>NC_083287.1:39919835-40220453 GCF_963506605.1 Zootoca vivipara | reverse complement strand
TTTCAGAATTCTTTCCCTCAATATGTTCCCTATTTCTGTACTGACCTCAAAGTTTTAGCAATGCTATTTGTACACCAGTACAACAACACCTGCTTTCTTGGTGGATTTCAACCATTCTTTCAAAGGCTGTTCCAAACATACAATCTGTGCCGTGCATAGATCTGTCTTGCTTAATTTTCCCTTCCCAAAATCCTATATCCAATCTTGTTCCTTTTCCTCCAACACTAGAAGTGCCACTGGATGTGTGCATTGTACTAATTCACACCTCTTGATGGGGTAAGCCCTTGTGCTACTTGCTTCCTATCCAGTTGCCCCTTATTGCCATTGTCCACCTATCTAATATAAGACAATGCGAAGTCCTTGGAGCAGGTACCATATACCAGCAGTTGCTGACACTCTACAAAACAGCGACAGGAACAGTGCACTTACCCTAATCTGCTGTCGCTGAGGGAATGACTTGGTGAAGCTAGCTGCTTTGGTGAAGAAAGGGAAACCCTGCGAGTTTGCTTTGGCGAACTTGGCACTTCACTTAGGGAGGAGTCATGGCCGATATATGAGAAGGGTGTGGAATTCTCTGATGCAGAGGGTAGAACGTGTCTGTTGCAACTAGGTTCTGGAGCTTCTCTCTCATTGTCCTCATTCAAATGCAGTTTTTCCCTTTCTGGAGAACTTGCCCTCTCAAGCACATAATTTTCCTTTGACTCCAAAGAAGCATTCCTCATCTCCTTAGTCTCTGTTTTACCTGAGTACAGAGAACTATAATCTTTACTTTCATCCTCATTTTTCTCACTCTTTGGTACTCTCTTCTCGGCCACTTCTTGATCTTTCCTTGCCCTGGTATATTTGGATAAATATTCCGAGTCCACATCCGAATCTATCGAAAGTCCGTATTTCTCAGCCAGCTGGCGTCGCCTCTCTGCCTTGTACCTAGCTATCCTTTCCGCTTTGGACTCGGGTCCCTGGGAATCCATGACTGAAGGGCTGTAAGAAGGTGGCTTTGTTTTTCCTCCACTGGATTCTGCTTGGTATCTTGATCTTGGCTGATTCTCTACTGAGGAATCTGAAGTTTCTTCTTCATTTGATCTTCCTATAACAACACAGAATAATTAAAACAGGCAGAAGGTTTCCCAATTTCTCTCTTTTTATATAGATTTTAAAAAGTCTTAAACAGTTGTAAGTATTATCCTGACACTCATCCACTTCCCTATGACTTTCTTCAAGATGCCTTAGTATTCAATACAAGTTACAATGTTTGAAGCAGACATTAAGGAATCTATGGGAAAGTATTTGGGCTTTCAATTCCGTCTCACTGCTAAAGAGGAAATGAAAAAATAGGCTAGGGTGATGGCTTGCAGAGCCTGTAAATAGCCTTTGCCTCTGTTAATGGCATTTTGGGTTAGGGAGCTCCCCACAGTTTGGTTAAAAAAAGTTCTGGGTGGGACTGTCCATATTTGTGCCCCTGTCCCAAGGTCAAGAAGCATCCCTGGGCTGGTCCATAAGTCCCTCGAGCCTTAAAAGTTCCCTTTAGGGGCATTCCCTGGATAGCACAGTTGGTTAGAGAATGGTAGCACCATTCTTATAACACCAAGGTTGCTTGGGACAGCTGCATATTCCTGCACTGCAAGGAGTTAGACTAGATCAGGCATCCCCAAACTTGGCCCTCCAGCTGTTTTGGGACTACAACTCTCCCATCGTCCCTGACCACTGGTCCTGTTAGCTAGGGATGATGGGAGTTGTAGTCCCAAAACAGCTAGAGGGCCAAATTTGGGGATGCCTGGACTAGATGGTCCTCAGGGTCCCTTCCAACTTTACAATTCTAATATTTCTATGATTTGCTTATCTCTTTGTAAACAGCAGTTGGTGTCCAGGACTTGGGGCTAAAAACAGAGGAAGTTTAAGTCCAGTTCAGTTAAACAACCTCAACAGAGAGCAATGAAAATTAGGAGTAACTTTAAAACTTGCAACTACTGCCTGTTTCTTGAGCGTTTACCACAAATATTTGAAGTTACTCTTCAATTTCCAAACCAAGCTGTGAGGACTTCTCCCATCATATCAAAATACAGCAGAATTGCTTATAAGCTGTGTCTTTTATTTCAACCATATTACTTTTTAAATAGACTGTCCTGGGCTGATAAAATCCTAGATACATAGTGCAGCTGAGCATCCTCACTATTCACCGATTCTATGGATCCTTATGGTTAGCTATTTCTAAGCATGAGCTGCATTTAAAAACAAAAACAAAAAACCTAGTACAGAAGAACATAATAGTCGATTGGGCAAGAATTTGACTAAGCCCCTCTTAAAGCCACCTACTTTTCTATGTGCTAGCACACACTCCCATAGAATAAAGACCCTAAAAATGTTTAAGGTATTTTATACCAGTTGCCCTTTAAAACAAAGGAAACACAAGGATTCTATAGTACCTACTCATAGCCAGGCAGAGCTCCTACTAGCCCAAATCTGCTACAATACTTGGTTAAGAATAGCACATCTTACAAATATGTTTCTTACTGAAGTGAGGACTATATGGATCTGTTGCACGCATATATCTTGGCGTATCTTCTTCTAGCAAACGATGGGTAACCAATCCTGGACAGTTTTGCAAAAGGACGGGCTGAGTGTCATTTTCAATTCCCTCTAAACGCCTAGCTATCCTTTCTTTCCTGGGGAAAATGAAAGCAAGAGGTTATGTCAGAAATATCACCTAAAGAACTGGAGGTGATCCTAAGATGTGATGGAAGGAGTAATCACAACATCATTTTTACTTTGAGAAATACAGAGGAAGATCTAGAATTTACCTTTTCATTTCCAAGGTATCCTGCCTGTTCGGTTCGAAGAGTTTTCTTAATTCGGAAACTGAAGCAAAACAAAACCCCATAAAATACTTATTAGAAATCTGAAACTATGCACTTTGTTAATGGAGTGGTTTGCAGTTATATTCTAGGTTAGTCATAAGCGTAGACCCACTGAAATTAATGCACAAGACTACTTGTAATTAATATTACCCATTACAGTCATACCTCGGTTTAAGTACGCCTCAGTTTGAGTATTTTAAGTTTAAGTATTCCGTGGACCTGTCTGGAACTGATTAATCTACTTTCCATTACTTTCAATGGGAAAGTTCGCTTCAGGTTAAGTATGCTTCAGGTTAAGTGCAGACTTCCGGAACCAATTACACTCATACTTCGGGTTAAGTACGCTTCAGGTTGAGTACTCTGCAGACCCGTCTGGAACAGATTAATCCACTTTCCATTACTTTCAATGGGAAAGTTCGCTTCAGGTTAAGCACGCTTCAGGTTAAGTACAGACTTCCAGAACCAATTGTGTTTGTAAACCGAGGTACCACTGTAATATTAATGGGTCTACTCATTGGATACAACCCTTGGATTTTTACAACACAGTTACCGGTATTAGCAAACAGCAGATTAAGAAAAATATTATGTAAAACTTTGGAAACCTGTAGAATACCAACATTATTCTCATTCCTGTTCAGGATGTTTCTCAACCATGCATAATCATAAAATAACTTTTGGTAGAGGTGAGCCAGCTCGTGCTATGAGCTACTTCCCTGATCTTAAAGAGCTTCTCTTCTGAAGTTACTAGAATTCTGTGTTCCTTCAAACAGCAGACATTCACAATTTATTTATTTTTTGAAATTCATACTTCATGCTCAGTGGAGAAGCCATTATAAAGAAGGAGGCAGGAGCTCTTGCTTCAAAGGTACATTAACTCTACAAGCCACAACTGTTTTGCAGTCTGCTAGCAAGCAGCAGCATTCCACAACCAGGGTGCCACCACTGAAAAGTCAGAGTTTCAGTCACAACCCATCTCACTTCCGCAAAAGGTGGAATCCAGAGAAGGGCATATAAGCCAAATATAGGCAGTGGTGCAGCTTCATGCTCCGGCACTGGGGGCAGAGAGCAGGCGGGGGCATGGCTGGCACACATCCCGGGGGCGTGGCATGCCACCTGCAGGGGCATGGCAGCATCCTGGGGGTGTGGCACATCGTCTGCAAGGGTGTGGTGCCCAGCGCGGGGGGGGGGGGGAAGCTGGGATGGCACCCCCCCCCCAGGATTGTGTTGCCGGGGGCGGTACGCTCCCCCACCCCCCTCTTCCTCTGCCAGTGAATGTGGGCCAATGAACTTAAGGTAATAGTATTTTTTTATTCATTTTGCAACAGTGTAAATAAAAACAAACAAATAACACCCCAAGAGGAAACAGAAGTTTATATACAAAGTGGCAGCTGCTTTTGACATCATGGCTTGCACAGCTACCATATATACATTCAGACTCTATCCAAAAGCCTGATGAGAAAAATGCTGCAGGAGGGGCAGTCCGCAGGATCAGAGCAAAATCAGAAGCTGGAAAGTCAGGAGGAAAACTGAGACCAGAGCTTGGAGAGGGGAAATATTGTGGGTCACGAGTGGAGCCAACTGCATGGCTTTCACTTGCTTTTCACTCCCCAGCTCTGGTTAATTGGCAGAACAATTTTACTGCTTGCACCACTAATGCACTGTATGCTTGGCAACTCTAAAGCTGACTACAGCACAGGTTTTTAAGGTTTTTAGCCGAGGACGTAAGCCACATAAATAACACCTACGCATAGCCAACTCTTGTTTAGGTGCAGACCTAAGAGCATAAACTTCTTTTTATTGCCATCAATGGACCGTCACCATGGTTAACATATGAACTGAAAGTCGCCACTTCGCTGAAGCAAAACCCCGAAGAGTTTATTTGCAAGTGAGACCTGCAGCAAAATGCCTCCACGCTCCGTAATAAATGTTCCTGTTCAGGCCCCCAGGCAGTTTGGAACAGGAGATTTGTAGTCCTGTTCAAGCCTTGCAGGGGAGGGAAGGTGAATGAAAGAAAATAGGATTCTCTCCTTTCCCACAGTGCAGTGCAGGATGGTCCGTATCCTGGATTAATAGCCAGCTGAGAGGTTAAAACCCTGCAATCTCAACTCTGCAATTGATGCAATGGTCTTCCTCAGGTGCCAGCAGCATCCTGGGTTCTGCTGCTGTTTTGCAGGCCTAAGTGAAAGCTATGGGCTTGTGGAGTATCTCCCCAACACCTTCTCAAGCAAGACCAGACATAAAAATAGCACAGCCCTAGACTGTGCAGCATCACACTTTTTCCACACTTGAGATTCCAGACAGTTATATCAGTTACATAGGTTAATATATGACTGGAGGCTCTCCTAAGGCAACTTTGTCCCCACCCCCCTTTAAAGTGACCTGACAGGTACCCCTGCTAACATGAAGTTCCTTTAGATCAGGAGCAGGGGAACCTGGGGATTGATGTTGATGATCTACCACTCCCGACAATCCCTGGCCTTTGACCGGGAAACTGCAGAATCCACAAAAAGCAAGCATTTCCTATAAAAAGGGACACAAATCTGGAAGGGACGGGTGCTGAAGTGTCCAACACTATCTGGAGGGCCACAGGTTCGCTTCCACCCCATTCTATATGCTGTATATAAGTAAAACTCACATTTACCTAGGTTTAAAAGTATTTTCTTTCCACAGATACTAGTAAATCCCTGGGGTGGGGGGAAATGGTCAGTTAAATTTTGCTTTTCTTGTATGTCCTGTAATGCATGCATCATCAGTGCAAGCCACCTGCATGCTCACTCTTTTCACGATCCCATTGAGAGGTATACAATTTCACACAGACGTGCTGGGCCGGTCTGAACATCAGCATAAACTTTTGACCATTGAAGGAAACAGCTGGGCTGCACAAGTTATCTCGGCACAGCTGAGAGGCACAGGACACTTACAAGAGAGAAAGCAGCATTTTAAAGATGAGTGATCCGGCATGCATTTGCAACCAGCTTTGCTTTAAGTCACTTAGTCCCAAGGATTCTACACATATCATGTAAGTGACAACCCTTCTCCCATAAGAGGAATCACAGACTTTAGAATCTATTTTAAAATGCTGCTCAGGGCACTTAAAACTGGGTTATTTTGCAATAGATTGCATTATAAATCTTGGTTTCGAAAGCTATATATGGTTGAGGGTGATTTTACACAAGGCAACAGTTACATTTTAGCAGGTTAAATATGCATCTGCCAAGAGTGTCTTAAGATATACTCCAATGGTAGTTTAAAAACAAGCAAAGGAAGAAATATCTTTGTCTCTCCATTTATAGTTTGTGTGTGTCAAACAGCTTTAAATTTCAGGAAGGAACAGTCTCCCTATCACACTAACAAATGTCCCACATTATGGCAAAAAACTCTCTCAGGCAGGATAAAGGATCCAGTTAGATACTAGCCATGTGACAGTAATGCACAGTCTACCTATTTTAAGAGCAAAATAAAAAGCCTTTTGCAGTTTCTATCACAAGGGGAAGACACAAGCGTGTCCAAATCAAGACTTTGAGAATTTTGCATCGCCATTTTAAAAATAAAAACAATACCTAATTCCCAGATCAATTTCATGTAAGCAAACGTACTTATTTCTTTGTGCACCACTCTGGAACTATTTCATGATGCTAGGGCGGTGATGCTTGGGTCCCCAGAAGTTGTTTGACTTCAACTCCCATCATTTCCAGCTACCTTAGCCAATGGTCAGGGATGGTGGGAGTTGTAGACCAACAACATGTGGAGACCCAAGGTTGAAGAACACTGTGCATGAGGATGATATTGGAAAGAACATAGGATTGGAAGGGACTTGGAGAGAGTGGGGAAGTTCTGGGATAGAATGGATGAGCCCTGAGGCAAGGACAATGGGGTCAGAAAAGAGCAGGGGAAAGCAACCTAAGGCCTGGGGGCCGGATGCAGCCCAATCGCCTTCTCAATCCGGCCCACAGACGGTCCGAGAATCAGCATGTTTTTACATGAGTAGAATATGTCCTTTTATTTAAAATGCATCTCTGGGTTATTTGTGGGGCATAGGAATTTGTTCTTTTTCTTTTCCAAAATATAGTCTGCCCCACCACATGGTCTGAGGGACGGTGGACTGGCTCACGGCTGAAAAAAGTTGCTGACCCCTGGAAAAGAGGCTTTCCACATACCTCAAAGACAAAGACTTAAACAGAGAGCTTTGGGGAATGGTCACTGCTGCCTTCTCCTGTAGTATGCAGCTCATTTAGAGTTAACTGGCGTGACTCCTCTGGAAGAGCTCTCCTAGTGCAGCTGCTCTGTGCTTGCAGCCCTCTGTTCAGTCTAAAATGAGCAGTTTTTCTTTGGAGATCTAAGTCTTCCATTAGGCAAGTGTGTGAATGATAAGAGTTGATTCTAGATAAAGGCAGTTAGGTATAGAGGCCTGAACTAACCATTCATATAATGCTCTGTGTTTTTGAGGGGCCCACACAGGGAGGGAGGCTCGCTAAAGCCATCTTGCCCCAAGACCCTACAAGAACCTGGAGATGGCACTGAACTTCATGTTCCCGGTTCCTTTTTGAGGGAAGAGGGAGGTGAATGACCATTGCTGGGAGATTTTGCACACCATGATAATAGTTTATTGTTGGCATGTCAGAATTTTGCAAGGAGTAGAACCATTATCCCAGGACAAACCCTCTGCTTTCAGTATGCCTCTTTCAGGAATGGGGCAAAAGGTTGTTTATGAAGAACACATGCCTATGGCTGTCTTTCAAAGCGACGTTCTAAAAAGCCACTATACAAGAAAACACAATTCTGTACCTACCTTTTGGCAGCACTGCTAAAAGGTTGGCATCGATATCCTTAGTGCTGTTTGCAAGCTCTTCTTTATCCTCAAATGAAAACTCTTTCTGAAAACTGTAGCATCGACAACGTTACGTTTAACAAAGGTGTGGAAGACTGCTATTAATCAAGTTACAGTATACTACGGCATATAAGCAGTCCCCCCCCCCACTGGAAGCATTAGTGCCTTAGCTAACAAGTACTTGGACAGCCCATGGCATCGGCCTATCATCCTCGATGATCAATACTACATATTATGCCATATCCTCATTCGTTCTTCTGGTCCTTGGTTTATTAGTGTGGGAGTTCATGCCTGTGCTGTGGAAAAGAAACTAACCTTCTCACAAACTCTCTTTTGTTCTTCTGGCTGCAGTTTATTACTATTATTATTCTCAGTCTAGACCAGCCTTCCCCTGATGTGCCCCTTTACCTTTACCATAAAAGCACAGCCCAAAGAACTAGGCTTTATAATCTTTCAATTATTTACTGTTTTAAAACTAGGTAACATTAAACAAACTGCTAAGCTATCTGACTGAGCTCCTGTTACATGGGCTGACAATAATTTTGGGCAAAGAGGGCATGTTTTAAGATGAAAACAATAAAGGAGGATTGCTCTTTGCTTCTGTGATGTAAGGTCTTTGAATATCTGTCCTATTAACCTAATTACCATTCCCAACAATCAGCAACACCATTAACTCAAACCCCAAGGAAAACGGCATTTTTTCATTATGGCTCATTATACTGCACACCCAAAGAAGTCATAACCTTGAACTCCTTCATGGAAAAGGCAGCAAAAACAAACGCACATAACCATTCCTTTTAAAATACACACTAGCATACATACTTCAGCTCTCTTTATTTCAGTTCCTCTATTGCTCTTTATGTAGATGGACCACAGCAGAACATGTAGTCTGCAAGCAAAAGGTTTCAGGTTCACTCCCTGACATATCCAATTGAAGGCTGGGAAATGGGACCGCTATCTGAGATTCCCGAGAGCCACACCTGTGGTATGACTTGGTTCAAGGCAGCTAAGTGGGCCTGGGCAGAGCAGAAGCTTTCATTGCAACTAAGGGAGGACCAGCCAATATTTGCATGTACATACATGCCATGACAGTAGTAACAGCAAAAGATGGATACTTGGTTTCTTTCCTGCCTCTCCTGCTTTTGGTTGGAGTTCCATTTATTGCTCAAGAAGGCTCCTTCAAGACCCAAGCCTGCTCTATTCCAAAAGCATGATATGGAGCTTTTTCTTCAGGACAGAGACTAAAAGATTGGTTTATACAGCCACTTTCTTAATTTCTAGGGTGAATCTGCATGGGTGATTAGTGCAGTGCACATAGATTTAAATATGCAGTGACTTCTGATATCTCCAAATGTATGTTCAGAGGGGTAAAAGGTTTTTTTAAAAAGGTAAAGGGCCCCTGGACAGTTAGGTCCAGTCAAAGGTGACTATGGGGTGGCGGCACTCATCTTGCTTTCAAGCCGAGGGAGCCAGCGTTTTTCCACAGATAGCTTTCCGGGTCATGTGGCCAGCATGACTAAATCGCTTCTGGCACAATGGAGCACCATGATGGAAACCAGAGTACATGGAAACGCCGTTTACCTTCCCACCACAGCAGTACCTATTTATCCACTTGTACTGGCATGCTTTCGAACTGCTAGGTTGGCAGGAGCTGGGACTGAGTAAGAGGAGCTCACTCAATCACAGGGATTCGAACCGCCGACCTTCTGATCGGTGGTTTAGACCACAGCGCCACCTCCTTTGTTTGTGGCACCTTAAAGATGTACAGATTTGTTGTGACATATGTTTTCATGGGTTAGCAACCTTCTTTTGGGTGCATGAAATGTTACCGTCAGTTGTGAGGCACACACGCACACACAAGGTGTTAACAGTGGAGTCACAAGACCATGAAATACCAAGTACAGGAGGGCTGTGACATTTCAATTTGAACTTTGCACAGAAACCTCACAGACCTCCTTGTTCCTCTTACATTTCATAGCTTTTGGCTCCCCTCTCATTTTTTTTCCTGCCAGCTGAGAGTAACATTTCAAGCATCTGACAGAGTGGGCTCTGCCCCATAAAATACTATGGGCTGGTTTGCATAGCCAGTAAGCCATGGTTTATGGCGTACCATGAAATAGCAGCATGCTAGTTCTTGCTGCTGAATTGCTCTGCCTGACCTGGAGCCAGGAACAACAAACCACAAACCTTGCCTTGACATTACATCCTTGCCAACACTTGCACTCTGTTTTCTCCAAAGAAACTACAGGCAGAAGCCAAGGTTTGTTCTTGACTTGCTGCTTATGGAAGAGAAACTGATCGAGAGTGATGGTTCACACAAAACACGAGTCATAGTTTGTTCCTCCTGGCTCCAGGCAGTGTGGAGCAAACAGAGGCAATTCAACAATATCCAGTAGGACTTCCTAGGTGTGAACTAGCCCCAAATACCTGCTAGTGTCCAAGGTGTCAAAGGACTCTTTGTTGTTCTGCTATATAAATACTACAATGATGACGATTAAGCCAAGATTAAGTCAACTGTTGTATTTTGTTCTCACAGGGACTAGTCAGTTACACCTAAGAAATGTTAAGAGAGTTTTGTTTGTTTACCTTAGTGTCCTCCTCCTTTGGAGTAATCTTGGAGTCTTATACCTGACCAAATTTTCTTTGTCAAAATCTGGAACAAAGAGAAGAAATTATATCACATCAGCAAAAGGTTTGGAGAACAGTCTTTACCAAAGGTGTCATGGGCTTTGAAGACACTTGAACTCAGGACGCAGGGGAGAAGTGTGCTAAGAGGAAGGCACACTTGGCAAATCGACACTGTGATCAACTCCCGCTTGGAAACCAATGTCCCCACTCTGGAAGGATGTGGGGATCCAGAATTGGCCTCCACAGTCACTTACAGACTCACTGTTAAAACTGTGTTTATGGAAGACAATCTTACTTGGCTACGAGTGATCGCAGAAGAAGAAGAAGAAGAAGAAGAAGAAGAAGAAGAAGAAGAAGAAGAAGAAGAAGAAGAAGAAGAAGAAGAAGAGGAGGAAGAGGAAGATATCACATCAGCAAAAGGTTTAATGGGAGAGGGGAAAAACACCAGTGCTTTAATAGGGGAGGTAGTGGCCATCACCTACCCCTCCTAATTTAGGGTTTTCCATTAAAGGAATCCGGGGGGCATGGTCTCTGTCCGAAGCCCAGACAGGGGCTAGACTAGGGCCATGGCACAACCCCTAGCAGTGACACTGGGGGAGTTCCTAGTTGATGTGCTCCAGCAGGGCTCCCCCTATTGGTGGTTAACCCTTCCGAGACTTCCTGCAGACGGGCAGGAGTCAGATATACCGGTAGTTGGTTCGTTTCCAATGCCTAAGCCAGGCATAGGCAAACTCAGCCCTCCAGATGCTTTGGGACTACAACTCCCATCACCCCTAGCTAACAGGACCAGTGGTCAAGGATGATGGGGGTTGTAGTTCCAAAAAATCTGGAGGGCTGAGTTTGCCTATGCCTGGTCTAAACCAATACCACTCACATTCTGTAACCAATAAAGCCTTTTCAGCCCATTAACCTAAAATACTGGTTTCATGTGTCTGTATTCAGACATCTTGGGAGGCCTTGGGACCTTGCCACGCAATGGGACTTCCCCTTCCTCTCCTCCTGTCAGCCCCCAACTCTTTGGATCCCCTAATTTTTTGGAACAGAATTTGAGGTTGCACAGCGGAGAGAAAAGGGTGTGGGATGCACACCAAGGAAAGCAAGGGTAAGTTTTGTTGCATGAGCAAGAAATGTTCCATTCATTGGCAGCCTTGGATACAATCATTTTGTTTGTTCAAATGGAAACATGGTCTAGAAGAAGTTTTTAATAAAGCTAAGTACGTAACTCTCTCATCTTCTCTCCCTCCTCCACACTGAAATGACTTGGCTTTTTAAAGAGAAGCGTAGAAAGTTCGGAAAAAATTAAGTAGTCAGTAAAATATTGTTTTAAGTTAACTGGAATAGACAGTAACAATTCAGTGTTTCTGAAGCCTTGTCAGCAAGCAAACATTGTTTTCAAACTTGGCATCTGCTTCATCCTATGATGATATCCAGTTTATTTTGTTCCCCAAAGTAACAATATGGATAAAGCTTACCCTATGAAAGCAACTAAAAAACAAAGAAACACACACAATAGCCAAGGCAAGCATTAGCAGTGATTTACCATTATTACCCTGTTTGAAACTCTGCGTCTTAATGAAAAAGAATGACCTTTAAGAATAATAGATTTGTATTATTGGAAAGAGCAGCTGTTAATAATTCTCTAACAGTATATGAGTTTGGTTAAATTAAAGCCAGGCATGCGTAAAAATTTATAGCAATTCTAAATGGTGTATAACCCAACACAGCTTTTGGCATGGATACCTATCTCAACCATGAAAGCCTCCAGAAGGCCACAGAGAAAATTCCTCTCCATCCCCAGCCAAAACAGGAGAAGCTTTCAACTTAAGGGATGTGGAGGAAGAAGGGAAGCTAGCCAAAGAAGAAAAAGCCTGAGTGATATTATGATTTGACTCTCCATTAACCATGAAGTACCAAACCCACATTTTGAATAACTGCAATGCACAGAGCAGCTTAAAATATTGGTACACTGTTTGTGTGAATGTGATGGGGGCAGGGAGGGTACCTTTTCAATCTACAGCAAATTCCAAAATGCTACGACACCTTGCCTCAAAAAGTTCCGTAAGTGGAGTTTCTCGTGGATGGTACATGTTTTTAACATTATGTGTTAAAAGTTTCAAGGGGTGGGGGGAAAGAAACCTATTGCTCAAATAGCATGCATTCAGCACTTAAATTACATAAAGATGTTTAACAGACGTAAAAGCATTTCTGTTTTCTAGGCTGTCTCAAGAGGGTTGGCTGATATTTTGGTGGTTAGTCTGACAATCATGTCCAGTATTCTCTCCAGAATTCTAAGGAGTCACTGCAAATGTATCAATACTTTGTTCCATGGGCAGTCACAGGATTATGACAATTGTATTCATAAAACTCTTCACTGGAAAGCAATTAATATATGCATGCACTGTTTTATTTGTTTATTTTCTGAAGGCAATAAAATTATTTATTGCTTCAGAGTTTAAACTGATCACTGCACTACCAATCAAAACAATTAAAAAAATTCAAACAAGCAAGCCTCTTCTTAACATATGCACAATATAGACATCACCTTTAAAAAAAAATCCTCAAAAGATATTACCATTAATGGTTACTCAGTATATCTACAAGGCCTTAATTCAACTGCTAGCTAAGCTAATTAGAAGATTCATCTAATCGGATTTTTTAAAAGAGCGTCCTTTGGGAAAACAATAAGACTAGATGCCAAACTAAATGCTGATTAACAAAGTGGTAAATGTTTTTTTCATGACGGGAGGGAGGGGAAGGGAAGAAACCTCGAAGAAAACTGTTTGAATTTAGATTACAATAAATTACATTCAGTTGCATTATTTCCGATGGACTTGGCACTCTTACCTTGGTCTTCGGAGTAGCTGACATTTCGCAAATAGCTGGATATCCAAGGATTTCGAAACATGGTTGCAGAAAACAAAGGGACCAGGCAAAAGGAGAAAACTACAATAGCAGCTAATTCTCAGTCAGCCACAGCCCTAGGCCCGTCTTAGCAATATTGTGTAGAGATTTTTTCATAGCTCAGGACTGGAGCTGTCAGGCTATCGCATCCCAGGGAGTACAGTAAATGCATAGCAATAGGCTGCAAAGTGGAGCAGCTCAAGGCAGTAATCAGATTACAAACAGAAATTAGGCACATGAATGCTAAAACAGATTGGACTGGGAGATTCATAATATTACCACTTGAAACCGTTAGCTGAATGACTATTTATATTCTAGCAATTAAATAGCCACACACACACCCCAAAAAACCCCAAACCCTTTATTTTGACTAGGGAATAGAAATGAAAAAATAAATAAATCCTCATTTGCCATAAAGGAAAGGCAAATATGATACCTGTAATCAGAATATACTGCAGTGATAGTTTAAACAGAAAGCAGAGACAGCCAACCAGTTTGGTTTCTACAGAAGGATCGATGCTGGTAATCATATCCATTATGCTAAATACTTGCCCTACTACTGGCAGACTAATTGCAAAATTTTGAAACTGCTGAGAATTATGAACAGCATATGAGCAAAACAGTGTTTGGTTCACAGTTGAGGGGGAGGAAAGATGGATAACTAAGTTCTTGGGAACAGACATCAGTCTTAGAAGAACTTCAAAATTTAAAGACGCAAGTTGTTAAAAGTATGGTTGTAAAAATTGGTAGGACACAATTCACCTAACAGCAGCATTCATTTTTAATTCGATGAACTCCTTTCAAATGAGGAGACTTCAAAGTTAAGTAGGGTTAAAATCATATCAACCCCCCCTTTTTAAACCAAACTAACCAAAAGGGATGGAAACATGGTTTCTCCAGTGAGGGGAGAGTAGACCCAGGTGTCTCATTTAAAGGAGTAAGTTCTTATTCTAGTCTTCACAGGCTCATGAAAAGTAACTGATGCCCTCTGCACCCCAAACACCCTCACTCCAATTTGGTAGTTCAGGAGATGATCCCTCCAAACCGCCAGAATACTCCTTAAATTCAAGAGTTCTAAAGGGACTAGGCACAACTGTTCAAAGGGGGAAATGGTGGCAGGAATGCATTGATAGCTTCCAAACAGACTTTGAACATATGGGAAGTTTAAATAATGGTTTGGAGCAGTATGTTTTAACTATGGGTTTCTGTTTTTGTTTTAAAAATGCTGCATATATGGAATTTGTGAACTTGTCCCTCTGGCCTATATTTCCACATTTCACGTGTTCAAAGAATACAGTGGATATCCATAGATAACAACATTCCAAAAGCCTTCCATCCCCTTAAGAGTTGCTCCAGTGCTAACCTTATTTGACCAAAAACAGGAACACCTGATTTTGCATGCAAAAGGTCCTATTTCTATCCCTGGCAGATCCAGGTAGGCTTTGTCAACGAAAGGAATTTTGCTACCATGGAAAACTGTTGCCGGTCAGTGCAGCTTCCTATGAATTCGTTGTTTTAAAGCTGGCAGCCCTAGGAAAGGCATGTATTTATAATACAAGCCTAACTATATTTTGATGTGACCCAATAGCTCAAGAGAGGCATTAAAACAGCATATGAATTAAGCATGTTACTGCCCAATAATCTCATCTCCGGCGATATGTCCCACTGAATGGTCACAGGAAGATTCTGCAATGGGTGGCCTTTGCTCAGTGCTGATATCAACATAAGGTACCTATTCTTTAGAGTGGTTTGCTGAGAGTGAAATACACAAGAGGGATATTAAAGGGAAGGGGGCAAAGAGATCATTTTAAGCTTCCTAGCTCATCATGTGCTTAAGACTCAAATCCACTCCCTTCTCAAGTGTCAGGATTAAGTAGCTGAAATGAAGATTTTCCTGCTATTTTTTTGCAAAGAAGCACAAAACAGAGAGATTCCAGCATACAACCATCTAGTGATTATCTCATGCAACTAAAAGATCTCTTGGAAGTTATTGATATTTTGTTTAACATCAAAAGGTTGCTGAGGTCTATTATGTCACACAACCATATTTTTTAATGAAATGGCAAGAGACTTATTTCACACACACTGATTTTTCTGTCTCAGAGTAGGGGGCTGGGAAATGCTCTTGCCTGGAGAGCTGCTACCCATCAGAAAAAGATAGTGCTAAGCTAGATGGGTGCTTCCTATCTTCCTGAAAGGCTACACTAAAAAAGTGGCAGCAATTCTCTCTCATTCTCTCTCTCTCTCTCTCTCTCTCTCTCTCTCTCTCTCTCTCTCTCTCTCTCTCTCTCTCTCTCTCTCCTGCCACTGTGTGCAGAAATGCTATTCTGGGTAATGGTGGGGGCAGCCTTGGTGAACACACACTGCACTGTCAAGAAGCCACATTGCTTTTCTGCCCTCCTTAAGTAGCTTACTTTGTTCAGTTCCACTTGGAGGCTATAAAGTTTTATTATCAAGTCAGAATCTAAGGTACTGGTCCCTGATTTGTGAGGATGCCTTAGAGGTATCATCAAGTCTTGGATGACCAAAGCACACCAGAGGCCCAACGAACAAATTGTGGCACTTCCTCCCTCTGGAAGGGAACCTAAACACCCACTTGATTTTGCTTTGCTTTGATTTTAGCAGATATTTTATGTATTTAATTCTTAGCTGGCCAAGCTTTTAGACAATGGGGGCAGGCTTCCAAATATTGCAATGACTTTCCAAACAGTATAAATGTGAATAATACTTATTTTTATTTTTTAAAAAATGTATTCATAAAAATTCCAACCAGCCCCTTGGATGTGAAAGTCAACTCGAGGTCTCTGAACAGCAGCCAATTCCACCAAGGAACACAAGCCTTAATATGGTACAGACAGCGGTGTGGGTTCCTCTCCTCATACAGGTCTGTGAGGTCATAAATTCAGCAGGGAACAAAGCATCTTTACACAATGACACATGAGCATGAATGCAGATGAAGTCTGACAGATCTAATGCACCACAAAACATCCACGTTAAGACTTTCCTCCCAAGAGGACTCTCAGCCTTCAACAGGGCTCTAAGAAAATGCAACTAATATCGTAGACTTAACTTGATGAGAGGAAGGGCAATGGGACTATGAGAACTAAAGTAAGCAGACCCAAAGGACAGAGTCCTATGTGCAAGGGACCCAGAAATTTCAGCTATATGTGCCTCCCCTCCCAAAGGGTGTTGCAGAGCTGGAAAAGGTCAAGACAAGGGCAACCAAAATGATCATGGAGAAACTTGCCTATCAAGAAAAGTTGAAGAATTTTCCTATTTAGAGAAAAAGCAAATCAGAGGTGTACAAATTTATGCATGGAGTGAAGGAAGTGGACAGAGAAAATGTTTTCTCTCTCTTTCTCTCGTAACACGACTAGAACAATGAAACGGATGTTGGGCAATTCAGGTAAGCTGAAAGGAGGTGCTTCGTCACACAGCACATAGTTAAACTATGGAACCTGCCCTACAAGTAGTAGCAACTGCCACCAGCATGGATGGTTTTAGAACAGGAGTTCATAGAGGGTAAAGGTGTCAGTGGCTACAAGCCACAACAGCTATGTCCTCCCTCCACCATCAGAGGCAGTAGACCTCTGAATACCAGTTGCTGGGAATCGCAAGTGAGCAGAGAACTGTAGTGCTCAGGTCCTGCTCTTGGGCTTCCCACTGCGAGAACAGGAGGCTGGAGCAGATTGGTCATTGGCCTCATCCAGTAGGGCTTTTCTTATGTTCCTATATCTGTCATCAGTGGGTGAAGGGGAAAGTAACCAAGCTCGATTAAAGGCAAGTATGGTTTTGCCCATTCGATGCAAAAAAGAGTAGATCGATATAATTATAGCCAAACATTCCAAGAATAAAATCAATGGCAAACTAAAAACACTCAGCAGTGGTGTTCATATCTAGGTAGGCTTGTCTAAACAAATATGTTTTTAGCAGGTGCAAAAAAGAATACTGTGAAATGCACCTGCCTGGTGTCAGCAGGTACGGAGCAGGGGCTAGGCTGGTGCAGATCAGCCCCAACTCTGCTGAGTCTTCTGTAAGTTTGCTCCCCAAATTTGTGCCGTAGGCCTGTGTCCCAAGTCCTTTAAGTACGTAGCAATGACATACTGCCATACAAACCCCATACAGTTTCTGGCGCCAGGTTGCAACTCAGAATGGGCTGCACATTTTCCAGCAATGACTACACACTGAGTGGTCATGCTTTAATCCGATACACGTAATTACTGGGGAGGTGAAGGTGATACATTGACTTGTAAACATAAAACATGGGTGGATCTCAGAGAGCTTCCTGCTGCTCTCCCCCCTCCCAAGATGATTTGCAAGTGTTACTCTGTTCTCTTAGTGGATGTTATTTATATGAGCTTCCAACCGGGTATAAAATTTCCTGACATGAGATCATCCCTCTAGCGAGGAAAATGTTTAATCCATTTCACTTTTCTTCAGTCACAGCTATTGTTATACAATGATGCAAGACAGTGTTGCAGAGTATGGAAAGTTTGGACACATCCCTGTAGAAGCAGAATTTTGTACTGCACTGCAGAAACTGTTTCAAAGAGGTCATAGGTGAGGATCAACATAGAGAGTATTTGTCCAAGAACAGAAACATGCAGCACGCTTACAGAATAATTGCAAATTGTTAATGCCAGATGTGTTGAAAGCACACAGCCTCTCTACTTTGACTTATACATATGCATCTTCCTTTTGGGGGGGGGAACCGATACTCATTCCCCAAATCCTTGTCAGTCTTCAGCAATATATTTACTTCCAAGGAGAATTATTCTCTGCCAAACAAAAACAAATTGCCCTCCATCCAGTTCCAAACACAACCCCCCAGGGTAGAGGGGCAGAAATTCATCCTGCAAATATGTTTGTGTGAGAGAGACTCCCGAACCTTACATCTACAAAATAAAACCATATCTTGCTGAGTCACTTCTAAGACTGCAGTTCCTTTTTAAAAGGAGAGACAAAGACAGTACAACACCTGGCAAAGGTAATTAAACGAAGACATTCTGGATATTTTTATAAGGGGTCTTTTAGATAAGAAAACATCCTGATTACAACTACTCTGGTCATTACACAACATGGAACAGCCAACCATGGTGTTGATGTAACATGATCGCTGGCAGTATCACTGGAAAATACTGAATGCAATTCCTCTAGATGAGTCAACAAGAGTGAATTGAAGATATGGGGTTGGCTTGGATACTCCCCCCGCCAAAGCGCCACATCCTGTGCATAAGCACTGCTATTATGTACTACGCAAGCAATCTACTGGCTTTTTGTGGTTGTTGTTGTTGCCTATAAACAGAGCATAAAGGACACACAGATCCTCTATGCTTCAGATCTGATTTTGGTTTTGTGTCATTTATTTTCTGAGTATTGATATCCTAATATTCTATTCAATATAAAAAAATAAAAAATAATGATGCTAAACTCTGTACCGATCAGTCCACAAAACATTGTGGTAGTCTACTTTACATGCTAAAATCATTTTTAGGGCTAGCTTTTCTTAAAAGCAAGGGCCAAAACAGCTTAGAGCTGTTGCTTTTCTACAATTCAGTGGTGTGTGTGCATGTGTAATGAAATCAGTAAATAAAACCCGGAGAGTGAGGATATACTTTAAATTTTCCAGAATGTTCCTGGTTTTCTCCCTGGCATCTTTAACTGGGGCTGGAAAAGACTCCTGCGTAAAATCCTGAACAGCCACGTCGAAATCGGTGTAAATATTACTGACCAAATTGGACCAATGACCTGATTTGGTATAGGAAAGCTTTCTAAGTTGCTAAAATGATTTTATTCATTACTTGCTTCAAATGAGAAAGGCACACGAAAACCAAAACATTGACCATTTAACAGCATCTTCTATATTAAGTTGTAAACAAGCAAACTTACTCTATAAAGGCCTGTCTGATCATACGCCAGCAGCATTACAACCAGTGTGAAGATACCGTGTTTCTCCTAAAATAAGACGTGCCTCTAAAATAAGCCATGGCACGATCTTTTAAAGCCAAAAAAAAATAAGACATCCCCCAAAAATAAGACGTGTTTGGGGTACGTTCGCGGGACCCTCCTGGGCAGGAGGAAATGCTGTGAGGCCGTAGCAGGAGACCCGGGAACTCCCCTGCGGAAGAATCGGGCACGCGCGCAAAAAACAAGTAAGCGGCGGCTGATCCTTCTGGCCCCGATGCCGTCCGACGCCACAAAGGAGCCTCAAATGAAAGGGGGAGCGTGAGCGCTCCAACGCAGCCGTTGCTGGAGTTAGCCCCCAGGCGTCTCCAACCGAGAAGAAGCTCCGCAGAAAGCCCCCTCGGAGGTCAGAGAAAAGGCAGCTTCGTTGCTGAAGCCGCACACACCGCCGCTCTCCAGCTGATCGGCGGGGAAGCGCCCGCCCAGGCGATGTAGGGGCGGACTCCAAGCACAGCTTCCTGAGCGCTCACGGCTTCTCGAGCACTGGCGGGGTGGCCGCGCAGGCAGGGGACTCCCAGCAGCTCGGAGCTGCTGCTGAAGAGAGCGCACACGCCGCACAAAAACAGCACCCCACGTTTTTGTGCGGCGTGTGCGCTCTCTTTAGCAGCAGCTCCGAGCTGCTGGGAGTCCCCTGCCTGCGCGGCCACCCCGCCAGTGCTCGAGAAGCCGTGAGCGCTCGCGGCACCGTGCTCTTGCTCCACGGATGCCTGTAAAAAAAAATGCTGCAAAAACAAAACAAATGGAAGAGAGGTGAAGGTAAGGGCTGGTGGAGGAAGGAGAGAGAACTAAAAGGGGAGAGGGAATCGTCCAGTGACCAATGATCTGAATGCTTCAGGTGCCGGGGCAAAGCCCCAGCCGCGCCGCACCGTGTGAAGCCCAGGGACCTGGCAGCGGGCGGCGCGCGAAGCTGCAGGACCCGGCAGGACCCGGCAGCAGCCTCAGCCGTGCCGCATGAAGCCCTGGGACCCAGCAGCAGGCTCACCGGGCGGCGCAAGAAAGCCCCGTACTTAATAATGCTGTACCATGCTTACCGGTAATAAAAAAAAAAAGACATCCCCCGAAAATAAGCCGTGATGTGTTTTTTTAGAGGAAAAATAAATATAAGACGTGTCTTATTTTAGGAGAAACACGGTACTAATCAGGACTCTGGTCTGTATGGGCAGTCACCCACATTTTTTTAAGTTAATACCAATGGACACTGCTTCACAAATGCAAGGAAATGCATCCAGCTAGTATGAACTGATCCCTAATTGATACCACCTACCATCTGACTCAGGGTTTGAATGATGCACTTCAATGGTCTTGAACTGTTGCACAAATGCAACTCTTTCAACGTGCTTTACACCTGATCCTATCTGCTTTATCTTTAGCATATCAGACCAAGTTATCAGGTCATTAGTCAATGTTAGCCACACAAAAGCCTGCTTTCCATGCTCCCCTCCCCGAAATTCCCCTGAAGTGTGTGGCAAACTAAAGGGGGGAAAAGACGAATATGAAGAAATGTATTATTTGCAATAGTTTCTTTCTTTCTTATAAATATGTCAATACAACCAAGAATTAACAAAAAAACCAACAATGGAAAAATGCATACACTGATAGCAATATTAATACACTGATAGCAATATTACTATAAAGTATTGTATAGTATTGACCTTGTTGTTCTAGATACAATGGAAGAAGAGCAATATATTTCTAATTTATGAGCTATTAAGAGGGATCTGTTAACCCCATGTTCTGGTGCCTGCAAAATGAAATTCCACATTTAATGAAAATGCAAGTGAAGAGTGATTTCAGTCCAGTGAATGTCTATTGGGCCCCATCTACTGGGAGGTTGGGCTGTGTGTCTCTCTCTTTCTCTCTCCCCCAGGCGGATGCTCAGTTTGCCATCCAGCAAATTCTGTCCCCAGACTCCATTCCCAGCTGCTTACCTAATAAGGCAATGTGCAAGTTGACTGGCTGGCTTATAGGTCATGTAGTGTTTACCTTTCAAGCAACTGACAGCCTACCTTTTGGCAGACAGAGGGTGCTCAGCTATCCTCTCCCAATTGCTGCAGAAAGTTTTCTATCCAGTCATAGGAAATCTTTAGATCAACAACATACGGTGGGGGTGAGGGAAGAAAAGGATGCACTGTCAAAAAATATCATGGAGCAATATGAACTGGGCAAGAGGATGGATCACATTTGTAAACACCAGATCACATTGTATGTCATATTAAAAGATACAATAAAATGCTTTCCTGCATGTCAAAGTATTTCCACTTTTAAAAACTTGATTAATAGTGAATTAGATAGGTGCGTCTATGGACTTTATAAATTCTTAGTTCAAAGTGCATGATGTAAAAGGCAATCAGAAGCAACAATTACATAGAATAGCAGTGTTAAATCTTTTCTAAAGAATTTATTTTCTTACATTTATACCCTGCCTGTCTTTCACCATGGAGCCCACAGTGGCATGTATGTGGCTCCCAGGTGGTCTCCCATCTACTGACCAGCCCCTGCTTAGCTTCAGCAAGGTGGTGGCCTCATGTGCTTTCAGACCATTCCAGTTTTCCCATTTCTGGGAATTTCAAACCTAGACAGCATCTTAAAAAGCAGAGACATCACCTTGCCGACAAAGGTCCGTATAGTTAAAGCTATGGTTTCCCCAGTAGTGATGTATGGAAGTGAGAGCTGGACCATAAAGAAGGCTGATCGCCAAAGAATTGATGCTTTTGAATTGTGGTGATGGAGGAGACTCTTGAGAGTCCCATGGACTGCAAGAAGATCAAACCTATTCATTCTGAAGGAAATCAGCCCTGAGTGCTCACTGGAAGGACAGATCCTGAAGCTGAGGCTCCAATACTTTGGCCACCTCATGAGAAGAGAAGACTCCCTGGAAAAGACCCTGATGTTGGGAAAGATTGAGGGCACTAGGAGAAGGGGACAACAGAGGACGAGATGGTTGGACAGTGTTCTCGAAGCTACCAACATGAGTCTGTCCAAACTGCGGGAGGCAGTGGAAGACAGGAGTGCCTGGCGTGCTCTGGTCCATGGGGTCACGAAGTGTCAGACACGACTAAATGACTAAACAACAACAATTCTACATTTCTAATTTCTGTTTAAAGCAGCTCAGAGGATACATGTCGGGAACATGCAAAACACATTCAAAGATGTATGAACATTCTGCAGTCACCAGAAACCCACCAGTAGTACTACTAGACTTTTTGCAGTCCAAGATGGCAAGAGGGGCTTTGGCCCACTTGAGGCAGAAGTCGACTGATAGTCGTCTATGCCTGGCTCTACTACTTTACTTAATCAGGGAAGACTGTCCTTTCAGGGCAAACATCATACAATAGGATTACAGCAAGCCCCACACTGAAGTACAATGTTACTGAATTAAGAACTTAACAATATGGGTTGGTGTCACTCTGCCACTTTAATGGTTTAGATTCTCTGTGCCTCCAGATTCAGTCCTCAGGTCACCCAGAATTTGACTGCTCCCAAAGTCATTTTAAATTTGCTAGCTGCTGTCATCCCCAGGATTACTAATGAAGCATCTATGCAAGATCAGCAGTGAGAACACTCATTATATTTAGGATAGAGTAATGGCAAAAACAGTTCACCCTCCTCTGCCAGACTTGTGACTGAGGTAGCTTACTATATTGGTCAGGAGCCTGTCCAAGCTCTCGTTGTTAAGAAACAGGCCCACACTTCTTCACCCACCTTCCCCATAATCAGCTTCTCTCCTTTCCTTTAGGGAGCAACTGATCCCCCTCGTGCTGTTGCTACCATGTTTCAGTAGTCCTCAGCACGTCATTTTGTTCTTAATTAAGGTACTAATAGGTATGGGGTAGGAAACACACCCTGGCTCCTTGGCAAATCACAGGATGATAAACTCTGCCACTTCTATGGGAGATCGAGCAAAGCTGCTGATTCATATGCCCACAAAATATTCCTAACAGACCTGGGACCTCATCTGATGGCCAGGAGAAGCTTTGGCTGGAATATCAAGAACCTCATGAACCCTTCTTATCTCTCCTGAAGAGGCTAGGCTGCAGCTCAAGCAAAGCGACACAAGAGCAGCAGAATCACATGGACCAGCTCTTGTTAAACCGTACCACTTCAGAAGGCTTGTGGCCAAAACATGTTTACATGCTCACCTTCCATGTACCATTCACACACACACATATATATTCTTAATGGATAGGGGAAGATGCAGGCTAACTTCGTTGCACTTTGGTCCCATTTAAGTCAATGCGAATAGGCTAGCCATGAGATCAGGCCCAATGATTTCAAGGGGGGGGCGAGAGATTAGGATAATGTCAGATGTTCCCTATTTCAAAAGAGCTGCTTCAAATTTCAGTTGCTTTGGGCTTAACCAGAGTCTGTAAGTTGGGCAAAAATGTCATCCCGCAATCGTAGCCATCAGGTTTACCATTTGACTTTTCATTAGCAGCAAGTCTTAAATCCATAAATTAGTCCTGTTTGGACTTAAGCTTTGAAATAAGATAGTGCCCCTTATGTAGAGATTTAAAAATGCAATCATCAAACTGCAATGGAAGCTGCATAATGTAAGGTGACTGCATGTCCTTTGCTTCTAATGAAGTTCATGCTCATCCCATCACTGTTAGGGCTGGCTGGCTTATGAATAGAATGTGCTGTTGAGAAAAGGGTCTGCAAACCTCCCTCTTATCATTTACTCTCAACCTTATTCCAAGAGTTCAGTGCAGATATTTCAAACCTACTAAATAGATGTTTTGGACTACAATTCCCATCATCCCTGACCACTGGTCCTCTTACCTAGGGATCATGGGAGTTGTAGGCCAAAACATCTGGAGAGCCGCAGTTTGGGGATGCCTGGTTAAGAATGTACAATCCACTTGCAATTACATGAGCTGCTGCATTCTGCTTAATCGTGTGCTCTTGACTGGTAGCAACTTTCCAGGATGACAAAGGTCCTCTTCATTTCCACTGACACAGTATCTTTTAAGTTTAACTGATTAGGTCAGAGGCTGAATGTAGAACCTCATAAATGCAATTCCTTGCATGAAAAGGGAGGGCCTTCTCCATCACCCTCAGCCCTCTGACTGCCCCTGGTCTCAAATGTGACTAAAATGCAACATTTTAAATAGCAAGCTCCTAAGAGCAAAGGTCCATCTTTCATTTTGGGTGTTAATAGAAGCAACTAAACAACCTCATTTAGTTGTAATTTTTTATGCTAGTCTTTAGGAGTCTGGTTCTTGAGCAGGACATACAGTCATGGGAAAAAGAAAGTACACCCTCTTTGAATTCTGTGGTTTTACATAATAACAATCTGCTCCTTAATAGGTCTTAAAATTAGGTAAATACAACCTCAGATGAATAACAACACATGACATATTACTGCGCCATGATTTACTTAACAAAAATAAAGGCAAAAAGGAGAAGTCATGTGTGAAAAGCTAAGTATACCCTTACTGCTTCCATAGGAATTAATATGCTAAGTAGCAGATAGGTGCTGCTAATGAAATACCCTTGCTTAATTGATCATCAGCAATTGCATCCACCTCTATAAAAGTGAAGTTTTAGCAGTTTCCTGGTCTGAAGCATTCAGGTGTTTTTAAATACAAAACCAAGGATGCAAATGAAAAAAAAGAAATCAAATATTCACAAACATATTAACCAGAAGGTTGGTGGTTTGATCCCACCCAGAGATGGTTGTGGGTAGGATTCTTGCATTGCAGGGGGTTGGACTAGATGGCCCTCGGGGTCCCTTCCAACTATACGGTTCTATGATTCTATGTATAAATATCACACACAACTGTGAAATACAGACAGAATGGGAAAACGGGCACCCATTCATCCTCAACCTGGTTTAAGGCATATTTCAGGGGTCAGCAAACTTTTTCAGCAGGGGGCCGGTCCACTGTCCCTCAGACCTTGTGGGGGGCCAGACTATATTTTGAATGAATGAATGAATTCTCATGCCCCACAAATAACCCAGAGATGCATTTTAAATAAAAGGACACATTCTACTCATGTAAAAACACCAGACAGGCCCCACAAACAACCCAGAGATGCATTTTTTTTTAAAAGGACACATTCTACTCATGTAAAAACTTGCTGATTCCCGGACCATCCACGGGCTGGATTTAGAAGGCAATTGGGCCGCATCCGGCCCCTGGGCCTTGGCTTGGGGACCCTGGCATATTTATTCAAATCTGTGTCCCCTTGTACAAGGCTATGTCCCCACATATATAGCCAATCTCCAAGGGCCATCCTTTACTTGACTCTACAATGCTTAATTGGGCTTTGTGGCTCTGTGGGTTAAACCACAGAGTCTAGGGCTTGCTGATCAGAAGGTCGGCGGTTCGAATCCCTGCAACGGGGTGAGCTCCCGTTGCTCGGTCCCAGCTCCTGCCAACCTAGCAATTCGAAAGCATCTCAAACTGCAAGTAGATAAATAGGGACCGCTCCGGCGGGAAGGTAAACGGCGTTTCCGTGCGCTGCTCTGGTTCGCCAGAAGCAGCTTTGTCATGCTGGCCACATGACCCGGAAGCTGTCTGCGGACAAACGCCGGCTCCCTAGGCCTATAGAGCGAGATGAGCGCCGCAACCCCAGAGTCGGACACGACTGGACCTGATGGTCAGGGGCCCCTTTACCTTTACCTTTACAATATATTTGGCTTGAGCAAAGAAACAAGCTCTTCCCATTAGCTGAAGTAATTTGAAACAGACTTTCCTGTTGTGTAAATGCAAATACTCACACAATGAGACAGTTTGAGCCAATTAATTTAGGAATACAGATCAAAAGAAGATTTGCAAGTCTAAAATGCCTTTGCAACACTGCAAGGCCAGAGCAACAAACCCCAGCAAAAAGTATTTGGTAGCAGAGACTGTTGTTCCCATTCCTAGTCGCATCCTTGCTTTTCAAACATGTTGGTCTTTGGAATATCTTTTTGGGCCAAAAACAGCGGAACTCTAAGCACAGCACATGACACACAGCCACGAAAACTCATTCATGTCAAGAATTTACGCTGGCATAGTGCAATCAACTAGCAGCCAGGCATATCCTATGAAGAGGAACAAAGAAAACAAAGTTGAACAAACATACGGTAGATTTTAGAGAAAAAAGGAGGGATGAGAAATGATAGAAGTTTTTTTGTGTGTGTGTGTTCAGTGATACCAAAGAGGTTTCTAAAGGGTGGGCTGTATAAATTTATAATAAATTATCAGGGGACAAACCACAATTCAGTGACAGAACCTATATTTTGCATGAAGAAGAATCCCAGTTCAATCCCTGGCTTCCCTGTCTAAAAAGATTGGGTAGTAGATGATGGAAGCAGACTCCTACCCAAGGAACTCGGACAGCCAGCTCCTGTCAACCTAGCAGTTTGAAAGCACGTCAAAGTGCAAGTAGATCAATAGGTACCGTTATAGCGGGAAGGCAAACCGTGTTTCCGTGTGCTGCTCTGGTTCGCCGGAAGTGGCTTTGTCATGCTGGCCACATGACCTGGAAGCTGTACGCCAGCTCCCTCGGCCAATAATGTGATATGAGCGCCGCAACCCCAGAGTCGGTCACGACTGGACCTAATGGTCAGGGGTCCCTTTACCTTTACCTTAAGGCAGCTTCCTATGTTATTAAGAAAAAAGCCACTGCCAGGAAACCCATATGCAGGTTATAAAAATCAATGCATATCATAGAATAAAAAATAGCTGCAAAGCTACAAATCCAAAATTTGGCATAGCCTCCCACACAAACAAACACCAAATTAACCAAATAAAGTCTACACACATTACAGACTTTATTCAGGTGACCTAGGTGAGTTCTATTAATCACACATGACAATGACATCATTCCTAACCGCAGGCTATTTTCTGAGTAACTCGTAAAACTGATTGAAGTGTGCCTGAGTTGGGAAAACCCCATTTAACATTCTGGGCTCAAGTACCATCATCAGCATGTGGATTATTATAGAGAACCTATTTCTTCTGCTCTTGAAAGTGACTTTCATGACTGAACTCTTATTGGACGGAGCCTGTGAAAGCTCATGATGCAGCAACCTTGAAATTAAGCAAGTATAGTCTCTATGTGGATTGGAGAATGCCTGGGAACTCCAGTTACATAGCCTTGAGTACCATGGAAGAAGGAGAGGGTGGAAATGAAACTAATGACACCCCCTTGGGGCATTTCTTCATTGCAGCTAAGCTCCTGTCCTGGGATACTGCACTCATTAATCCCTAGATCATATTCTGAAAAGTCAACGGTCCATTACAATTAGGACTGTGCTACAAAGAACCCAAAGAATTTCTGGGGAAAGGGAGCTTCTGCATTTTTTTACATAATTAGATCCAGAAAAACTGAGGTGGATGATTGAAGAGGAATGATCTCACTCAAATAATTTTATTGGACAGATGCTTCCATTTCATTCTCATCTTTGGACAATAAAGCCATATTTAAGTGATTTACCATGTGTGCAAATAATCCCATTTGGATTTGGCTTTTCTGCCAAGGCCTATTTCAATTAGTTGTAACTTATCAAGAGGAATGCAATAATAAACTCCATGGGACTCTTTGAGTAGGTGACATGCCAAGACTTTCATGTAGCATATGGCTGCCCCAACAGCCTAAAATCCTCATCATTCTAGGGTCAGAAATGGAGCACTGGCTGAGTCCCTAAGATCCTGAAGTTCTCATGCTCTAACTTCACTCCACAACCCGTGTGTGTGTGTGTGTGTGTGTAAACGTATTCACAGCCCATTTATGTATTTCTTTTGCCCCAGACAATTATTCAAAAAGAAACACAGCAGTCAAATTTATTGTTCTCAAATGTTTTTGCTTCCAAAGCTCCAATATTTCAGAAGCTTCTTATTCAGCAAGATATATACCAATTTACCCCATGATACATGCATGTACTTGAAGTGTAGAATGATCTGATTTGTCAGCCAAAATTCAAGGGGGCAGGTGCTCCAGCACACCAGCATCTTGCTTCTTCCCTCTCAAACTTTACTTCTCGGGAGGCCTCCAAATTCCCCCGACCCCAAACTCCCCTGTGTTCAAATACTAGTTTGGAGATCTGACACAAGTCTTTTTAAAGAGGGTAATTGCAGGTGGGGAAACAGAGCTATTTTCACCAGCAGGATTCCCACCCACCCCTTAGACATCTCTTTGCCAAAATCCTTATGCTGCTTTTAAAACTCTAGAAAGTGTATATTTACCCATCTGAATGTTAGTCAGAAGTTTATAGTTTTAAATCCCTTGCTTTCTGAGCTCTCTTAATGTTCAATACAATTAGTTTAGTTATGCTTGTAAACTTTTGAGAGAGAAGCTGTACTTGTTTACATATCAGAAAATGTCAACAGCAAAGCGTGCTTTTGCACAACGTCTGTTCTAAACAGGAGGCAGCATTTTAACCACTTCGAAACTCATTAAAGAAATGAGTGACAGTGTTGCGTCACAGTAATTTAAACCCCCTACCACAGTTGAATACATGAATCTGAATTATGCTACGTCATCTCCTTTATCTACCTAGCCAGCTATGGTCTACAACAGCAACCAGCAGAAGTCTCAGGCTAATTGCTACACAATTTTTGAAGAGTAGGTGCAGAAATGTCTTAAGACACCTTATTATATCCATCTGTACTAGTGTAGCTGACAGTGTGGCTTCCACAGTTGTTTTCACGCAGGTTCAGGTTTGTCTAAAAAGCAAACAAGGCTGGTATCAGCTCTTTGAATCTACTAGAGCGCAGCTATTCTAGCAGGGCCTGCCTGCTGATGGCTGCACTGGGTGCCCTTCAAATAAATGTTCTGCCCCAGTACTCTGGCCAGCACCAGGCAGCTGGATCTAGCCACACTTTTTAATTTCTCACAATTCTAGGTCTCTGAAGTGGAATCACTGTCACATTCTGGGAAACGGAAAAGGTGGCTACATTCAGCCATCTAGTCGAGAACCAGCTCACTTCTCCAGAGCCCACTAGCAGCTGAAGCGATCTATCAGTCCCCCCAAATCTTGGAGGCAGCCCTGGGGTTGAGGGGGGGGGGCTAAAATATCTTTTCAGGAAGCATAGTTTATCCTGACAGGTACTCTTGTGGGACTAGGCATGCAGGCATTGGGCAGACAGGTAGCATTAATATGAAGGAGGTTGAATCTCTCTCAGGAAGCTTCTAAGTGCAGAAAACAATACAGCCTGGAAAAAACCTGAAAAGATTAAAACAAACAAAACAAAAACTTTGTTGCTCAAATCATGAGGAACAATGGCTTCGCTCTCACACATGCAACAAATGACCTACATCTAACTTGTACCACTTTAGGCTGAAGATGTAAACTCATATGACACACTGTGTGTGTACATACTGCACGTACACGTACACACACACACACACACACACCACAGTGTCATATGAGCTTGCATCTGCAGCCCAAAGTGGTTCAAGTGAGATTTGCGTCATTATCTCTTGCATGTGTGAGAATGAAGCTATAGTTCTTTGTGGTTTCAGCAGCAAAGTTTTTGTTTTGTCTGTTTCAGTCTTTTGGGGTTTCTCAGGCCAAACGACTAAACAACAGCAACAGGCTGTTTTATCTTTGCATTTAGGAGCTTCATGAGAGATATATGACCTCCATGACATTACGCTAGCCTGGCTACACACACACACACACACACACACACACACACACACCCCTTCACTTAGAAAGCTAACATGGGAAAGAGGCACTTAGAAAACTAGCGCGTCAAGGAAAAGTTTGTTTATGAAAAGTAGCAATATACCATGCTCATGGGGTATCATGCATTTGAATAAACCCCAACATTAAAATTTCCTTGCACATGCAAATCTACCACATTGCTCAGTCCTCAGTATAATCTGTACCAAATTTAGGCAGCTTGGACACATCCAAGATGTGTGATGTGGAGTCAAGAATGTGGAGTGTGGTGGAGTCTCCTTCTTTGGAGGTCTTTAAGCAGAGGCTTGACAGGCATATGTCAAGAATGCTTTGATGGTGTTTCCTGCTCGTCAGGGGGTTGGACTGGATGGCCCTTGTGGTCTCTTCCAACTCTATGATTCTATGAAAAATGAAAATGGGCCCAGACATAGGCTTTTCATTCAAATGTATGCCAGCTTTCTTGCTTAGGAGCCAAGCCTTTCTTATCACTAGAGAAGCTCTAGAATATGAACGTTCTCTTCAACATTCAGCACTTAAAATGCCATTTCAAAGAATGCAATTTCAGTGTTGTAGCAAAGGCCACCTCAAGGACTACAAAAATGGGCTCTTCAGCTATATACAGAAGACTGCCTTTTGAAACTTTCAAAATTTCTTGGTTTTGTAATTTACATAAGAACCACCGCTGAGCTTACAACTGGAAAATCACCTCCATTCAGCTCACAAATTGAGGTCCTTTCCCTGCGCAACTCCTTACACTCCAGATGGTTAATGGAACTCTTTTTAGCTGTGCCTTTATTAGGAAACAAGTAAGAGCCATCTGTGCGCCTAGCTGTTTTCATAAATGAGTACTGGCCACAAGCAAGAGGGCAATGGCTTGGCAAAATGAATGAAATCTTCAATTGGCGTCAAGAGCACAGCCATGTGCTTCTGCTTCCCATAATATACAAAACGGACATGTTTTGCTTTAAACATAAGCACATTATCCTCCAATTTTGTAGAAAAGAGAGCAGAGCAAAACAAGTCTCTGCACTTATCATAAAAACAGCTTGACCTGGGAAATATGGCGGCTTGCCCATTGCAATGTTCCAAGCAGCCAAGAAGAAGAAAAATAATCATCCAGTGGTCAGGCTGAATTAAGAGATTAATTAAGATACTGTTATTCAGCTGACTGCCCTTGCTTACTCTCTGAAATCCCTCTCAATCAAGGAATTCTTTTTCCCCACCAAGGCTTTTGGGGAGCACCCCAGGGACCTTTCTAGACCCCACCCCACCCCCATTTATGTGGCAGTTACTTTCTTGTTGTGTGGGATGCTCATGTCTCACCTCCTCGTGCTACGGTAGCATGGGACCAGAGTGCTTTGCACAATTCAGATTGATTTAAAGACGAAAATAACAGAAATATCTGTACAATATGTTTTAAAACAATGTGAAAGCAACAGAAAATCAGCCTTAAGCCTAGGGAACTCATTTCTTCATAAATACTTCTTATTCTTTGGAAAATAGGAAGCTGGCTTATGACCAATTTGGTCTATCCAGCACAGTACTCTCTACACCAGGGGTCAGCAAACTTTTTCAGCAGGGGGCCAGTCCACTGTCCCTCAAATCTTGTGGGGGGCTGGACTATTTTTTTGGGAAGGGGGTGAATTCCTATGCCCCACAAATAACCCAGAGATGCATTTTAAACAAAAGCACACATTCTACTCATGTAAAAACACACTGATTCCCGGACCGTCCGCAGGCCAGATTTAGGTGATTGGGCCGGATCTGGCCCCCAGGCCTTAGTTTGCTCTACACTGACTGGCTGCAGCTCTCCCAGGCCTCTCCTAGCCCTTCCTGGAGATGCCAGGGATTGAACCAAGGACCTTCAACACACAGAGCAGCAGCTCTATCACTGAGCTATGGCACTTCCTCTACATGTCTGTGCCTGACACTGGGGATATTTCTACAATCTCTTTGCAAAGTCAGGCTAAGCTACCCAAATGAAAGACAATGTGGAACAATTTGTCAGAGATGCAGTCCAGGAAAGGGAACAGGTAGTAAGATTGGTGCTGTGGAGAAATCAGAAAAGGCTTGCAGAGATAAGAAAGCAAATGGGAACAGGCAGAGGCAGCAAACCAAGAAATGGAACTCATGAGAAGGGTGGCAAGGAATAAAACAGTTCCTTTCTGCAATTGTTTTGCAAAACTGACCCCTGCCTTTTTAAACTCCAGTTGGAAATCTAGATTGTAGAATTTAGGTGATGGGGTTCTGCGCATACACAATTTCCTTAAAAAACATTAAAATTTGTGAGATATATGTATATCCCACACACAATTTTGATGTTTCCCTTGATGTGAACAGGAAGTCAGAAAAAGGCTATAGTCCAAAGAAGTTTAGGCAGGAACACAAAGCAACTCACCACTGAAAACCTTGGGGGCAAGAAGGAAGGTCTTTAGCAGTGGGTTGCAATTTGCCCCCCAGCAAGCACTTTCACGATGGTGCCTTTTTCCATCTCCCCACTGATCTGCACCATTTTACAAACAAACAAAACAAAGAAGGCAAACCTATTGCAGACTTAATGTGGATATTGACTAGCATGCTTTTAGACTCATGAATCATGTGTACAAAAAAATAAATGCACTATAAAAGCATTTTTAAATGACATTTCATGCTTTATGCCTTGGTGGTCCTCTTACAAGCTAACTTTTGACAAAGGCCAAACAAAACAAAATTTGTCTCAACAATGGATGTTTGAAGACTGTTCTTTATAACAGCAAATGCAGATGTCTGCACAGATGTTTTGTTCAACCAAATGCCATTCTGGCCAACTTTACTTCTGGGATGGTTTTCTTTGCAAGAGGTTCTCTGGGCAAGTTAGAGTACAGTACATACCCCACAAGTGTCCCAGAAAAAAACAGGACATCCCTTTTTCCCCACCAGAGCAAGGTGGTAATTTTGGGCACTGTGATATTGCATAATTTTGCGCCAAGACCTCACCCTGGATAAAGCACATCTTTGGGGCTCTGTGGTTTTGTGCGGGTCACATGACTTCCGTGGAAGCACAGCTGGGAAGACACAGAACCTAGTTCTGGGACTCAACATGTTGGAGGGTAAGAGAGTATAAAATAAGCAGTAAATCTTCTCTGACAGACAATTTAACATCTGCTATGTGTCCTAATCATGCAGAGACACTGATCAGCTGCTCCCAGCTAGATTTTAACTGGATAGCAGCAGCAGAAACCATTATTTTGTAAGTGTGACAAATGCTGTATTTGCTTAATTAATCAGAGGGAATTGTGAATTTTTGTGTCCATGTCTCAGTGCCCTCTACCCACAGTGGCTAAAACCTTAACTACTTGGAATGTTAAATCTAAACACAACCTTTAGTCTAAAGAAACATTTTGGATTGCTTTAAATTTTTGTAGGGCTTACCTCTCCAAACCACAATGTCACTTTTTTCCTACTCTCTCTTTTAACTGCACAGACTACTGAAGCAACTTAATCTGTGTTTATAATGTGTCTTAAATTACTCACTCTAGAAGAAGAAAATGGGACAGTCAGTTGCTCAGATTCCTTCCAATCTCAGAGCCAATGATTGCTTCAGTTTGCTTCGAAAGGTAATTTACGCCACATGTAAAATAAGCTTTCTGAGTATCAGGCAGCATTCAGTTTTGTTCTCTTTTGAATCTCTCACACATAACTGCTTCCTCCTTTCCTACTAACTGTTTTAATTCACTGCTTAAACCGGGAGTTGCAACAAACTTCTATCAAACTCAAGCTTGAGTTTCCTCTCAAATGAGAGACAACCACAACAACATTTCATACTGCCAAGAGCTGGTAGTGCAAATGATCAATCACAGTGCAAAAGGTGACTTTCCAGACACAGATCCACCAGCCATGACAGGTGTGTGACAGTTATCTCTCTTTTGACATTCCAGGCAGGTGGCAAAACCCAGGATGTTTACTGAGACCCTAGTACAATAGCCTGCTTTACATGGCTGGAGGAGAGAGTTCAGCTGGGCTGGTGACAAGCAGACCAAGCCTTGCTCCAGCATTTATGAAAGGAAAGCTCCTCACGAACACTCCTATAAATATTATATGAAGAAAATGAAATGTTCCTTAACAGATCAGCTTTTTACTCCCCCTATATCCTGCCCCCACCCCAAAAGGGTGCACACAAGCTGAGCTAGCAGGGAGATAAATCAGATACACTTTTGCTAAAGGTAATAAAACACTGCAAAATTCTCAAGATGTATAGACTGGTGATCTTCCCATCTCGGTTAGGTTGAAGATCGAAATACAGGAAGCTTTTTTTCCCTGTTGATAACACCATTACACTATTTTGTTTGTCTGCCTGACAATACAGCACTACATGCTCCTACACTGCGAGATGGTTCATTAATTAAATAATGATGCAAACAGGGCAAGTTGTGTTGCTTCCTGCCCACTTCTGCTGTAATACTCAACTGTGCAAAATCTCATGAAGCAGATGCTACAGATGCTACAAACCAGCCCACAACCTGCCAGCTACTGCAACTAGCTGCCACTGGACCCAAATACACTCTTGGATTACTTCATGAGTGAACTGGAAGGATAGTCAATTAAGTGCCTTATTTTTTGAAGCACTGACAGCCTAGATTGTAGAGATGGATCATTGGATTTCGTGCACTTACTACCACTGTACACAAGTCACGTGCGACCTAGCTGTTTGATCTTAGCCATTTGTACTTGTCCACAGGTGTGAGTCACCCAATTTCTATCTCCCCACTTCCAAAAGGAATCAAGAAAAATGAGAAACACAGTGGTCACATGCATATTTATACATATAAAAGTCTAGTGCCCATTTTTCTTTGTGCAATTATCAGGCACATTCATTCCTGAGACTGGCTGCTGCACTCCGTGTAGGCTGTCACTCTGTGGACAAACATCCAACCCAACCTTGAGCTTCCCAACAACTTTAAGATACAACAATATTCATGCTCGACTGTGTAATGCTTTTTTTTGTTCACAACTTCTCGTTACTTCTCTAGTCCCTCAGCATTTAAAATGTTCTATAAGTATCTGGTGGGGACCCAGGTGGCGCTGTGGGCTAAACCACTGAGCCTAGGGCTTGCTGATCAGAAGGTCAGCGGTTCGAATCCCTGTGACGGGGTGAGCTCCCGTTGCTCGGTCCCAGCTCCTGCCAACCTAGCAGTTCGAAAGCACATCAAAATGCAAGTAGATAAAAATGAACCGCTACAGAGGGAAGGTAAACGGCGTTTCCATGTGCTGCTCTGGTTTGCCAGAAGCGGCTTTGTCATGCTGGCCACATGACCTGGAAGCTATACGCCGGCTCCCTCGGCCAATAATGCGAGATGAGCACGCAACCCCAGAGTCGGTCACGACTGGACCTAATGGTCAGGGGTCCCTTTACCTTTTACCTTTAAGTATCTGGTAACAGTCTGCTGGTACCATAACAATTCCAGAATCTGTTAAATGGCAAACACATTTTTTTCCCTTCTCATTGATATGGGCAGATCCTCCAATAAATGTACAATGCAGATTTAATCTAACATTATCAGTATTTCACTACTCTGCACCTGATCTTTCCATCTGGGTCACCTGCACAAATTTAACATCAGCAGCTGAAATAAGAGCTCTATATAATGTGCCTCTTAATCCCCCTGCTGGAAGTCAGGATATTTAGCATGCTAATAGGACTAATGTAACCCACTCCTCCAAGCACTTTGCTTATCTACTCCTGTTTCACTCTCTTCCATGTTTCCCCGGTTAAATCAACAGCAGCATTCTCAAGACTAGTCCTTGGAAGCCTTGGCCCCTTCCCCCCCCCAATTCTTTGCATTTGAAGTCTTAAGCTTCGCTCCATCAATTGTTTTGACATATCCAGGCTGCTCCTCCACATACTCAAAAGCCAGGAGCCAGCACAACTGCAGCGTCTATATAAAGTCTGTGACACGTTATTCTGTGAAGTTCAATAACACAAGCTGTTTTAGTAACATCATGAATAAGTTTTACGTTTCCATCCGTAATCAAAAGATACAAACTGAATAATTCATGTGGCAGCCAAATCATTTCTATTTCCAGAAAACAGCATTAATCCACTGGCTGCTCTACTTTATCAAACAGCAACACAGCAAATGGTACGGCATAATCTGCCTTGTGTTATTTTATGCTCCATCATGGTGGACATCATAGGAGATCCCCCCAACATAGCAAACATTATTGTATTGTAAGATCCACACTTTTAAGAAAGCAGACTGTTTAAATCTATAGTATGATCAACAAATGCAGCATAGCACTTGCTGTACACTGATATTGTACACCAAATGCTATGCTAATATCAGTGTACTGGAAGAAGCAAAGATCACCAGTGTTGAAGCAATGATTCTTCAACATCAACTTCGTTGGACTGGTCATGTTGTGCGGATGCCTGATGATCATCTTCCAAAGCAACTACTCTATTCCAAACTTAAAAATGGAAAGCGTAATGCTGGTGGTCAACAAAAGAGGTTTAAAGACTGTCTCAAGGCAAATCTCAAAAAATGTAGTATAAACACTGACAACTGGGAAACACTGGCCTGCGAGCGCTCCAGTTGGAGAACAGCCTTTACCAAAGGTGTCATGGGCTTTGAAGAAACTCGATCTCAGGACGCAAGGGAGAAACGTGCTAAGAGGAAGGCACGCTTGGCAAATCCACACCGTGATCAACTCCCGCTTGGAAACCAATGTCCCCACTGTGGAAGGACATGTTGGTCCAGAATTGGCCTCCACAGTCACTTACGGACCCATTGTTAAAACCGTGTTTATGGAAGACAATCTTACTCGGCTACGAGTGATCACCAACGAAGAAGAAGAGGCATTTGCTATATCTTCCACCAAACTTCTCTATAATGAATATACAATGCATATAAAATGCTTTTTCTTTACCCACCTAGCTGAGTCCCAAATGTTGATGTATTCCAACCCTCATCATCCCTGGCCATCAGCCATGCGGGTTAAGGCCAGTCAGAGTAGAAATGCAACAACAGCTGGAGGGTCACAGGTTCCACACCCCTCGGCCTTGTTGTTGTTTAGTCGTTTAGTCGTGTCCGACTCTTCGTGACCCCATGGACCACAGCACGCCAGGCACTCCTGTCTTGCACTGCCTCCCGCAGTTTGGTCAAACTCATGTTCGTAGCTTCGAGAACACTGTCCAACCATCTCGTCCTCTGTCGTCCCCTTCTCCTGCTGCCCTCAATCTTTCCCAACATAAGGGTCTTTTCCAAGGATTCTTCTCTTCTCATGAGGTGGCCAAAGTATTGGAGCCTCAGCTTCACAATCTGTCCTTCCAGGGAGCACTCAGGGCTGATTTCCTTAAGAATGGATAGGTTTGATCTTCTAGCAGTCCATGGGACTCTCAAGAGTCTCCTCCAGCACCATAATTCAAAAGCATCAATTCTTCGGCGATCAGCCTTCTTTATGGTCCAGCTCTCACTTCCATACATCACTACTGGGAAAACCATAGCTTTAACTATACGGACCTTTGTCGGCAAGGTGATGTCTCTGCTTTTTAAGATGCTGTCTAGGTTTGTCATTGCTTTTCTCCCAAGAAGCAGGCGTCTTTTAATTTCGTGACTGCTGTCACCATCTGCAGTCTTACAGGTTGTGAAACCACCAGCTCTCATTTGTAGCTGGTGGGACACATAATGTTTACAGCAAAATAAAATAAAAAATCTGCAGGCTTGCTGCCTGAATCACTCTTGGTTATGCCACAGCTTTGGATGAGCAGTCTCCAAATCTCAGGTAGGAATTGTGATTAGTGGCACCCAGGGCAGATGATTCATAGCCAAGGTTTGTATCAACATCTTTGCATCCTGGCCATGAACAGTTAAAGGTATTTCATTTTGTGGGACCCTTATCTTTTGTTGAATGCATACTGTTCTATTTGGAATGGTTTTATTTCACAGTTGTGATAATTAATTGCTTTTATAATTTTATATTGTGTTGCATTGTATATTATATTACGTTTATATTGTTTTAATCCTCCCTGGGACCTTATGGTAAAGAATGTGTAAGAAATCTTGTAAATAAAGAATATTTGCACCAAAATTCTATCCTCTTCATTTTAGACTCAAGCTGCATGACTATTTAACAGAGTAAATACAACATTCAAGTAGGAAAGTGAGCCCTGCAAACTTTTATTTCAGAAAAGATTTAAGCTTGATATTTCTCCATGTTCTATTTTAATTTTTTCTAATATAAAGCTGGGTTGCATTCTTATTTGCTCACAGCAAATTTCAGCTGGAATACATTCTCCTCACTGAAGTTATGAATGAAAACAAAATCTCTCCATCAAACAGCTTTTAAGCACAGCCATGCAATTGTTTTATTTCTTGAAATAGTGTTTTTAAGAAAGCGCTTACCTACTACTTCTGTTAGAGGAAGAAATTATGCCTTTCGGTCTGACAAGAGGGTGGAATCTTTCTCAGGAAGGAAATGTAGAAGCTTAAAGAAAGGTTTCTTCATCACCAGCAATGCTTCTGGAAGATGAGTAGTCAGAGAGATCCTACTACACTGGTACACTCCCAAAGCGGCATCTCATCAATAATTATAATTAACATCAGCTATTAGCAGTTTGTACATATAAAGTTGGCAAATGAGGCAAACGACAATGGAAACTGAATGGAAGAAATGCTCACATTCCTTAATTCTTCCCATTTACTTGGATGGCAAATTCAATCAGCAAAACGGGATAGCAAATAGCAAAACCGGTAGATTAGAAAGATCACGCTATGAAGGATCTTAAATGTGTTGACTTCTTTTAAAGCTTTGGTCCTCCTTATGGCTATGGGAATAAACTGCTACACACATGAGTTTTCCACGTTTGCGGTCCAAAGTTCTTCACAATCAAGCTGTTTCAATAGTAAAATGAATTTTGTTGTGCTTTAATGGCCATGCATCCTGTTTAAGGCAGGGGGAGCCAATGAAATGCACTCCGGAAGTGGGCTGGATCTGATGGGAGTTGGACTCCAGCAACATTGAGAAGGCACCATATAGGTAGCCCCCCCATCCCAATTTAGGATACAATTTACAGAACACATTCTCTAACGCAGGCATCCCCAAACTTCGGCCCTCCAGATGTTTTGGACTACAATTCCCATCATCCCTGACCACTGGTCCTGTTAGCTAGGGATCATGGGAGTTGTAGGCCAAAACATCTGGAGGGCCGCAGTTTGGGGATGCCTGCTCTAAGTAGTCATTCCTCACAGTAGAGCCCCTTCTGGTATTACTCCGATCCACATGAACACAAGACAGTGCTGGGGTGGCTTATTGCGGGTGGGGTGGGGGGCTCGTGCTTGACAAATTGCTTTTATTTTTCCATGTTTTATGAAGGCATATTAAATAACTGCCACTTCCTATTTCTCTTTGAAGAACTCTTTCGCAGGAGCAAAGATTTCATAACTGCTCTCCACTACCTAAAAGGGCCACCTACACCTTTAAGTCCTGGGAGCACAACACTAACCTATAGCATTTGGCCTATCGGCACCTATATCTTGAATAAGAGTGCTGTATTATATTTGAGGAGATGCACAGATAAAGGGGTTTAAATCACATGCAGCCAAATGGTGCCTCCCAGCTCTGTTGTTAGCCTACAATTCCCATCACCCCTGACCTTTAGGCCATGCTGGTGGGGGCTAACGGGAGTCCAGTATCATCTGGAAAGCCACATGCTCCCCATTGCTGCATTCAGGGTCTTCGGGCTCTTATCTGGGACCTTTCACCAGTTGAAATCTAATGGTGAGGTTACCCAGGACAAGGATCCTTTCAAGAATGGAACCAAGACCCTGAACTCCACTCTCAGAGAAATGTTTGTGCTGTCTCTTCTCTGCCAGCATTTTGCCCACTGTTGGTTTTCTTTTTTGGTAAGTGGTTAGTTTACAGACTGAGGTTTTATATGTGTTACTTCTTTTATAGTGATTGCATTTGCATTTGCATTATGACTTTTAGCCATTTTACTGAGCCTTTGTTGGGGTGGGTGGCGGCGCAGGGATATAAATGTTTCAATTAAGTAAAAAATAGATCAGCTAAGCAGCAGCACTTTAGCTTTCAGACCAAGACAAAATGAGGGCACATATTTAAACACTAGGAGATAAAATCAGGAGTAGGAAACTTGATGCCTTCCAAGTGTAATTACGCTGCATCTCCCATCATCCCTGATCTCTGGCCATGCTGGCTGGGGTTGATAGGAGGTGAAGTCCAACAACACCTGGGAAGACACTCAGTTGACTATGCTTGCCTGGCACTGGTCTACCTGAAAACCATGGGGCTAAAGAAGAGGGCGCAGGTGTTCTCAAAGGTGTCTGGATTTTTGTGAAGTTTCTCCTCTTGCAAATTACCGGTAAGTATGGGACTGGAACACAGGATCTCTACAATAAACCCACCAAGATTATTTGTCATCTCTTCCTCAGTTTTCCCACCTTTTCAATAGAGTTTCTGCTCAAGAATGCTCTTTTCTAACTTACAAGTATATAGACAGGCGCAGGCTTTTAAATTAAAAAAGGAGAAGCAGCTGTGTGGGTGACTGCTTTCATTTCCCACATAGGTAATTTTATTTTAAATTTTAAAGTGGCAAGAGCCCCACTGAAGAGGAGATGGTTGCCTAAGGCAATCTGGTGACCTTGTAGCTGAGGTAACATTTGAACTGAGGACTTCCTGGGTCACAGTTTGTTCTTAGCATATGCCAAGAAATACAGCATTTAAGTCAAGGATGGGTGAGATATGGCCCTCCAGAAGTTGTTGAGATCCCATCAGGCCCAGTAAGACTGGCCAATGGCCAGGACGCTCAACTCTTATCAGCTCTAGCAACATTTGGAGGGCCAAAGGCTGTCCACTCCTGAGAAGTGAATACACACACAAACACACACACCAGCCAAAAGGGGCACTTATGGGAAACCCAGCCAGATGGGTGGGGTACGTGGACGACTCTGGGGTTGCAGCGCTCATCTCGCTCTATAGGCCGAGGGAGCCGGCATTTATCCGCAGACAGCTTCCAGGTCATGTGGCCAGCATGACTAAGCCGCTTCTGGCGAACCAGAGCAGTGCACGGAAACATCGTTTACCTTCCTGCCGGAGCGGTACCTATTTATCTACTTGCACTTTGACGTGCTTTCGAACTACTAGGTGGGCAGGAGCAGGGACTGAAAAACGGGAACTCACCCCATCGTGGGGATTCAAACCGCTGAGCTTCTGATTGGCAAGCCCTAGGCTCAGTGGTTTAGACCACAGCGCCACCAGCGTCCCAGAATAATGGTTGGGAAACCATATAATCATCTAGCCCAACCCTCTAAAAATATTTGTATTTGGCTAGCAAGCTACATTATATTTGGGGTATTATTCCATTAAAAAATTAATAGGACTTGCTTTCCAAAGTTATTACTCATCTTCCCCACTTCCTCCTCTTTCCCAAAATATGATTACTGATTTTGTGCTAGTGCAACCCAGTTGTCAATTCAAGAACAATGCACACAGAGAGAGAGAGAGAAAGAGAGAAAGAGAGGGGGGGCGGGAGGGAGTGTTCAGCACAGTCAGAGCCTGAGAAGTGGCCTAGCATTAAACTAGCTGGCAGTGGGTTAGCGAGGAACATATTTCAGTTTTAACAAAGTATTTCATACTTTTCAATAAAGAGCATATAAAATTTCCATTGTTCAGATTGTGTTATCTATGGTGTTTGTAATCTGCTGCAACACACGAGGTATTAAAGGTCAACACATTCTTTTTAATTGTCACACACTTCACGCAAAGAAGGCATTGAGTGTCAAACTTTCCATCCATTGTGAGAATTAAATCACCCCATAGGCAAAAGGAAGAAAAGAGAGATGCAAAATGCCTCGAATGACTGACATGCACAGGCTCTGGAGGAAAGAAATCCCCAGTCACAATTCAACCTGACAAAGCAGTCAAACATTTGCAAACAACTGGCTTCGAAAACTTTTGGCGTCAAGCATTTAAGGAAGAGAGAAGTTACTTACTTCAAAGTCCTGTGCGTTTGGGTTTGTTATATTTTAAATCCTAGCCTGGGTATTAAAAAACAAAACAAAAACCCTTGCAGAAAGAAAATTCACAAAAGAAAAAAAAAGTCTACTAAAACGTCTTTTATCCAACAGTAAAAACTAGGCTTCATTTCAGAAGTGGCTCCTCGGCTGAGCTACAATTTCTCTCCGAAACAACATACATTCAGGTACTAAGAAAACAGAGTGACACATCACACAAGTCAGTAGCATGCAGGCTTCACAGTCACAACTGTGGCCAAGATGATTCAGAGCCAGATGAATTTAGAACAGGGCTTTCCAGTGGCGTATGTACACCAAGCAGAGAACATGTGCAAAAGCTATATTCCAAGGAATGAAAGGCTGGATGAAAATGTTATTGGCAAAAACCTCTCTTTAAATGTCCTCAGACACCTGAAATCTTCAACAGAGCAATCCCCCAGTTCAGCATTTCCACCCATCATTGGGATTCTTGCACAGACAACCACAGGCTCTCAAACTTAAGAGGACTAAGCCAAATGCAGTGTGGTAACTTCACACAGGACCAACCTTTTATGGGCTGAACAGTGGAGCTTTGATACCAGCTAATGGACCATAAATAGCTCTTGAAATGCAGAAGGATCATATCAGCTGTTACAACAGGCCTGGCCTGCAGCTACTTCCAAGTCCTTCCCCACTGTCAGAAAGTTTCAGTCCTAGCTTTCATTTCCAGTTTTCAGCACCTGCCCCCCCAAACCCCTCCAAGAAAATATGCAAAAGGGGAAAGAAAGAAAGAAATCAAGTCATTCAGAAAAGAAAAGCCTGGGAAGGACGGGATGAAAGGAAATAAGATACTTCCAAGCAAAGAAAAAAGAGGTACTGTATGCATTGTTTTACCAAGCAAATTGTCCAGTGCCATTGCCTGAGTCACAATACAGGCTGTACTTGCCACACTTTAAAAATAAACAGCATTAGGAAAGTATAAGAGATCTCTTCTAAAAGTTACAGATGAGGTGTTTTTATTTTTAAAAAGTCACTAGGCTTTCTTAATTACTATGTGGATGTTATTGGAAGGTGAGGAACAGAACAATGAACAACAATAAACTTGGATTTTTAGGGGGGGGGCAGTCTAAACAAGAATCCTGTGCTGCAAAGAATATAACAAACTATACAAAAATAAGGAAGATACTAGCATTAAAGCTTTTCATGTGATCAGTGGAACCCAAAACTCCATGGGATTTTATCACACGTAAAGCTCTCTGGGCAGGAAGTTCTTACTTCCTTCAGTGTTGGGTAACTATTCATAAATGTATTAGAACCACACAGGATGTTTCTCAAGTTTCTAAGTTCTTTCACATATACCCTTGGAAAAATAAAGCTCTGGTATCTTTAGTCACCCCAGAAAGTGACTAAATTCCATTATGCATGGAACTGGGATTCACTGTACAGTCCTTGTTTAGGACTCCCAGATAGATAAAGATCAGTTCCTGCATGCAAGAGTCTATTGAGATAAAAAAGATCCTGGGCTGGTGGATGCCAGTCAACAAAGGTTATCTTCCAGGTTAGCTAGTTCTATACCACCTTTCACACCACAGAGTCATAGGGTGGTATACAGCAAATTTATTTATTTAAAATATTTTTAGCATACCAATACATATCTATAAAGCCAATTAAAGTTCTAAATCCAGGTTGAGAAATTTGGGGCCTTTCAGAAGTTGTTGGACTACAATTCTCAGTATCCTCACCACTGGATCTGCTTACTACGGATTATGAGAGTTGGATCCCAACAGCATCCGGATGGCAGGAGTTGAAGTCCCGGCAAGATGTGCAGAGCCACAGGTTGCCCACCCCTATTCTAAAGCAGCTTAGGAGCAGCCATGTCTAGGGATGCTAACCCTACTATAGGTGTCTAGGGAAAGATCAACAGGCACAGGGACATTTGCCCACTGGTTTTTGGGCTGGGAATTAGCTGAGGGCATAGAAGAGTGAAGCTCTGTATTACCTTCAGTGGGGAATATAATGGGGCAGGGAAGCCTGGAGCTCTTCCGAGCTTCAAGATTGTATCCCCTTACAATCTTACGATATTAGACAGTTACAATGAATGTCTTCGTCACAGACATCAAACGACAATAGGGTGAATTCTTGTATGGTCCAGATACATCATCTGGCAATGTTATCAAGAGGCTTCATCTCTGCTCTCTCTCTACAACAGAAGGCCACAGAGAGCAATATCTAAGTATGCATTTTCTGACACTGCACCCCCCCCCACCATCTGGTTTCTGCTTCCTCCATTTGACTTAACAGCTTTAATGACATGGGCCAAATACAATGATCCCTTTGGGTAGGAGGTCACATGAACTCTACAAGCTAAACAGCAACAAGCATGCTCTTGGACTGAAACCAATGAATGAACGGCAAGAGAGCAGTAGCAACAATTCACTTTTTTTTTAAAAAAAAGGCAGCCGTCATCTGTTATCTGTATACATTGAATCCTACATTCTAGGAATGGATGAAAATCTTGTTTCTAAAATATTGCTTAGAAAAAGCAGCGCACAGCTTCGAGTGATGAAGTTCCACTTATAATTAAGCCTGTGTTTTCACAGTACAGGAGACTTATTTACATCTAATGGGCACCTTCAAATTCTATCATAGAATCATAGAGTTGGAAGAGACCACAAGAGCCATCCAGTCCAACCCCCTGCCAAGCAGGAAACAAATCTAAATGGCAGGGGCGTGTAAAAGATTATACAAATGCTAGAGCTGCCCTCTTGCATTTGGCACATATGCTTAGTGTGCTGGGATGCCCTTATAACTGCATTGTTTCTGAAAGCACAGTTGTTAGGAAAGCACAGTTGTTATTGAAAGGGGTGAATTGAAAGCACAGTTGTTATTGAAAGGGGTGGATGGGCTGGCCAACCCTTTGTGGGCAATAGAAAAAGGTACCAAAGTGTCCGGTTCTAATTGTGGCTACAAAGGGAGAACCAGAAGTGTACTCTAAGTCTACTCTCAGTTCAGTTCATTCCTTTGGAATCTGATGTTTTACCAAGTCCATGTCCTGCACCTGACACCACACAATGTAAAGCTGACAGCCAACCTATGTCCTCTTGTCTAACTGGCCTTGTGAGCCCAAATGGGGAGCACTGGCAGGCCCAATAAAGCCCATGGGCCAGAGGTTCACCACTGCTGATGTAAGACATATCTCCACTATGTGCAAATACCTACCTCACAGGGTTGCTGTGAGGATAAAATGGGAAGGGGGAGAACTATGTACACCACACCTTGATCTCCTTAGGAAGAAAGGTACGGTACAAACGTACAAAATAAATAAACATTTTATGCCTATTTAATAGCAATCACTTCTCTGAAGAATGACAAGTTGAGGAGGCTGCTGAGAATTGTACCAAAGAACACTGCCCCTCCCCCCAAAAAACCTATAGTTCCCAGGGTTCCTTGTGGGCAGGGAGTAAAATAAGCATGTCTACTCAAAACCAAGTCTCGTGGAGCTGAATGGGTCTTACCTCCTAGTTAGCATACTTAGTTTGGATTATAGGCTCAGGTTGCAATTCTATGCACATTTAGCTGGGAGCGACATCCATTGAACATAGTGCAAATTACTTCTGAGTAGAAATGCATAGATTTGTGCTACAAGTGCATGGAAAACAAAATATATTGTTAATTGCCCTGCGATGCTCAGATGAAGGGCGGTACAAAAATTTAATAGATAATAAAATGAATAATGAATATGCACATTTGAACTGAGCAGTGTGCTTAGGCTGAAGGCACCAATTTAAAAAAAAAACAGTCACTACTGATACAATCACACACAACAAAATCCATTTGTCCAGAGGCAGAGTGCAGGCGTCACTTGTTAGATGAATGCAACATATCCATTTTAACAAAACAGCCTGTACCAGCACCACACATGGACTTATGCACAGCTTGTATTACTAACGTTCTGCAACCTATCTGCAATGCTTCAGCCAACCCAATTCCAGGGTATAAATTCCCTCCTTTTCTCTTGCTCCTGAATGTGAGACATTTACAAAGCACAAAAGAGATTTTGTTTCTTTTCCCTTATGGTAAAAGTAGACAGCAAACGACACTGTAAAACAAAACAAAACAAAATCCCAGAAGGCTGTACTTCACATACTGAAGGTTTGCTCATTGGCACAGGGCTCCTCCCTTAATACTTGATACTTCTCAATACTAAGGGCAGACAGCTCTCCTTGTAATGGCTTGCCATTAAATGAAAGACTGCCCCCTTCCCATATCCTAACAACTCCAGTGTTTATCACGCCTCCAGCTTCTGGCACCATCATGACAAATGTATCGTGAGCGTCCCTGAACCCATTCAAGGAGCTCATATAAAATAACTTATTTTGCCCATAGTGTGCTCTCTGCTCCAGAGGGAATTAGAGCCCATTGAAAAGTTCACACCGCACAAGGTACACATCAAATAAGAACACAAAAACAAGGAAGGGACTATATTCCTTTAAACAATAGAGTAATTTAAAACAGGCACCTAGTATTTTATTCTTTCCCCTCTAGGAAATAAAAAACACTTACCAGGTTCCATTGTTAGAATCATGGCTCCAACTTCTCTTTCTCTGGACCAAGCCTCACTTATCCAGTGTATGTGAACAATTCAGGGACACAGCCTGGCTTTGTTTTGAGCTTATATCTTCTGGGCTCACCCACCCCTCCTCCCACTTGTGGGAAAAAGACATTGCCTGTACCCTGCCTGCCTAACCATCTCTATTGGCTCATTCACAAACAATTCTACTTAGCATATTCAAGTTTCCCTGAGAGCTTGAAATGACCCAGAGGGACATTTTTGGCTTCCCTAGTTTGTGACTCTGCTCCAGTAGAAGTTAAAGTTCAACCTTTCATCGCTGGCAGCTAGGCTATCTTTAAAGCCTGTTTCTTCCCAGTAGGCCAAATCATTTCCTTAACACAAAGTGCCTGAGTAACTGAGCTCCTCCTCACTACAGAGAGGAAATAAAATTCATGTAGATACTCCTTAGTATGCACAGAGGACTGCCGCCGTCTGTTTATACAACCTGTGGTTTAATATTAGGACCAGCACACAGGAAGGGCTTTAAAATGGCACCTAAGGGCACTCACAAGATCTAAATTTGAGTTTGGGCTCAGATCCAGATCAGTTTTCAATGCTAGAACTCAGCCTTGGAACACATGAAGCTGTGTGGTTTGCTGACCATTACGAATCGTTTACATTTGTTTGTTTCTTGCTTTATATTTGTATTACAGTCGTACCTCTGGTTACGTACTTAATTCGTTCCAGAGGTCCGTTCTTAACCTGAAACCGTTCTTAACCTGAGGTACCACTTTAGCTAATGGGGTCTCCCATTGCCGCCGCACTGCCACCACACGATTTCTGTTCTCATACTGAGGTAACGTTCTTGACCCAAGGTACTACTTCCAAGTTAGCAGAGTCTGTAACCTGAAGTGTTTGTAACCTGAAGCGTTTGTAACCCGAGGTACCACTGTATTAGTTACATTTATATACCACCTTTTTCTTTATACACACGTCTCTCCATTTTATGCTCACAATAACCCTGTGAGGCAGGTTAGGCTGAGAGATAGTTAGTGGTCCCAAGTCACTCAGTGGGCTTCACGGCTGAGTGGAGATTTCAACCCTGGTCTCCCAGATTCAAGTCCAGTACTCTAACCAATAAACCACTCTGGTGCTTCCACACCTGCAATGGCAGAGAAAGGGGGTGTGGTGGGGGCGGACCACCCCGGGTGTCATCCCTGAGGGGGTGGTGACATTCAGTGTGCTGGCCGCCCACGACTCCCAAACCTACCAGGAGCTGTTGGGGAAAAGGTGGAGCTGTGCCACTTTGCTGGTGGCATTCCCCCCTCCCCCTCCCTTTTGACAGCTGGGGGAGGCTTGGGGGTCATGGGTGGGTGGTGTACCGAATGTCCGTGATTGGCAGCTCACTCCACCCCCGGCTGCAGGGCGCGCGTGTCGCTCTGTGCACCCAAGAGGCTATCCCGTGCCTGGGAGGGCACCCTCAGTGCGCCGCCCCCCTCGGGAGTGCACACGCCCTGGGCAGCATGGTCATATGCTGCGCCGCTGCTCCCTCAGTGTCTGTCTCTATTATTAATATAATACCAATGTTATACACTGCCAAGAGGCTTACTTCTTGAGGCTACTGATATAAATAGCATGCATGGTGCCAGGCTACAGCCAGGAAGACCCAGGTTAAAATTCCTGCTCATCTATGAAGTGTGTGAATGAACTTGGTCCAGCCACTCTCCCTCTCAGCCTAACATACTTGGTGTGGTTGTTAAGCAGAGAAAACTAAGGAAGTTTTCTGCTTAACAACCCTATCCATGTCCATTGGCTTGAGTTCCTTGTAGGATGGATGGGATAAACATATGAGTAAGAAAAAAAGAAAAGGGAACTGTGCAGGCAGCCAGAGTCTATACACAAGGTCCCAGAAGAATTTGTAGGTGTGAGCAGGGGGTGAAGGGGGACCTGTGGCCCTCCAGATGTCACTGAATTCCACCTTCCATGAACCACACCCGACATAGCTAATGGTTAGTAATGATTAAAGGAGGAGTCCTACAATGTCCAGAGAATTTGCAGGTTTCCTATTCCTGGGTAAGACTGTTTCACATTACCTCTTCTCCGGTGCCATGGAGATCTGAATTTTACCTGTGCTTTTAAAGCATTCTGATCCTCATTCACAAAGAGGAATGACCCACCCACTGGGGAGTGAAACAAGCAAGGTAACTAAAAGATGCTACTACACATATATTATTCATGTGTTTCTTACAAATCACTCTGCAAGGTAGAGCTTTCCAAACTTTTCACGTTGGTGACACACTTTTTAGACATGCATCATTTCGCAACACAGTAATTCAGTTTTACCAGCAACTAACCCATTTCCAACCCTGGGAGGAGCACAGGGAGTGTTTGCATGACATACTAATGTATCATGACACACAGTTTGGAAAGTTTTGTTGTAAGGCATTGTATTCAGTATTATTGGACCTGAATTGTGGATAGGTTTTGAGGCTGAGATACTGTGGCTTGCCAAAGTTTATGGCAGATGAGATATGAAGTGTGGTCTTCCTGAATTATAGCTCAGTCTCTTGACCACTACATTGTACCAGATCTCCAGCAGAGATAAACCAGTAACTGTAGTTATGGTCACACCTGAGGCTATTTCTATGGAGGGAATAAAAGTATTTTTAAAAGCTCCAGTCAATTCTCCCTCATGTGATATCAAATGATTAGGAAGCACCCCACAGCTTCTTCATTAGGAAACTTTTATATGGAGCATGGGAAACTTGAATCTCAACACTAGCATTCCAACTGGATAATGAAGGTAGGGGGGGGGGAACTCCTTATAACATGCTAAGATTCTCCATTCATAATAAGTGAAATGAAAAGGGGTGAGATGGTTTGCAACAGCTCACATGCAACTCAGATTTCTAATTCAAAGTAGAGTGTATCTTATTAGCTCAAATAGTTAGCAGTTCATGCCTATTTTTGGAAGTTCTGTAGAGGGGGGAAACAAAGCACTGCCTTTATCTGTCCTGGTGACAAGACCAACTGCACATCATTCTAAATAGAGTGGAAGCGGGAGAGCTACTGCTCAACACATTTGCTATGATTACTTGCACAGGGAGCCAAGTCCTTCTTTGCCAGAAGTCACAAAGGGAAGGCAGAAGAGTATTGGTTCCACCTGTCATAGTGAGTAGGATGTCCTCCTCACCAGCTCTCCTGCATAAGGCGATGATCTTTTCTAAATAAAAAAAATTATGTATGTATCTATGTATGCATGTGGAGCTTCACTGAGTAACATAACCAAAACAAATCCCTCAAAACAAATCCCTACCCCATAGTGATTACCATTTAGAATTCAATGATACAGGAGACAACATGAGGGAAGTAAAGATAGGAGCCGGGCTATCAAGAGATGAATTTATAGAAGCCAGAAAGTTAAGTAGTATTACTAAATTACAAGGCATTTGTCATGGATTTGTTCAGTTGTGCTCTAGTTTAAAAGACGAAATAGCACAGTTCCCAAGTCCTGACAAGGTCTCTGATTTGCTTTGTCCTGGAACAAAATATATACACTATAAAATCATAGAACGGTGGAGTCGGAAGGCATTATGAGGGTCATCTAGTCGAAGCCAGCAATGCAGGAATCTTTTGCCCAACATAGGGCTTGAACCCACGACCCTGAGATTAAGAGTCTCATGCTCTACCAACTGAGCTATCAAACTGAAGTTTGTCTAATTCCGGCACCCTAGTTTACAAAACTATAATTTTGTAATTTCACATGCTATATATTGCTTTGTTGTATTTTTTTATGAAAACGTGGGCTATAAATATGTCGATAAATAAAAGATGCAACATACTGCTTTACGCTTTTGAGGCCAGGTGCTTAGGCCAGCAAATGCTGAATGAACATGGATTCTGTGTGGGGTGGGAGAGAATAGCAGAGCTCCTCTTTTACATTTTACCACAATGTGCAATACCTAGCTGCTTCTGTGTTAGATCCCTGGTTGCCCAAGTTGGGGGGGGGGGACTTTCCTAAGAGTTCCCATAAAAAAGGACTCTGGAACTTGTGACCCGTGAAGCTGAATGCAACCCACCAGCAATATATGCTGGGGATTGGTAAAACTGGCACAGTGATATAGCTCAGTGGCTGCTCAGCTTGGGGTCTTCTTGCCAGCCACTCCGCCTGTTGAGGAAATCTTGTTCTCCAGCTGACCTGCTTGATGTAGAAGATTTCTCCTTTCCATCCATACTTGGGAATACAAACATTGGTCCCATCAAGGCAAAGACTCCAACCACTTTTTGCCTTGCTTATAAAAAAGGATGCCCACAGCTGGTATGAAATTATGGGAGTTGGCTCCTTTCTGTTGCTTCTCTGAGCTGCTCTTAAGCTAAACAGCAATAATTCCTCGGGCTCTCTGAAGCATTCTGGAATCCTGTTCAGCATTACTCTAACAGGAATTTATAATGCTTCAGAGAGCCTGAAACCCCAGGTAAAAATACGAGAGGGAAACATTATGTGTTTAAAATGCCAATGGGTTTCCTTTCCACCCACCCACCCCTGTCCCATCCCCAACAATGGATGAATGGGAAACAATTGCTTTCTTTTTGCTGCTACACAGAAGTGACTGATTATTTTGTGTAAAGCCCCCCGAAAAGCTCCTGACAGGGATACTAACATGTAGCTGACAACTTAAGTGGTCTGCTAGCCAAATTCAGACAGTTGAATTAGGATCTCTTTTGACATTAGAGAGAGAGAGAGGAAGCTTGCATAATTTCAGCTCACACCACGCTTTGCATAATCACAGAACCAACACTACACAAAGCAGGGCAATAATTAATCCTTCCCTAGATTATAGTATTGTGTGGCGCTCTTGCACTCTCTCAGGTCTGGGCTGGGCTGCGTGCCTTTGCAAAGGCTGAGTGGTCATCACAGACTCCGCTGCTGATCAAGGTACATCAGGCTATACTCCAGAGGCAGCAAAAAGTAAAAGGAGCTCCAGGGACATTAAAAAAGGTAGCTTATCACCCCGATATGCACATGCCTCTTCTGAGGACCAGGAACCCCACTCCCTACATTGGTATTACTACAACTACTGTTAACTGTGCTAATAAGAATGTGGGGTGTTGGGGGTTAGGGTTTATGGTAGTAATTTGTAATTTTTAATAGTAAATACTGCCTACAAGGACCCCCAAGCTAATATATATTCATTAAAAAACAATAATACAGGTAAAAGAACCAATGAAGAAACACACCAAATAAAAATAAAATGAAATAATTAATTTTAAAAGAGCCCAGAATTTAAATCCCATCAAAAGTCAACTTAAACTTGGTCTAGTGTTATATGAACCGTAAAATTTGTAACAGGCAATAGTCTGGCTGCTGCATTTTGCCCCCTCTCCTAGTGGTTGTGCTGTGGAGAGAAAATGGCATAGATCCAGAGCCTTTGGAACAAAGATGTGAAGCATAAAGTGCATATAGACATGCCCATTTCCTACCCTCAAATGTTTCAATGTCTGAGCATCAGAGCACATGTGGCTGGAAACTTTCTTTAGTAGTCGATCTCTGCTCAAGGGTGCCATTGTGGAACAAAGCTCGTTGGTTTTTCAGATATAGATATAGATATAGATTAGATATAGATATAGATATATAGATATAGATGTATAACACAGGCACCCCCAAACTTCAGCCCTCCAGATGTTTTGGACTACAATTCCCATCATCCCTGACCACTGGTCCTGTTAACTAGGGATCATGGGAGTTGTAGGCCAAAACATCTGGAGGGCCACAGTTTGGGGGTGCCTGGTATAACATCTAGGTTTTAGTTTTCATTGTTGTTTTCAAAAGGAATACAGCACTGGTAAAAAAAAATGCTTACCTTAATGGCTGTCCATGATTTCACAGCTAGACAGCCTTCTGAATCCCAATGCTCAACAGAGAACTTCAATCTGAAGGCACTTTTATCTACATAAAAACAACACAAAACAGGCATTATTTAAATGCGAAGCAGCACCCAACAAGATTGAACGACCCCCCTGCCAGTGATGTCAGTTGATAGACAGGTGGACATGGTTTTAGAGAAATGACCTTACAGGCCTGCAGGATAGAGGTTCCACACCCTTGCTGCAACAGTTGCATCTAGCGAGAATTCATTTTCAAAACTGATTATATATATATATATATTCTGTGTCTGCACAGATTTCAGCTGAACAGGACGAGATTTGGATTACAGGGTTTTGAATGAGGTCTTTGCTTCCAAGAAGGCTCATAAAAGTTAATTTCATTAAACAGGATAGTAGAGAGTCGACTCCTAAACAACTAAACACTCCACCATTGTATATCAATGAACAGGTTTATCACCAATTCACCATATGTCCTTCCTACCATGATATCAAACAATAGGCTTTGAGGAGAATGTTCAGTTTTGCTATTTCTGTTTACATAAGAGTATCACATATGGAGGGGACCCGTTTGTGACTTGTATTCTTGTGCTTACAAGTGTAGTGTTGATACAAGATATTAAGTAATATTATTTGCTCAGGTTGTAATAAACATTAACCACACTGAATGTATTATGATACATTTTTTCCACTATAGCTTCATGTGCAGAATTAAACAAACACTTACGCCTGACTTGCTTTCATACCTTTAAGGAGTTCCAAATGACTCTCTTATCCAGACTCCCCCCCCCAAAAAAAACACCCCACGGATGAGGCCCACACTTAGGTCTGGCTGCCTCCCTCATCCCTCGATCATTTCTGCCAGCCAGCCAGCCTTTGGGGCATTTTAGGGCATGTTCCATGGGGCAGAGTTGTCCCACAAGAGGTGACGGTGATCAGCAGGCCCACAGCCACAGCGGAGGGGAGGGGAGGGGAGGGGTCGCTACAGAGGCACTTGTTCCCTGGGTAGCGATTAATCCTCACCCCCTTCTAGTACAATGTGCAGGCAAAACCATGGGAGAACCAATAGAGCCCATTCCTTTCTTCCCAGTAGAAGATGCTACAATGTTTGGGGCTTTTGATCGGGAGAGAGGTGGACACAATTAAATATGAGTGACTGTCCTGATCGAGGTCCAAATGATTGTGCATGCTGTGAAGGAAGCTAGCACCTCTTCCTACAACTGACTCCTCTCTTCACTCCAGCACCTGGATGGGTTTCCCCATAGGTCAGCAGGGTGGGAGTGGGGGGAGGCCCTGGCCCAACCCATTACAGTATATAGCAGGAAATCTGCTGTCATTATACAAAAGGGGACAGATAAAAATCCATTTATTCAAAGCAGTTTACTTTTCAGCCAAAAAAAGGCTTACAAATTATTATTATTATTATTATTATTATTATTATTATTATTAATTAAGGCAGTCCCTGCCCTCCGGATTGCAACCAAAAAGACATGACACAAAAGGAAAAGGGGAGGAGGAAAAAAGCAAACTCTGTAACCAGTTCGTGAAGTTGCACATCTTTTAATGGACAACTGGGATGGAAACAGTTCAGGTAGCCTGATGGGATAGCTACTGATGGAAAGGCAACTGTTGAACAACAAAGGCAGCTGGTTTCTCAGCAGAGCTGCCAGAATAACCCTGCTTCCCTTTTCTGCATATGACCAATGTGTTAACAGCTGTTGCCAGCTTACATCATCAAAGTGGAAATTAGGCAAGAAAATACTGAGGGGGACTATTGGCTACTGGGGAATGAGTGGAGAGTGAGACGATCCAACATTTCTGTGGTTTATTCGTACTCCAGTGAAAATTCTGTACAGTCACAAAGATCCTCCAAAAGCAACTTGCAAGGCCTGACTTTCTGCCTTCCAAACAACTGGTATTAAGCTTCAACTAAGCTTCGTTCTTAATTTACAGTTTGTGGTTTGTCTAGAGTCAGACAAACTAAGATAACATGCTAGACTAATCGTGCAGAAGCTTTTGGCCCTCCATATGTTTTTGAACTACAACTCCCAAAATCCCTGTCCATTGACCATGCTTGCTGGAGCAGAAGGGAGTCGTAGTTCAGCAACATAGGGAGGGCCAAAGGTTCCCAACATCTATGCTAACCCAAGCCACACATTAGCTCATAGCAGCATGGCAGAAGCGGGAATGGGGGAGAAGCAAAGCAACCACCATCTCCTTTCTGAGAACTTGCATGCTAAAGTTTGGCTTAGCATTACATGCAAACCAAGCCAGAATTACTGAAGCACTTATTCTGCATGCATTCTCCATCTCTGTGAGCAGACCTCATGGTTATAGCATCAAATCCAACATTCGTACATTAAAAACAACAACAACCCTGGCTTTGTGTTAACATTGATGGCAACTAGCCACAATGACTGTGTTCTGTTTCTACAGTCAGAGGCATTATGACTCTAAATACCAGATGATGGGAACCGCAGGAGAGGGGAGCTGCTGTTGTGCTCATGTCTCACTTGCAGGCTTCCCACTGATATCTGGTCAGCCACTGTGAGAAAGAAGATGCTGGCCTAGATGTGCCATTGCCTCACTGTGTGTTCTTCTCTTGCCTAATGAAGAGTTCTGGAGAACTCAAAGACTTGCCACACTTCTGTTGGTTCTAATAAAGTTGCCCAACTGCAGATTTCCACATTTTCTATTATAGACCAACATGGGTATCTGCTTAGTATAAACAAACAATGTTCATAATGCCATTACTAACATTTGCGCAATGCCTTAGTCTGCTACCTGTTTTTAGATGCAGCCTCAAATTCTTCTTAATGCTGTGGCTTTGTTGTATATTTTAGTGTTATGTTTTTCACTGCCCTGGCCAGTAATTTTGGATGGAGGGTGGTATGCAAAAGTTTTAAACAAGCCAAATATAAAACCAGTTAGTTCTTCATAGAATATCCACCAGTATCAATTACTTCACATAATGCTTCCTTTTCTTTTCTTTTCTTTTCTTTTCTTTTCTAAGTTTGACTTCCTTTCCCTGTCATGATTCATTAAAGGGAGCCCTGCTGTATCAAATGTCCACCTAGTTCAACTTTGAGGCCAGCCCTACCATTGGACAAAAGCAGACACCTCAAGTAGCAGGTGCTGGGAGGCTGGGAGCCATTCGCCTAGGCTAGCCTGATGCTGTCAGTGTTCAAGTCAGAGTCATCAGCCCGACAGGTCATGTTATGTACATAGAAGAGGGGGGACCATTTTGTCCTCAGGCAGCAAAGTGTCTTTTCAGCTAGCCCTGCATCCCAGAATGGCCAGCCAGTTGTCTCCAAGAAGCCCACAAGCATGATTTAAAGACAATAGCCCTCCACCATTGCTGCCCCACTCAGCAACAAGTTTTCAGCCTATACTGATTTTGAACATGGAAGATCCAAAGAGCTATCATGTTTAACAGCTACTGATATACTATCCTCCATTAACATGTCCAATCCCCTTTTAAATCTATCTCAGGTAGCGGCCATCCAGCATCCTGTGGCAATGAATTTTTTTTCCAGTATAAAAACCCACTCCCAAGAAAAGAACCAAGTGCTCTCCAATAGCACCTTACGAATACCTGAACAAAGAATGCACGACGCTGCTGTCCTCATAGCTCAGGGGTGAAGGCTGTGGTCTTAAAAGGTTAGCAGTATGATGCTGGGAGAATTATTTGGGGTCCGTGCTAATAATAGCGATATGAATGTGCAACCCTTTCCAAATTACCCAGGGTTATAGAGCACAAACACAGAGGATGACTCCTGTAAATAGCACTGTGCATATTCATGTATTGGGTCATGTAACATGGAAGTTTGGCAAACATGCTGAAGAATTTACTATGCTTCTCATGCGGAGCAGCTAGTAGTAGAACAGGCCTGCCCACATTCCCAGTAAGTAGAGGATTCAACAGCAGGATGTTTTAAGATCATTTGCTGGGAGATATATTGAGGGACATAAAGGGGGGGAAAGAATAGTGAGTATCTGCTGCAGAACAGGACTACTTACATGACTGCTGTTTGAGATTTGCTTCAAGTGGGAAATCTGCACCGAAACGCTACACTATCTTTACAGGAGTTCCCATCATCACACACTGACCTCTAGTGTACTAAGAAAGAATCAAGCTTACCAGGGAGCTAGCAAAAAGCTTGTGAAAACAAGAAGAGGGGCAAGGAGACTGAGGCTGCATTTAGACACCACTTTATTCCTTACCTATTAATTTTCACATTTTGTGTGATCTTTCACATGACTTTCACATGACTTAAAAGCCACTCTTGAAAGTCTGGTGAAATCTAGCAGATGTTCAGCTCTCATTTCCATGCTAATTGTTTCCAGGGAAAAAATTTTTTTAAAAAAAAAACTATTTGCAGTCCCTTTAACTCAGAAAATCACGGGAGTTTTGAATTTTTATCTTCCTGCAGTTTTCAGGATCATGCCGCTGCAGCTGCTAACGCGACGAAATATAGGGTGTTATCATGGCATGCAGTTCTTTTCTGCCCTTTAAAATTTTAATGCAATACAGAGGCCTGTCCATTAGAAAGCCACAGTTCTGTAATAATAATAACAATAATTTATTATTTATACCCCGCCCATCTGGTTTCCCCAGCCACTCTGGGCGGCTTCCAACAGGAGATTAAAATACAACGATTCATCCAAAATTAAAGAGGGCTGCCTTCAGATGTCTTCTAAAAGTCTGATAGTTCTTTCTTTGACATCTGGTGGGAGGGCGTTTCACAGGGTGGGCGCCACTACCGAGAAGGCCCTCTGCCTGGTTCCCTGTAATTTCGCTTCTCGCAGTGAGGGAAACCTCCAGAAGGCCCTCGGAGCTGGACCTCAGTGTCTGGGTTGAACGATGGGGGTAGAGACGCTCCTTCAGGTATACTGGGCTGATGCCACTTTGGGTTTTAAAGGTCAGCACCAACACTTTGAATTGTGCCCAGAAACGTACTGGGAACCAATGTAGGTCTTTCAAGACCAGTGTTCTGTGGTCTCGGCGGCCATCCCCAGTCACCAGTCTAGCTGCCGCATTCTGGATTAGTTGTAGTTTCCAGGTCACCTTCAAAGGCAGCCCCATGTAGAGCGCAGTAGTCCAAGTGAAAGATAACCAGAGCATGCACCACTCTGGCGAGACAGTCTGCGGGCAGGTAGGGTCTCAGCCTGTGTACCAGATGGAGCTGATAGACAGCTGCCCTGGACACAGAATTGCCCTGCACCTCCATGGACAGCTGCACACCTGCTCCTTCAGGGGCACAGTTGCCCCATTCAGGACCAGGGAGTCCCCCAACCCACCCGCCCCCTGTCCCCCCAAAACAGTACTTCTGTCTTTTCAGGATTGAAAAGACGCCATCCAACTTCCAACTGCCTCCAGACACTCACACAGGACCTTCACCGCCTTCACTTGTTCCAATTTAAAAGAAAGGTAGAGCAACAGGTACTGCAGTGTAAAAGGACTGTTGGAAACTGGGACAGAAGCACTAGCACTATAACCACTATAAAATTTGCACAATAAACCCAATGTCTAACGGCAACCTTAGTGTCTCTTTACACTGGTCTAGCTCTCCTGGCCCCTGTTAGCACTACAGCTATTGAAGGGATCACTGAATTGGCTCCCTAATATATTACTTTTGCACTTACTCTATAAAACATACTTAAGGGGGTAGGAGACCAAAATAAAACTACTCATAAAAGGGTGCTAATAACTATCGAGACAAATGGTATTGGGAGAAAAGAGAAACAATTACAGAGAAATTTAAATACTGTAGTCTAATATTTATAGAAATGCATTTATACTTCAACATTTGCACACTAATCATTTTCCTACAGTATCTGTGGTGGTGCGTGCAGAAAGTGCCTTCTTGAGCGTTGGACTCCACTATGCATCTTGTCGGCTCAATCTGCCAAAGCATGTGTTCACATGCAGGGAAGTCTCTAACTCACTCCTACCACCACAGGAAATTGGGGCAGCAGCATAACTTTCCAGTTTGCTTCAAGGAAAATGTGTCTTGGACAGCGTAGAAACAACAACAGCAGGCCAAGCTTCCATCTACTTCCACCCCCAAATTAAGGCTGTGTTTTTCAGCTGAGCCAACATAAAGATAGCTGAAAAGTAGCATCACTGACTCTATTACTTAATTTAAAGCGGTGGCAGCAAGAGAAGCTCCTCTCTAGTCCCATTATCTTGGGGGCAGGGAATAGAGAAGAGGAAAACTCTGATCCTAAACTTCCACTGCCTTGCAGGATATCTTTGGGAGAAGAAAAGGTTAAGGAGTAAACCCTACACAAATCCAGAGTGGAGTCCCTAAGACAGCTGGATTGCACCTTGTACACCTCCTTCAGGCAACTCATGCAGCCAAGCTGGGGCCAAGCGCATTGCTCTGCTTTCCTTTGGCCAAGAAGCAGCGTTCAGCCCAGGACTGCCATACACACTGCCCAGACTTGTTTTGCCCCAGGGTCCTTTGGTGCTGCTAAGTTTGACACCACCCCTGGAGTCATACTCCATTGTCTCTCGAGACAGACAGATGCCAACAAAAACATTGTGGTGGTGTGGTAAGGATTACACATAATTAATGCAGAGTTTTCAACCTAGAAGGCTTCTCATAACACCAGGAAACAAAGGTTTGTTATTGTTTAAATCTATACATATTGTTCACACAACATAACTATTGTAATTGTATACTGATTGCTGAGCAGATTGAAACCAATATTTGGGTTAGGGCTGGTTCACACATCCTTCATCATCACATGAGGACGCATGTATGGAATGGGCCAAAGAAAATAAAACTATTGCAGCTAACACTTTCAAGCTGCCTCAAATGCAAATGTTTTCAATGGAGGCGGTTCACACACTATATAATATAATAAAAATAATTTATTATTTACACCCCGTCCATCTGGCTGGGTTTCCCCAGCCACTCTGGGCGGCTTCCAACAGAAGTATTAAAATACAATAATTTATTAAACATTAAAAGCTTCCCTAAACAGGGCTGCCTTCAGATGTCCTCTAAAAGTCTGGTAGTTGTTTTTCTCTTTGACATCTGGTGGGAGGGCGTTCCACAGGGCGGGTGCCACTACCGAGAAGGCCCTCTGCCTGGTTCCCTGTAACTTGGCTTCTCGTAGCGAGGGAACTGCCAGAAAGCCCTCAGCACTGGACCTCAGTGTCTGGGCAGAACAATGGAGGTAGAGACGCTCCTTCAAGTATACTGGACCGAGGCCGTCCTCTCACGCGTAGACAAATGTGCATCCTGCATCTCAAAGAATTGACATGGTGTTTTAGTGAGGACACTTGCACATGCTACATCCAGTTTTACGGCTGACTTTTAGCTCCTATTAAGACTTCAGCAATACCAGACATCATTGGACAACCCAGCAGAGTTAACCCGAGGGAGATTAGACGTAGGCAAATAAGGGAATTATGAATTATGAACCTGAACTGACAAGGCATCAAGTCAAATGTAACAAGAAGCTGCTTAAAAATGCAAATTGAAATGTTAAAACCCTTTTATCAGCTCCATTAGAAAGTTACTTCAAGGGAACTGGATCCATTTTCTCCCCACTCTGACCCCAATTAGAAGTTTAAAATGTCTCTCTAAGCAGTATAATGTAGAATTTGGTTGTGTAAGAGAAATATTTAAAACGGGAAAGCAGAAGAGGTCTAGATGGACAGCCTGTAATTGAAGCACCAAGCACAATTATGCCATTTCTCCTCATTGCCCCATCTACAGAACAGGACTTATTCATTATTTCATTAAGTGCAAGGATCAGACCCAAACATGGGCTTCCATAGCATTCAATTTGTGTTTCTGAGCCTCTAAAATGAACAGGAAACAATGCACCTTCCAGTCTGCACCAGCATATGAAGAAATTGGAACCTTTACATTAATTAAACCAGGACTAGGTGATATGGTGCCCTCCAGAAATCGTGGACTATTGCTCAGATAATCATGGCTGCTGGACCTTCTTGGGAGTTGCAGTCACAACCTATCACCTACTCTTGAAGGATTGTGAATAACCTCACATACTGGGGGTGGGGGATCTTCCCAGTGTTGGGCAGTTGTGCACCATGGGATGCTCAGGTGGCTTACTTAAAACTGGGGAGGGGGGGGCGGGGAATCCAAGCTTAAGGCAGAGTAAAAAATGCATATACCATTTCCAAAGTTATAGGAATTTTTCATGCATGACTGGAAGAGCAGAATTTACGGCAGAGCCAACCCATAAAAGGATTACAAAACAGAGTGTGAAAAATCTATTTCCCCTTCCTCTGTTTTGTAGAGCAAAGATTGCTTGTTCTTTCATAAAAAGTTGTACAAGGACAAATTCTGTTTTGCCTTATGTACAGTTCTGGTTGTTGCACTTCAAATCTGTGGAGGATAAGGCTATTAAAAGCTACTGGCCATGTTTCTTTCCAGTGTCAGGTGCAATACGGCTCTAAATATCAGTTGCACGGAATCACAAGCAGGGAGAGAGTACTGTTGAGCTCAGGTCCTGCACGTGGTCTTCCATGGTGAGAAAAAGGTGCCATGATGAGAAAAAGGTGCTAGACTAGACTGGCCTTTGGTCTGAACAAACAGGGCTCATCTCATGTCCTTCTTATGTCCATGAAATGAAATAAAAGAATGTTTTCCCATTTGTAACAGCTCAGATCTACAAAATTCAGTGAATGTTTTCCTTGAACCATGCTGGTCCAGTCCATAAGCCAGTCCCTTTAGAAACCTTTGTAGATGCTACTGGTTGGCTGTGTTATTGGCTGCATCCATTAAAGATGACAAGCCAGGCAAGTGCAGGCTTCTTAAGCAAAGTGCCACATGCCCATTGCATATTTCTGATCAACAACAGAGAGGCCTACTTGCAAAGCAGCTATTTGCCAACCATATGGATCTCTTTAAACATATCCATCTGGGTACATCTTGAACACGCTAATAGTAGCAATGCTTCAAAGAGAAGTCTGAAATATAAAAGGGGAAACCTAAGCTGACCAAATCAGATGTCAAAAGAGAATGACTTGCAGGAAATACACCTGCAAACTTTGCAATCTATCCCCGCTCCCCGTGTTTTTTTTTTAATTGACCACAATTTACTATTTTATTCATCCATTTCTATATAATTATACTGTACAGAAGTTTGTGCAATTCTCTATTTTTTTTAATATATTTTATTAATTTTCCAATTAAAACCAATTATATCACATTCATTATTTCAAATTATACACATATATATATCAATCAAACCGAATGTTATGCCAAATCGTCTAAAGAATTTTTTATTTGGGTTCCCATGCTTCAAGAAGTTGGGGATTCCTCGCAACCGTCCACTGCCGTCTTTTTCCTAAAGTTCAAATCGTCCTCCAAGTTCATAATAATCCAGATCTTCCCCTTACAGTCACATAGATGTTTTCCACTTTCAACCGATTGTTTCCCAGCTGCTGAGATAAATATCAAACGAGGTTTCACAAATGTTCTTTCTCCTGTGTGGGTTAATCAGTCCAGCCTCCCCATAAATCTTCTTAGTCTGAAGCTCCCTGTTGCGTCGAAGCAGCGCCATCTTAAAAAGCTCAAATCACTTTCGTTTTCTCTCATAGCCATGAAGATTAACGATCTTTATATAATTTACAGCTTTCCCAGGCAGAAGACCCAAACATCAAACCATAAACTCTTGGTAAATTAATGGATCTCCTTGCCCTATAGCTGAACTTAGCTTCAGGTCGCTGCTCCAATTCAAAGTGCGTCACAGCTCATAAATCCTCCGAACGCGTCCAGAACTCCTTCCGTCCGACTAGGGGGGGGCTTTTCTCATCGGCAACTCCACATCTTTAAAAAATATGCTCAGTAACAACAGTTTATAAAGTTCAACTCACACAGTCTTTTGCTTCTCTTTCACTCCAAACAAGCCAGGACATCGCGTCTGGGAAGGTACGAAGTAACTCATATGAAGAAAAATAAAACTCCATTCCCTTATCGCTCCGTCCCCATCAATCCTTCTTCCAGATGATATACAGCCTTTAACTCCTCTCCCTCAGCAGCATAGATTTCTCAGCAGTAAACAGCGCTTCTTCCCCTCCTTCTGAAGTATGTCCATAGATTTAAGCCTAATTATCTTCTTTAACCATGGAAATCCCCGCCATGCAGATTAGCGTCCGGGAGTCCTGGCCCTCGTAAGTGCTTTTCAGCCCAAGCTCCCCCCACTCCATAACCAGTCGGAGTGGGTCTGGGGGCATCGCGGGCCAGCGGCCCCTCTCCGTAACCCCCGGAGAGGGTAGGGGGTTGCCATTTACTCCCCTAGCAACCGCCAAATTCCTTACGAAGGTCAGAGGGATGGAAAACAGGTCCGCCATTCCTGCCGGCGGAAACCGGAACTCCAGTTTGTGCAATTCTCTAAACCAGCCTTCCTCAACCTGTTGTTGTTTAGTCGTTTAGTCGTGTCCGACTCTTCGTGACCCCATGGACCATAGCACGCCAGGCACTCCTGTCTTGCACTGCCTCCCGCAGTTTTGTCAAACTCATGTTCGTAGCTTCGAGAACACTGTCCAACCATCTTGCCCTCTGTCGTCCCCTTCTCCTAGTGCCCTCCATCTTTCCCAACATCAGGGTCTTTTCCAAGGATTCTTCTCTTCTCATGAGGTGGCCAAAGTATAGGAGCCTCATTTTCACGATCTGTCCTTCCAGGGAGCACTCAGGGCTGATTTCCTTAAGAATTGATAGGTTTGATCTTCTTGCAGTCCATGGGACTCTCAAGAGTCTCCTCCAGCACCATAATTCAAAAGCATCCATTCTTCGGCGATCAGCCTTCTTAATGGTCCAGCTCTCACTTCCATACATCACTACTGGGAAAACCATAGCTTTAACTATACGGACCTTTGTAGGCAAGGTGATGTCTCTGCTTTTTAAGATGCTGTCTAGGTTTGTCATTGCTTTTCTCCCAAGAAGCAGGCCTCTCTTAATTTCGTGACTGCTGTCACCATCTGCAGTGATCATTGAGCCCAAGAAAGTAAAATCTCTCACTGCCTCCATTTCTTCCTGTTCTATTTGCCAGGAGGTGATGGGACCAGTGGCCATGATCTTGGTTTTTTTGATGTTGAGCTTCAGACCATATTTTGCGCTCTCAACCTGGTGCCATCCAAATGCTTTGAACTACCATTCCCCTCATCCTTGACTGTTGGCCATGCTAGCTGGGGCTTATGGGACTTGAAGTCGAAACACCTGGAGAGCACCAAGCTGCGGAAAGCTGATAGCAAGAATAGGAGCCCAGATAATACAGTGGTACCTCGCAAGATTAATGCCTCACGCAGTGAAAAACTCGCAAGACGAAAAGAATTTGTTATTTTTTTGGTGACTCGCAAGACGAATTTTTCTATGGCCGTGTTTTGGTTTCCTTGGTTTCCGTCGTGCTTTGCAAGACGAAATTTTCGCAATACGAAGCGACTCGCGGAACGAATTTATTTCGTCTTGCGAGGCACCGCTGTACCTGCAAGTCTACTGAGGTCTTCAGACAGGTAGAGCACTTTCTGCAGGAACAGCAGGCCTAGACCATGTATTTTTATAAACTCAAATGATGTAGAAATTGTTGGCCATCAAAACATGCACTCATCTCCAGTAGAAAATTGTGAATATGTGGCAGCAAGAACTTGGGAGCATTTGTTTAGACCCAGATGCAAAAATCTGTATATGTGCAAGTTAACCAGAAATATTCAGGGGCAACATTGTGGTGACATAAATATATATTTTTTGTCGTTGCATTGTGACAAAAATGGAATGAGGCTTTCTACATAATTATGAATCAGGGGGCTTCACTTCTGAATAAACATGTGCAGAACTGTGCTTCATGGCTTGTAATTTCATCCTGTGCAAGAGAGAGAGAGATTTGGAGACGAGGAAGATCTGGAGAGGGCACAAGGGGAAGTTCCTGGTGGTAAAGGGAATAATTGCAATCCTGCAGAGGAGTTATAGGGGGCACTTGGAGGAATGAGAGAGGAAGGAAAGTCCTGGAATGGGGTCATACTGTGGTAAATGGTTGAGGGAGGTTTAAAGACAGGTCCATGGAAGAGAAGGTCTCTCTGTGTGGGACGTTATCATAACTGTTTTAATCTATTACACTGGGCTCCTTGAAGAAGAGGAGAAGACATGGAGAAGGGGGTGAAGGTGAGAATGGGAGTGCAAAGGTAGCTGCAGAATAGGATGGTGTAGCTTCCCAATTAGTGCCTGGCGTGCTCTGGTCCATGGGGTCACGAAGAGTCGGACACGACTAAACGATTAAACAACAACAACAAAAAGCTTCTCAATTTGGAGAAATGTGTGAGGAGAGGAAGAAGACCTAGGTTACCGTGATGGGTGGAGGTGAAGACAGGGGGACTCTGTAGTTGCACTGGGTGGGAAGGGAAAGTTCTAGGGGGTTACCATGGGGGAGTGATGGTGGGGCATCAGTGGGCAGAGTTTCCCCTAGGGATAAACAACAACATTCAGACATTCCTGCATTGCAGGGGGTTGGATTAGATGACCCTTCGGTCCCTTCCAACTCTAAGATTCTATGAAAACAAAAGAACTCTGCCAGCAGAGCATTATAGCACAAGTTCTGTCGATAACCAGTTAGACGAGTCCTGCAGCTGCATGGTACGGTACACCGTAACAAATGCCTTAGCTGAAAAGGTTCATGCAAATCACCATCTATGCAAAGATAGGAAACCAACCCAGAGTCAACTGAAAGTGATTTTCTGTAGTTTCAAAGGCAGCTGAATAGCACCTATAAAATAAAAATGGCAACAAGACATTTAAACACAAAGGCAACAGCAGGGAGAGGATTCGGTTTGCAAAAATAAATAAATAAATATCAGTTACCCTCCCTTTTTACCCATTAAGATTTTAATGCATGCTTGCAACACACCTTGCAAATTAGGGGCTGCTCATTCTCCTGTAGCAGCAGGCTATTTCCTACACATGACATTGAATTTTCCCTCTTCATGAACCAAGTAATCTGTCATTCACAGTAGAGCAACATGATAACCCTTCCTTCCAAGGGTGCATCTGAGCTGTTAAGATTTTTAAAGCTCTCTAAATTCTGGTGAATTGACGGGCCAACCAAAAGCAATTTGGATCCATGGAAAAGAAGAAGAAGTGGCATGTAGGCTGTTAAAGAGGATTTTGGAGCAGATCAGCTCCTTTGCCTGTAGCTGCTGATCATGAAGAGTTAGTAGGAATCTACACAGTGCACGAATCTGCACTTCATACCCATGGATGCACCAGATAAGTGTAATGTATTTGATTACTTCCCTTTCATACTGAACTCTCACAGTTCTCTCCATGACCGCAGACAGAAAGAGAAAGTAGTGTCAATTTCATCCTAGTTCTGGCTGAATCAGAGATCAGTTTGAAGCAGCAGGCAGTCTGACTCAGCACTTGGGTATTAGATGTTAGGAGTGTACAATTGAAAGGCTACTCATTGATCCTGCTTTGCAACCACAAATGGCTGGACAGTGCTTCTTGTTTGTCTGGATGGAAGACTGTAATGGTTGTGGGCGTGCATATAGAAACTAGCCTACTGCACAGGAGTAAAATTTGCATTCATTGCTTTGCCTGCTTTTGCCTCTAAGCCTTGCCCAGTGCTGCCATGTGGCCCCCAGAATGTTGCCCGAAAGGAAATGTGGATCTCTCTCTCTCTCTCTCTCTCTCTCTCTCTCTCTCTCTCTCTCTCTCTCTCTCTCTCATATTTACACAGATGTAGTCAAATCTTTCAAAAGCTACTAATACCTCAAGTGACAGGACATATATAGTAGATGGCATTTATTACTTTCATATCCCACCTTTCTTCCGTGATGGAATTCAACACAGTGTGCATAGGGTTCCCATTTAGGGCACCGACCAGGCACATCTGCTTAGCTTCACCAAGGTTGTTGCACAGCATTGTATACCTGCAAGAGGCAGGCACATCTGCAAGGATTACTGTTTAACAGTTACACAATATTGCAGTCGTAAGGCAACAAAAGATCAAATGTCTGTTCTGAAAGCTTGCCTACGCGATAAGCTCAATTGGGAGCAAAGCTGGAGTCCTAAGAGTCCCATCTTGGAATGGGCAATGGTAGTCGAAGCCTCTGCCCTCCCCTTCCAACAAGATGTGAGCTTCTGAAAGACATTAGAACTCATTGTACACAGCAGCCAATGCCTCAATTGCCTGGACACAGCAAGAGCTGAAAATATTTTTTTTTGTTTTTGTTTCCATATTTATTCCCCAAGTCTGTATTACTGTAACAATCAGAACCAGATTTTCTTTTATGAACATCAGTCTAACTTCCAGATGTGTACAATTCTGATTTATGAGCATTAGCAGTCCAAGTTCTTTGTGCATGTGCTGTCTTGTTTGCCGGAGGCTTAATCCTCCTCAACCACGCATTCAACTTTAAGAACGGTGCGTGCACACACAAATATTTTTTACAAAACTGAACTCCAGGGCACAATTATAGCTTGCTACATCTGTGCTAAATGCAAAGGCCTCAAGAAAAAATACTGCCTTTTAAAACGGAACTGTCAAAATGAAGTGCCAAGGTGTCTCTGTCTTGCAGCCAAGCTCCAGGGCACCAGAGGATGAAGCAAGAGATTTTTGCTTCTACACACAAATACTGCAAACGGTATTAAATTACATCAGAATTACTCCCTATATTGAGAGGATTAGGACATGGGGCAGGGTAAATTACATGGCAGCAGTGGCGGCGGGGGGAGTGTTGCAACTTTCCTCCAGCAATCTCAATTAAGTAATTGCATGTAACACACGAACTGAAATAATTGCACATTATTTACTTGCTCCCACTTCCTTTGTTGTCTGCCATGTAGAGGATGGTCACAACACCTTAAAGGTCAACCCAAAAGTAACAATTTCTGATAGCCCTGGTTAGATATAGACCTACCAGCTTTTGCTGCAAAGGTTCATTTGCACACACAAAAGCCAACAGAGGAGTGCCAGGGAAACCCAACATTCAAGCTTCTGTAAATTGTAGTCCTTTAGGTATGCAAATAGGAGTCTTTGTGTACAGATTTCATATTCCGCTGCTGAAAGGATGTCACGGTGTACTTAAATTACACTACAATCAACTTGTTAGAGCAGCTCAGAAAATCAGCTACACCTAGATGCAATTTATCCAATTTCATTTGCGATCTTGTAATTCAGTAACTCAGCTGAAAAGAACATTTTAAAGAAGCTGACGGTGATCTGTGATGGTAGCGTGAATGGCAGTTATCCCAGAAAATGCACTATTATAACCCTCAGGCAGCATCAGTTAACTCAAAACATAACTTCTACAGGAGTAAAAGCTTGTTTACTATGCATATGGAACTCTGCGCTAAAGCATGCTGTAGAAAGCATTATTGGATTTTAGAGTTACAATAGATATAAATGATAGCACTTTTTCCAGGGGGGGGGGTAGCCCACCTGACACCCACAGGCACTGTGGTGTCTTCCAAGCCCCACTGCGAGGCAACTGGGTGGGGGATTATGTATGCATGTGTAGTTAACCATTATTTGTCCAAAGGACGATCACATGAATTATGACTTGTTTCTCCAAAGCTTTCTTTCCTTTCCAGCTAATCTTGCTTCATGCTTTTGTAGCTTGGTAAAGGCGGAATGGTCAAAAACAAAAAACATAATTAATGAAAGGTTCCAAGTTCAAGCACAGTACTGAGCCATTGGTTGGAACAAACCAAGGTTCATTAGCCAACAACAAACCATGGCTTCATAACATGTTTTACTGACAGTAAACAAACCATGATTAAGCTGTTGAGCAGAGCTGAACAAACCATAATTTAATAATCCACTGATTCACGTTACATATGAACCAGTAGACAGTTCTCTCTACTACACAGAGCAGAACAAAGGTGATGTGCCTCTTCCCCTTGTCTCCACCCATTTTGTGTGCGTGTGTGTTTACAAGCATAATGCCACTTTTATTATGCTACGGATTATATGCACAAGGGATGTATGTTCGCAGCTATGCTAGCTCCAGGCAAGTGTCCAAACAAACGCATGCCAAGTATCTAATGGAGGTTGAACTTCAGGCTAAAGAGGCAAGTCAAGGTGATTTAAGTTTAAATGCTGGAGACAGGAGCAACTCTTTTTAAAAACACATTTTTTCTGGTTCTTTTTGTCTGTGTTTAAACACACAACAAAATCATCCTTCACATCAATACAGTTTGCAAGGTAGGAATTAACTCAAACCACATAACCAGAAAGCATATAGGATGAAAATGCACACAGTTGCATTGATGCTCTTGGAAAACTTTCCTTACAACTTCTGCTCTCCATTGGAAACCCTTCCTGCAAAATCTTATGGCACAAATGTATTACACATGCTGACAAACAGTGCTGTGCATTTTAAAATATATTCTCTATTCCTACTGTGGCTGACAGGAGTGCCTGGCGTGCTATGGTCCATGGGGTCACGAAGAGTCGGACACGACTAAACGACTAAACAACAACACTGTGGCTGCATACAAAGGGGGGGCATGTTAACCATTTGCCCAAGAAACAGGCATTAAGGGCAACATCTTACACATAATTTCTGCATGTACTATAAAGAAAATCCTGCCACCGACAGACATGAGATTCAGCTAAAATTCTGCACACATTTTGTCTGGTTAGCAGAAACCACACATACCAAAGCCACAGGTGACGGGCACATTAAAAGCTGCTGTAAGATCACTGTGTATCACATCTCTGTACATTAAAAGATGGGGGGTGGAAGGAGTTCACCTACTCATGCAATATCTACAAAGAGCCCCCTGTGCAAGGCCATCTAAGTTGGTACAGATATAATAGACATTCTGGAAATTATAAACAGCAAAAACTGGCTGAGAAGGATTTGGGGCAAAACACTGCTTCACTTAGCACAGAACATACTCATTAGGTTGGGAAAGATAACCAACATGCTGGAAAGAGAGCATTTCAGTACTTTGATATTACAAAACAGCCTGTCAGCTGACCACAAAGTTTCTGGCAAGACTGAAGTACACTGGATTAAAAGTATTGGTTTTCAGCATACGGTATCAAGAGCGTGCATACATGTCAGTTCCAGAGACAGCAATGTTTAGTCATACAGCTGCCCTGCAAATGGACATTTGGAGGATTTGGAACCAGCAAAATAATTCTCCATTTTTTATCACAAGGAATCATTGTAGTCTGGTACGCCATGCAAGTCTTCTTAATATGGGATTAATGAGCAATGGCATACAAAAACTGGTTGAAACATCCTAGTAACCTGGACCAAATGAGGGCCCCATTATGCAAAAACAAGTTGTGAGGATTTCCTCTAAAGTGACACCTTGCCAAAAAAAGAGAGAAAAGAAATCAAAATGACTTACTAAAATGTGTCTTGGAGAAGTTCAGTGCAGTTTTCAAAAGAACTTGGTCCAAACCGTCAGCCTGTTATTTCACTACACTGGGCTGGCTTGTACACAATACTAAAACTATGGTTAAGCATTACATGAATAAACCTGCACAAGAATTTACCTACCAAAGCCTTGAGTTCACACACTTCCCCCTCCCCTTTTGGTGTATCTGCTTCTGCTGTATAACTAACCATAGCTCATTGTTATATATGAACTCCGAAAAGCTATGGGCATTGAACAAGATATGGTCATAAACCTAGGAATGAGTTTATTCTGACCTCAACATCTCAGTTGACACTAGTTTTGTTCATTCTGTGTTTTAAGCAGAGGCAAGCACAGATCCAGGACCAGTATGCCTATGCCTTCAGCAAGATGAAATATATACCTAAATGTTTAGAGCCAAGGAGATATAAAAGTGAAGGCGCCGGGGGGGGGGGCAGGGAGCAGAAGAGAAGCAGTACTGTTGAAGGTCTGGAACAAATGGCCGGAAGATTATGCAGAGGGCAACTCTGGTTCTAAGAGGATGAATAAGCAGAGGAAATAGGAGAAGCCTTAGTCTTTGCCCCATTGGAAAGGTGATATCTCTGGAAGGTTATATCAGGTTCTTTCATTCTAGCTAAAATTAAGACTTCACTGCGTATGTTAAAAGGGGGGAAGGAAATATTGGTGGGGGTGGAAAAAATATATTCAAAAGCCTTTATACTTCTCAAAAACATTAACAAAAGACTTCCCTGTTAAGGATAGCCTTTTTCTAAATCTTTATTCCTCCTGTTTTGTAAAATGTGAAGGTTCCACAGGTTCTTCTCCTGTTTCAACCATTTGCTCAAGGTCATGAACATAAGTGAATTTTGCAATGCATTTGCCACTATTATATATATACCTACAGCATCTGTAGGTACCCAACAGATGTTTTAGACTACGACTCCTATCAGTCACAGCCAGAGGTATTCTTCAAATGTTTTGAACAACTGTGCTGGCTGGGACTGAAGCAAGCTATAATCCAAAACATATGGAGGACACCATATTGACGAAGGCTGCAATAGACGGAAGGCGTTCTCCAGCTACAGTCCATGGGCCTCCAAGACTTCATTCAGGTGATCCACAATGGGTCTGTGGATTTGTGCCTGAAGGGGAGAGATGGCACATCCATCGCATTAAGCATTCATACTGATTTTAATTGTATTGTTATTACTTTACTTTCTTATTCTGCATTTTATTGTATCACAATTTGAATTCTATGAAATTACAATGGCAACAACAGCCAGAAAAATGACGTGATCAGCCAAAACCCTCAGCAATTTTCAAGTGGTCATAGAGGGGGAAAGCTTGGGAACCACTGGACTAGACACACGAGCACATTTTGCATGCTGAAGGTATGTCTTTATTTATAGCAAGGACACGTGTTAGCTCAGAAATGTTAATTTATTACTGCAATGCCACCAGCACCCTGTTCCTAGAAAGCATGCCATGTTAAAACGATTGCAAAAACCAGTAATCAAATTTGTCCCGGCCCCAAAAGAACACAGCTGAAAGACACCATAGACATAATTAAGTGGAAGGGAAAAGGAGAGGACTAAGAATTTTCCTACCAAACCTTAGGTCATATATCTATCTAACTTGAAAACTAATTGAGTCTTTGCTCTTAAAAGTTAACATCTTGCCAAGAATTACCATGACTGGAAGACCAGAGCGGGGATTTTTTTTATTTTATTTTTTAAGAAAAAGAAAAGAAAGAACCTGGGTGGGTTTTCTTAAATTTGTTTACTCAGCTGTCAAACATTCTCTGTAGAGAGTCAGTTTCCTTTTGTATTGTGGGAAATCTTTCTCCTGAACTTTATCCAACGGCTTAAATCTTCATTACTGCTGAACCTAAACCTTGCATGTGTTCCTTCAGCTCTAGATTGTATCCTTTCAAGCTTAACCAGTTACGAAGGATCTGAAAACTGTTTCTAAGAAGTGTTAGGTGTTTTTCAAAATGTATCAAGTAGATGAACCCCTTTTCCCAAAGAAGCTTTGCGCTGTGGTTTCTTTCACAAGTCAGAAGAAGGAATAATTATGAACAGACAGGGGCCAGAAATTATCAGCCTTCCAAGCCTTTCAAAGTTGCGCATAATATAACAAGGAGAAGAGGGTGCCGGAAGTGAGGGAACAGATTCAGAAACGTATTCAAAGGGTTTGCTGCAATGTGATTGCAACTAAGAAAGGATATCGAGAAACAAACTAACTAACAAATAGCGTGTGTGGTCAGAAATGAAAAACTGTTGAGAGAATAAACTAGCTTTTGAAGTGCAGGAATTGTTCCAATGCCAGACAGGGCCACCGTAAGACACTCTGCTTTCTGAGAAGATAAGATGGTGTTCCTCTCCATACCAGGTACAGAAGTTGGCAGCTGAATTTTACTTTACCACTGGTAATGGCACAGCATCTTCCACTGCACCAGAGGGATGGGAAATGGCTTACAAGGCTCAGGGGAGGTCATGTGGAATATAGAGCTTTGTCCTTTGACAGAGGGGGTTCGCCAAAGGGAATTCATGAGGAATGGCTGGTGGGTTGCCCCTAAAGCCCCCATCATAAGCCTCCCAAGGCAACCAACTCTGGTCTTCCAGATGTTGCTGAACAACAACTCCCACCAACCCCAGCAATGGCCAGCAATGATGTAGTTCAAAGGTTCCCCATACCTGCCTTAAATGTACTGCCTTGGGTGACAGAGACATACATTGGCTCCAGTAGGAATGTTTATAAATGAATCTCCTTAAGTAAGGGCTGCACCACCTATTTCACAGGGAGGGGCTGCTTTTTTGAAATTTCCATCAAAATATTACATCACAGGCAATACTTTAAAAGACAGCATTTTCTGACAAACACTTTGGCATGTTAAACTAAACTGATACAATATCTGCATGAGGGCTCTAATCACAACAGGAATAAACATACTGCAGTGAGTTCTAAATCATCTAGCTTTAACAACTGCAATATGAAGACAGTATAATTAGGCTTCCCTGCCTTGAAGCTGGCATCAGAATCTAGGAGTTACTCCAATTCATACAATGCAGCCCTCTCCAACTTGGGTCCTTCAATCACACATTCCTTCATCCCTGACAAGCTGGCTGGAAATGATGGGAGTTGGACTCCAAGAAAACCTGGGAGCCCAAAGTTGGGGAAAGCTGATGAGGTGAGTACTGCTAGACAATGCAGAAGAGTTTGTGGAGAACTCACCTCTGCAAACCAATGCTCAAGATACTGTAACATGCAGCCTGGCTCTCAACATTTAATCCTCAGGCTAAGTAAAGTCCAATATTATGCAAGATAACTTTAGAAGCCAGGCAGCTTAGATTTCATGAGTTTTAGTCCCAATTTAACACATACTGAACAGTAGGACACATTTTCCATATTAAGAATTATGTGATTTCCATAAAGACAATATGTCTGGCCTGCTAGAAGTGAACCGAATTCTTGGGGTGCATTCAGATGTGGGTTTTATTGCATTAGTTTCCCTGGTTATAATGCTAGCACTTCTGTCTTGGTTTCTAATATTCTTTTTATATTGCATTACCTGTTGCATTCTGGAACTGTGGCTTTTTGATCAATATACATCACACGCAAAGAGTGAGGTTTGAAATTGGTTCAAAATAGTCTGCCATAAATGGTTGTTCTTATATAAAAATTGTAACAAAATGAACACATCATTCAAACTACATCTGTCTATTTTATGGAGCTTTATCAACACTAAGGTAAAAGGTAAATGAGCCCTGGATGGTTAGGTCCAGTCAAAGGTGACTATGGGGTTGCGGCACTCATCTCGCTTTCAGGCAGAAGGAGCCGACATTTGTCCACAGATAAGCTTTCCGGGTCATGTGGCCAGCATGACTAAACTAAACCGCTTGTTTGAAGACATCGAGTGCACAGAAACACTGTTTACCTTCCCGCTGCAGCACTACCTATTTATCTATTTGGTGTGCTTTCGAACTGCTAGGTTGGCAGGAGCTGGGACAGAGCAATTGGAGCTCACCCCGTTGTGCTGATTCAAACCGACAACCTTCCGATCAGCAAGCCCAAGAGGCTCAGTGGTTTACACCACAGAATCCCCCACATCCTGCACTAAGGTAAAAGGTAAATGACCCCAAAGGTACCCACAAACTACAGTTCAGCCCAGCCACATCTTGACATCAGCCTCATGGGCCAATGTGGGAGGTTGGCAGTGGTAAATAGATGTGCAGACTAGAGGTTCCCCATGGCTATACTACAAAGCCAGATATGTGCTCCTGGCCTACTCTGCTTGCCAGCTCAGTGAACTAGATGCAAGTGCTCTCATATAATGCAGTATACCTTAGGGATGCATTGTCCAAAATTCAAGGCTAGACATGGCACAACTGCCAGCTAACTTGACCATTATTAGTTCCTTCAACTTGACAAACCCAGATTCTCTCTGAATCAGGTTGCACTTCACCACTTGCACCTTATAATAGGGATTCATTTTTTTTGCACATATCATGTAACTTACAGTGACTTCTTCCAGGTCTAAACAGTTACCATTCAAAGCACAATCAATACCTAGTGGCAACAAAAGTGTTAAATATAGCAACAAGTCCAGAGAAGTTATTTTTGCTTGTTGAAGCACATCGCAAGCTCAGTTCATGGGTGTAGCTCAACACTTGATACCTCTGAACTAATTTGTTTGTGCTTAACGTTTTGTTTTGCTCTGATCGGTACATGTATTGTATTGATAAATTGTGTGGCTGGGACCCCCCCCCCCAATGCTTGGTAGGATGGGATGTTTGACTAACAGCAGGTCTTCAAAGAAAATTTGGGAACTGGGATTGGAGACGGTGGAGAGAGAACCAAGAGAATAAAAACTTTAAAACTGCAAACATGTTTTCAAGTACCTGCCAACAAAATCTCTAATTGCAACTGGTGGCATCACAGGTTGAAAGGGTGGTTTCCCAAGACCTTAATTTACCACAAGGTCACTTTGGGCAGACACTCTCACTATCCTTTACACAGTGTTTTCTTGTGTCATTATTGATCAGGCCATAGCTCAGTAGTAAGATAACATGGTTTGCATCCTGAGCTCAACCCCTGGTGCCTCCTGGTGTGGCAGAGAAAGACTCCAGTCTGAAATCCCACAGAGCTGTTCCCAGTTAGTGTAAACCAAGATAAAGAACTTGTGGACATCCAAGTGGTGTTGAGCTACTTTCTATCATCTCTGACTATTGGCCATGCTGGCTAGGGCTGATGGCAGCTGGACTCCCAACAACATCTGATGGTCACTTAGATGTTTCCATATCACCTAACTACAGTATATTAAGACTGCAGTAACATGGCAATAAGGACCAGTGGCAATGGGACCTTTCCACAGTCTATAAAATGGCAACAACTTATTTCCTAGCAGAGTCTCCAAACAAGTATAAGCAAACAGCAGGGAAATATTAATAACAGGAATGGAAAGTGTTACATAGGACTATGTTTTTTCTAACAACAGCAGCAGCAGCCATAATCAAGCAACAAGATCAGATACATCCACTCCCTTTTCATAGCCTTTGCTTAATCTACATAGCAGATATTTGATCTCAACTTTTGAGGCCAAAGTGGTTGCGAAATCAGAAACATTAAACCCCCTTTAAGGAAGGCTTTGTGAAAAGCTGCAGGTCCTCTGTGTTCATTTGAGTTAAGTTTTAAAAAGGCAAAAGAAGTGCAGAAAGATAGACTCACTCAAGACGCAGGTAAATACACTAGTAAAGACAGGTCAAGAACAAGAAAAGGCAAGCACCAAAAAAGAGTGAAGAAAGCTGTTGTAAACGGCTCAAAGCACAGAATTAACAACGTCGCACACCTTTATGTTACAAGAAAGAATAGACACAGCAGCAAGATGAAGTAGTAGATCCATAAGGGTGCAGATGGAGTGGGAAAGGGGGAGGAGAGAAATCATGGGTGTAGACAGGGGGGGCAGGAGGGGGCAGCTGCCCCCCCCTAGAAGCAAAAAATTATTGTATTTTACAGACCATAACCAATACTTTGCCCCTCCAAAAACTGAAGTGGAAAGGGCTTTGCTTTAGCAAGAGCAGCTCTCCACTTGCTGGGGGCGGGAACACAGCTGTAACAAAAACACATCAAATAAATAAAGCAAAGTGGCTACCAGTACTTAAGCAGTTAAGACAATGGAGCAGAATATCCCTTCAGGCAAGGTCCACCCTATTCACCCTATTGTTATTCAGTGGGAGTTGTTAATGGGCATTCAGGGATCGCATTAACAGTTCTATTGGCGATTTAATGAGGGTGCAGAGGATTCAATTTGACTAAGGTGGCCCTGCAAGGCTAAAAGGAAGTGAATAAGAAGGGGGGGGCTGTAGCTTTGATAGACACAGTGATGTTTATAAAAAGCATTGGTGTTTCAGTCTGCCCCTCCTCCTGCATCTGTATACTGTAAATCAGGGGTGGCCACCTCCCAAGAGACTCTGATCTACTCACAGAGTTAAAAACTGGGAGTGATCTACCCCCTTTTGGGGGGGTTCAGGTCAAAGCTGTTGAGTTTTTTTAAGGAAGGGAAGCTCTGTTTTGGGGGGTTTAGGTCAAACTTGTTGAGCTTCTTTTAGGAGGGAGGGAGGCCCATTTTTGTTTAGGGCTTCAGGTCATAGTTCAGCTTTTTTTAGGGAGGAGGAAAAATTTGGGTGAGCTTTTTTTAGGGGTGCCAGTGATCTAGCAGTGATCTACCACAGACATCCAGTGATCTACTGGTAGATCACAATCTACCTGTTGGACGTGCCTGCTGTAAATCAAGCAGAGAGAAAGCTGCTTACAAGGCTCCTGTACAGGTGTACCGGTATCTTCCTCTTGCTGCAGAGTTCTAGCATTACAGCGTCACCCAGAGGCACCCACAAATGTGAGTTATCCCTCTCTCTATTTCTTCCTTCCTTTCCTCCCTCTTCCATCCTCAATAAAATACTGGGGGGGGGCAGATAAGCCCCACATAGAAAGCCCATCAACATGGGGGGGGAGGACTCTTTAAAATACAGTATTTACCAGTAATTTCTTTTGGGGGGGGAGGCACCTAGGCCTCTAGGAGTTGGCTGCTATGCCTAGGACAATTCAAGAAAGCAGAATCATGCATATGCTATGGTAATATATCAATAGAATCATGGAATTGTAGTCGGAAGGGACCACAAGGGTCATCTAGTCCAACCCCCTGCAATGCAGGAATTTTTCCCCAATGTGGGGCTTGAACCCACAACATGGTTGAAATATTATGCTGATATGCAGCGACGCCTCGGAGCCATCGAGACTGCGGCCCTGTCTTGCCTCGCCCTCGCCTGCCCTGCCACCCCCTCTCCCCTGCCCGACCCTCCCATCCTCTTGCTGCAGAGTTCCAGCTTCACAGCATCACCCAGAGGCACCCACAAATATGAGGTATCCCTCTCTCTATTATTCCTTCCTTCCCTCCCTCTTCCATCCTTAATAAAATACTGGGGGGGGCAGATAAGCCCCACATAGAAAGCCCATCAAAATGGGGGGGTGACTCTTTCAAATACGGTATTTACCAGTAATTGGGGGGGGGGTGAGGCACCTAGGCCTCTAGGATTTGGCTGCTATGCCTAGGAGTAGGACAATTCAAGAAAGCAGAATGATGCATATGCTATGGCAATATATCAATAGAATCATAGAATTGTAGTCGGAAGGGACCACAAGGGTCATCTAGTCCAACCCCCTGCAATGCAGGAATTTTTCCCCAATGTGGGGCTTGAACCCACAACATGGTTGAAATATTATGCTGATATGCAGCGACGCCTCGGAGCCATCGAGACTGCGGCCCTGTCTTGCCTCGCCCTCGCCTGCCCTGCCACCCCCTCTCCCCTGCCCGACCCTCCCATCCTCTTGCTGCAGAGTTCCAGCTTCACAGCATCACCCAGAGGCACCCACAAATATGAGGTATCCCTCTCTCTATTATTCCTTCCTTCCCTCCCTCTTCCATCCTTAATAAAATACTGGGGGGGGGGGCAGATAAGCCCCACATAGAAAGCCCATCAAAATGGGGGGATGACTCTTTCAAATACGGTATTTACCAGTAATTGGGGGGGGGGGGTGAGGCACCTAGGCCTCTAGGATTTGGCTGCTATGCCTAGGAGTAGGACAATTCAAGAAAGCAGAATGATGCATATGCTATGGCAATATATCAATAGAATCATAGAATTGTAGTCGGAAGGGACCACAAGGGTCATCTAGTCCAACCCCCTGCAATGCAGGAATTTTTTCCTAAGGTGGGGCTTGAACCCACAACATGGTTGAAATATTATGCTGATATGCAGCAACGCCTCGGAGCCGTCGTGACTGCGGCCGTGCCTTGCCCTCGCCCACCCTGTCACCCCCTCTTGCCTGCCCGACCCTCCCGTCCTCTCCAGCCAAGCAGGGTAGCCGCCGCCGTTGCCAGCCCCAGAAGCACAAGGTGGCCGCTGCCGCCGCTGCCACCACCACGATGTCGCCAGGCCAGCTGGCCCTGTAGCCCCGCCCACGTTCCCACTTTGTGGCCCCGCCCCTGAATGATCATGGCTTGCCCCCCCCTAGTTTTGATCCTGGCTACGCCCTTGAGAGAAATCCTTAGAAAGGAAAATTGCTGCTGGAGACAAGTTCAGATGCATTATTTTGTGCAAACACATGAAGCTGCTTTATCTCCAGTCATATCGGAACACTGGTCCATTTTGCTCAGTACTGTCAACCCTGACTGGCAGGAGTTCTCCAAAGTCTCAGGCAAAGGCCTCATCCAAGTCCACCTGGAACCCTCTTAAACTGGAGACCCTGGGGATTGATTGCGGGACCTTTTGCATGCAAAGCAGATGAGCAGGGGCAAAAGTGGCATTCATCATTCATTAAGTAAATGCAATCCCTTATCCAAGGATGATGATTAAGCATCTACCTCTGCTAGTAAAAAGGAATGCTCAGTTATTCCTTAAGCTGTGTTTGCAATGTTCAGGACACAGTTGGAAGGAGGTTTGTTTCCTTGTAGCTATGGTGCTGTTGTGCCATCTGACGGAAGGTGTCATGATCTGTCACTGAAACATCTTTGAGTGTTGCCCACACATGCCAAATATGAGAGCCACGTTCAGGGTCTACATCAGTCACACACAGAAACAAGGCACCCAAAGACAGAAAATATGAACGCGGCTGGCACTTTTCACTCTCACGCCCTTAAAACAACCACGTTTTCAAGCTTGTGTGCACACAAATGTCTGCTCCACCTGCTATCACCCTTGCATCCCCCTTTAACATACCACTCTTATTGTTTCTCCCTTCCATTAATAAGGAATGACAAATCGTTCTTTTCCAGGAAATATGAACACCATATGGATGGCCCTTGTGGTCTCTTCCAACTCTATGATTCTATATGGTGTTTTCTGCTTGGCAGGGGGGTTGGACTGGATGGCCCTTGTGGTCTCTTCCAACTCTGTGATTCTATGATTCTATTCTATTCTATTCTATTATTCATTGGGGGCAAGGGTGAATTTAATATAAAAACACACACCACTGAATTAGATATTAGGGCAAGGTTTTTATATCACACAAAGCACACACAAAACCACAAACTGCAGCAAATTCAAGACAATTGGATGTTCTGAGGAAACAGCTGGGATATTTTCTTTCTATATCTTTCGCTACTTCGAGTCCACATGCACGATCATCTTTAGCATAGGAGCCAACTCCTGGGGCCGTGGGGGCTTCAGCCCCCACAATAAAATATTTGCCCCCCCCCCAAAGTTGATGGGCATTGCCATTCAAGGATGTGCATGCACCATTTGATTGATTATGTGGGGCAGGGCTTACCTGGGCCCCCACAATATTTTATTCAAGTTGGCACCCCTGATCTTTAAGAGGCAGTTAGGAAAGTGACCAATAGCCTTTATTTTTGTTTCAGTTTGGAATGGGTAGTTGCAAATATCCAGGGGCCAAATGAAGGTACAGTGGTACCTCGGGTTACAAACGCCGCTAATCCGGAAGTAGTACCTCGGGTTAAGAACTTTACTTCAGGATGAGAACAGAAATCGCACGGCGGCAGCAGGAGGCCCCATTAGCTAAAGGGGTACCTCAGGTTAAGAACAGTTTCAAGGTTAAGACTGGACCTCCGGAACGAATTAAGTTCTTAACCCGAGGTACCACTGTACACCAGTTGCTTCCTGCCAACCATTTTTTAGAAAATTGGGAGTCCCCCTTAACCATGATTTAAAGTTATATCTGCAAAGATGTTAACCATAGTTCATGCTGCCCATGGTTCATCTCTTAACTAGAGATTGAAAGTGAAGCTTGGACATGGTTTGCAAAGAGATGTTGTTTTGGTAGAACAGCCGTCATCTTGTTGCCCCTGCAGAAGGCAGTCATCAACCAAAACATTTTGGACAAGTCATTGTTTCACAAGGACTAGTACAATGGATAACGATATATATTTCAGGATTGTTTTGAGGCTTTGCCTCCTCTTTTGTTTCCTCAGTCACACCTTTCCCCGATGAACCATCAAGAACAGCTTGACATTGCAGGTTTCAAAGCTCACCAATATTGCAGTGAATTTTTTACATCCAAAATATTTAGATGACCACTTAACATCCACAGTTCTTGGGAATGAGGTTAATGGTTAAAAAAGAAAGGGAAAATAGAAAAAGAAACAAAATCCTTCCATGCCCCCTCAGTTTCTTACTGCTACAATTTAATTGTGGTGAGCAACATTTACAGAAGGTATTCTGTAACTATTAGTTCAACTATTCTTTTAGAAAACATCAGGAGGTTCGGACATTAAATGTCAGAAACAGATAAAGTTAGGAGTGAGTTGGCCCAGAAACAAAACCCTTTCATTGGATCAACAGTATTGGGGGAAGGGTAGCAAGCTTTTGGGTTATACAGAACTGTTCCGTAGGTAAGGTCTTGCAACCTGATGCTGAGCCTTTCCCCAGCAATTTGAGACTAACCATATAAGGAAAGGATAATATTTCCAGTCAGATTGTCACCCAGTTCTAGACACAGGATTGAATTTCTGCTGGGTGGGTCAAGCCGAAACTGACAGGAATCTACCAGGGTGAAGGAAGTGGTCAATGGGTTTGTCACTTGACAGTGCTATAGTTGCCATCTTGACCTCAGCAGTGAGCACAAATTGCTATAGGAACCACTGCTACTCTTCCCTCTGTACACCAGCTATGCTGCAGTCCGAGATAGAGAGATTAGTAGCTTCTGCTCAATGTCTCTTTCCTGGTGTTTGGCAACTTCCTGCTGATGAGTCTGCAAGAGCTACTGTGCCAAGAAGTTATCCTGTTGCTTCACTAACACAACCATATGAGACACATACATCCAAAAGAAGTAGTAGTAGCAGCTGGTCAGTTTCTATATTGTTCTATATACTTAATTCAATCCTTTCTGCACTCAATATTTTCATCTAAATAGGGCACTGCTTCTGTTTTATATTGTGCAGTTTTTTAAAAAATAACCACCCTTCATGAAGTCTTGGAGCAAATTAATCACTATTAATATTTTATCACTTATGACCACTGAATTGACATGTCGAATGCCCTTCACTTTGAATGCACATATTCAAAGGCTTGGCTGGCAGGACATATGTACATATACTGTACAGATATACATATATAGGTAATGGTAAAGGACCCCTGGACAACTAAGTCCAGTCAAAGGCAACTATGTGGTGTAGTGCTCATCTCGCTTTAGGCCAATGGAGCCAGTGTTTGTCCACAGACAGCTTTCCAGGTCATGAATTAACTGCTTCTGGCACAACAGAACACTGTGACGGAAGTCAAAGCACATAGAAATGCTGTTTACCTTCCCGCCTCAGTGGTACCTATTTATTTACTTGCACTGGCATGCTTTCAAACTGCTAGGTTGGCAGGAGCTGGGACAGAGCAACGAGAGCTCACTCTGTTGCGGAGATTCAAACCGCCAACCTTCTGATTGGCAAGTCCAGGAGGCTCTGTGGTTTAGACCACAGCGCCACCCGCATCTCTATACATATACATATGTACACACATACACAAAAGCCTGGCCACCAGAACTAGTAAACACAGAAAATCAGAAGATCCAACATATTATCTACACTTGCCTGGGCAAAAGCAGCTGGCAGGGCCAGGCAGAGAAAAATTGTGAAACAGCTGGGAAATGCAAGGCACTTTTGAGCACACTGCAATGTAATCCAGAATAATGCTACACGCTTGCAGGCACACACACCATGAAGAAGGAGCTGGAAGCAGCCAAACACAAGCCTGGCGCATGGACTGCAGCTGCCTTTTATTTCAGACCTAAACACAAGTGGATACAAGTGGGGCTTGCAAAACTAAGTTGACTTCATCTAAAGCATCTGAATTCCTTATGAATTCCGTCTTCCTGAATACCAGCATCTGAATTTTTATTTACCTAGAATAACTAGAAGTATCTGAGAAGTGGCAGAACTTAGAGGGGTGTGTGTGTGTGTGTGTGTGTGTGTGTGTGTGTGTGTGTGTGTGAAAGGCGTGCTTTGCATTGTTTTAAGGTTCCAAATGAAAAGACTGGCATGTCCAGCTGAAACTGTGAGCTACATACCAATAGCCATGATGACACAAAGTGTTATACTTGAGGCAGACAAACCCAAGTTCAACTCTTCAATTTCTACCTCTTAGCCCAGGAAGGTGGGATAAGATGCAATCCATCAAATAAACAGTGCAAAGTATCGGGACTAGGGAAGCCTTGGAAATGGTCAGCATGTGTTGCATAAGAACATAGGGAGCTGTTTTATACCAAATCGCACAACGGGTCCACCAACACTGACTGGCAGTCGCTCTCCAGGTTTCCTGACAAGGAGAATCCCCACGCCTACATGGAGATGCTGGGGATTGAACCAAGGACCACCTATATGCAAGGCTCTGCCACTGAACTACTGAGCTGCAGCCCTTCCCTTTGTAAACTGCAGGTACTATAGATTAATCCTGAACTGAAGTAGGCCATCTCTGATAGATTTAGGGCTTGTCCAAGCCAAAGCAGGACATCTCTGAAGTGGCCCCAGCTGAAGCAGGGAGTTCCAAAGCAGTTTCAGAGGTTTGTTTTTTCCAAAAAATAAAAAAATGCTGGTGTCTGCAAAAATTGGAAAATAATAATCCCCGTGCTTGCCACATTTGGAAAACATTAGGTTAATGGGGAAAGAAGGTGACTTGACAAATCTAGCTTCTAACAAGTGTGATTGATTTTACCAGGGGTCTCAAATCTTCAGTGATTTGGGGAATGGATGTTGAACTAATGCAGCACCCTGTTCTGCTCTGGTCTGTGCTTTTTGCTAGTTCTGTTAAGCAGTGCTTGCTTGGAAAATACTGGGCATTCAAGACCTCCTGCATCTCTGTCACATGTCCACATATCCACTCCTGCCAAATGAGCTTTGCACCTAGTTTCTGTAAGTCTGGAGTCTTTTACTGTGTCAACTGAGTAGGAACACTGAAGCTGTATTTTCATTCAGCATAACTCCATAGTTCATGCACCCATCCTTCTGAAAATATGAAAATTAATTTCCAAGGGGCAACTCTACAAAGTATTTTTCTTTCTTTTCTTTTCCCCCAGAAAACCACAAGGAGAGAAGTGAAGGCCTTTTTCATTCCCACCCTCAAATATCAATTTAAGAATGATCAGTACACAAACCCCTAGAACCATTTGTCTGCAATTTGGCAGGTTTCTTACTTACGGTAGACTTACCTCTGCAATGTATGCTATTCTTATACCATTTGCCCATGAAACAACAACGAGATTAAATTAATCATTTTTTAACTGTCCCCCAACTCTAAATGCTACCCTTTTGAAAAACAATTAAAGCTACCCTTCTGAAGTTTTGCAGGATTCATCTCACCAGAAGGGGCTGCTATATCTTAAAATTTAATCTAATTATGGAAAGAAAGAAAGAAAGAAAGAAAGAAAGAAAGAAAGAAAGAAAGAAAGAAAGAAAGAAAGAAAGAAAAAGGTTTTTTAAACAACAACAACAACAACAACAACAACAACACTATAATTATGAATGGGGAATGCAAAAAGCTTATTCTTAATAATTTGGATTCAGCTTTGACCCAAAGTGAAATTAGACACCCACCCAATCAGTTCAGCACAAATCTGGTGTTTTCTAAAGTACCAAATCAGGCCCCAAACCAAATCTTGCTGTCAGTGCACATCCCTAGTTGTAACATGTAAGGAGGGTTACTGAAAAATGGCATCAAGATCAAAATAGCTTTTGGTTAACAAGATAAACCCCACAGTTGGGGGGAAATGTTTTGTGGGGTCAACCAAGGCATCACAAATGTGACCCAGATACAAATAACAAATGACATTCATCAACATTTATATTTGAATTTGAAATGTGTATGTTTCACTTGATTCCTTGCCGTTTCTGGCCAACAATGAAAATTGTTTCACCATTCCTTGGTGCAATTCATTGTACAGCATCTTTGTAGTCCTTCTTCCCTCCCTAAGGATGAAGCCTCGACTTTCATTCCATTCCCCTCTTATCAAGGATTTTTCAAAATTTAGAAGCAGATATGATTTTACTGTACTAAGATACTGTACTACATTTCAACTTAAATCCACATAGAGGTGCTATAGCTGATATGGCACTCTTAAGAAATGCAGAGGAACAATCCACAATATCTAAGAACTTATCCTATCCCAGCACACAAAAAGCCAAATAATTTACAATGTTGCCTTTGTGCATTAAAGGCTTGGGGAGAAAGAGATAACTGCTGCCCCTTTTAAAACAAACAAAAAAGAACAGCATGTACATACTTTTAAAAATTAAATTCTTATGAAATGCGCTTTCCTGCTAAACAATATAAAAACAATCCGACAGACCCCTCTCAATCCACATCACATATGAACGATAACGTTTTCTTATTAAGATTTGTAAGGTTTAAAAACAGCTTCCAGCAAAACATCTGTTGCACAATAATTGTGATAAGAGGGAGCAGAAATATCCAGGGAGATTAGGACGAAGGCCACCTTTTTCGTTTGGAAAAATGTGTCCAGTTTGAGTTGCAACCCTGCTGGAGTAACGCCACCTTCTACACAAAAGATTTCAGCAGAGTGTTTTGTGCTGCTTATTCTATCACAGTTGCCCCAGCAAAAATAAAAAAATAATAATTTAGCATTATCTAGAGGAGGGCACCTTTCCCTCTAATGATATTACTCCAGGAGCAGACACTCACATGGTTCAGAAGGAAGAGGATTTGCATTATAAAAGCTACATTAAGCACTACGAAGCCCTTGAAATACTGGTTGCCACACCTCTAAAAATGATAATATGCAGCCAGAAAATGTGCAGAAAACAGACTAGAGGAAGTCCCCTATGTGAAAATCTTATCATGTTTGGGGCTCTTTAGTTTTTAGGGGGGAAGGTGCGTAAGAAGGTACATGATGGAGGTTTATAAGATTATGCCTAGCATGGATAAAGAGAAGTTTTTCCTCCCCTTTCTTATAATACTGGGATCAAGGGGCTGTGTGGTAAGAGATTCAGGAAGTACTTCTTTTCACAGCACATACTGTAGTTAAACTATGGAATTTGTACCCCAAGGTGTAGTGATGGATGGCTGTAACAATGGGGTGAGACAAATTCATATGTGGCTTCTAGTCATGACGGACACACGTTGCCACCAGAATGCAAGTGGGAGAGAATTACTGCAGTCAAGTCCTGCTTGTGGGCCTCTGGTTGGCCACCATGCAAACAGAAAACTAGACAAAATGTGCCCTTGGTCTGATGCAGCAGACACAGCCCTTCTTTAAGGCCACTTTTAAAAAATAAAAAGGAAAGCGTCATCATACAGATTGCTTGAAAGATGAAATCATTTCTGCATCCCTTTTTGAATTGCTTCACCGGATTGTGCCGTTGCAGCTATCTAACTTAGTATCCTGTTTCCAACATTGGCCTGTCAGTTTCTAGAAGCCCAGAAGCACAACATGAAACCAATGGCCTTCCCTTATTTGTCTCCAACCTTTAATCCTCAACATTGTATTGCCTCTGAACATGTCACATCTGAGATTACCTCTCAGATGCCAGATCAGAAAAAGTTGTGTTTTAAGTCCTGGAGGCATGGTTTACCAACTATAATTAAACAAATGTAATTAAAAGTATATTTCCATATATACACTTCTGGTACAGCACAAGCAAGAGTAATTACTCCAGGGTAAAAGAAATTATGAATATTTTAAAGCTGAAGGAAAACTAGGGTGGGGATAGAGAAAAAAGGAACAGTTTGAGAAAAATAACGACACCTGCATTTGCATGGAAAGATGTTGCTTCTTAAGTTAGGAACAAAAAGCCTGTGACACTCCAGATGTTGTTGAACTCTAACCTTCATCAGCTACAGCCAGCATGGCCAAGGGTCAAGGATGATGAGAGCCCAAGTCCAACAACATCTGGACGGTCATATCTTGATGCTCAGTTTCTAAAAGTCTGAAATCCTATGTACACTTACTTTGGAGTAAGTCCCACTGAAGTCAGTGTGACTTACTTCTAAGTAGATATTCATAGGTTTGAGCTGCAAATGATTTTGAACAATTCAATCTTCACCTGGGTCTAAACTTGGCACTACAGCAATTGTAGAAGTTCGAACTTCCTATTGTAAAGAGAACTGAAGAATTAAAAACAAACAGGATGTTAACAAGGGAGAGAACAATAACCCAACGCCCAGTTCAGCTCCATCCACAGCTAAATTCTAGCACCAATGTGTGAAATGAAGCAATCAGGAAGTGTCCACACAGCCTCCAGAGATGAAATATGAAACAACTGAAATTTGCACAAGATGCAAATCAACTTCACAAGTTGTAGCAATGCATAAAAAAGATATTTAGAAAAGCTCCTGTGTTCCTGAATTTCATTTTCCATCATCCTGCCTTCAGGCAACTGATTATACCCTTGTTACTATCAAAACAGTAATCAACATTAACAAAATGCCAAGTTACATAACAACTTGAAGAGGAGCACACAAATGTGCCTATCTAACCAAGTGTTTTACTTTTAGGAAATGTTTGCTAGTGCTGCAAGCCTTAACTGATTAATCAGTGCAACCAATTTTCATAAAAGTTGTAACCTGAGACCACACTGTAGGTTTCTCCCTTCCCTCCAGTTTCCAGAAAGGAGGTGCCAGACGCCAGCATGGAAAGGAGCTGTGAACTGTTTCCCATAAAGCCATGGGCTCTCAATGATGACCAGAGAAATGACAAGGAGCCAAACTGCAATTGCTCTTACACCACTGAAAGCAAGGTGAGGGGAAAGCTGAAACTGCAACCCAGCCTCTGACAGGTCCCCACTGAAGTCTCCAAGATCTTGCAAGGGTTTATTCCTGATTGTACCACCCATGTGCCAGATTCAAACAACTGGGGCATGCAGGAAGCCAATGCAGAGCACGCGTGGGGAACATCTGTGGTCCTCATCTTAATTTCACACAGGTGAGAGGAGGCCCAAAGGAAAAAGAGAAGAGGAAGGGGGAAATGGAAGCAAGAGCCAAAACCAACACTGTCAAAGGTGGGAGAAAGCCCTCTGCATGTAATGAGCTCAGACCTTAGGGAAGAATTCTCTGTCCTTCCCTTGGCAGGAAGGAAGGAAGAGCTCTGATCCCACCAGCATGCAGTGCCCCAAATTAGGCCCAAGGGAATGCTGCCCATGACAGAAAAGATTCCTCAACCTTGATGAGTAAGCATTATAAGATAGGAGGCGTTGTCCTCTGCATCCTGCAAAGAGCAGACCCTGGCAGGGATGCAACAGACGGTTGTCTTAGTGGCTGTACCCATGTTCTGGTAGTCTCTTCCAAGGGAAGCCCATCTTGCCTCCTTCCACCTGGCCTTTCAGCAGCAGGTGAAAATCTTGTTCAGCCAAGTCTTTGACCTGGTGAAGTGGTTATTATTAAACAGCCCGGTGATCTGATCAGATGAAATTTAATAATAATAAATGGTTTTATTCTGTTCTGCAATGCATAATAAACAATAATTGTTTAAAACATATTGACCGTCTTTGCATTTTTCACCCATAAGAGCCTGGTGAGGTTATGATGATCTCCTAGTGTTTGTTCAACTAGCTGCTGTTTTTATCTACAGTATATATGTTGATAGTTTGGTTATTATTGAATTTTGTTTGGAATTGGGTGTTGTACTGCTGCTAGCCGCTTTGGAAAAGCAAGGCATGAAATGTAAACAGAATACATAAAGATGGCTTTGCTTCGGGGAGAAAGGGTTTTGCCTGCAGAACTTTTTTGGGGGGGCTTTCAAAGAAATCTGTACACATTTTATGTAATTTCCTGCTTTGAGCTGTTCAGGTTCAGGCAGGCCACATATCAACAAAACAACTGGGCAAGCAGGGTCTCTGGGCCTTGGATCTCTTGAAGAACCTGCTGCAAGTCAAGTTGTACAGATCAGTCACCTCCCTACAAACACCAGTAGTGATGAAAAGATTCCAAGGAAGAGAGTCTTTCTTTTTATATTGTATCAAAAGTTATTTTCTTCCGGAGTGAAGTGACAGACTTTCTAGATGTTACTGGACTCCAATTCCCGTAAACACCAACCTACATGATAGATGGCAGGAAGAGATAATGGGGGTTATGGTACTGCAACATCTGGGGGGCCACATGGTTCTTACCCCGTTGCAGAGTTACCACCACTGATGTATCATCATAGTAAGGTAGATAATCTGGAAGTCTCTGGTTCAAACCTACATATCTTTTCTCTCAGCTCCAGTGCCCCCGCCTCCTACACAGCAGGGAGATAGTACAGTACAGTACTTGCTTTAAAGACTTTGTGTAAGAATGGTGGTTTCTCATTATTGTAAACATTATGATTGTTCATTCATTTATACCCTTTCCTTTTACAAATAAAGATGGCTTGCATGCAACCACTGGAATACAAAACAGCATAAAAGATTACAAGCTGACGTACTATGTGCATTTTCAAGTTTCCCAAACTCAACTGCCAATACTTTTTATCTCAATTATTTTCCACCTTTCTTCCAAGGTGAAACTCGAGGCACCATGTACAGGCAGTCTTCTATTCAGGCACTGGCCACACCTAGACCATCTTAACTCCAGCAAAACAGCTGCATTATGTGCCTTTATATCCATTTATTGTATGAATTTCTTAGACTATGCCCTGCTGCTACATGGCCCACAGATCACAGAGTAGGGGTTTGAGTTGTTGTTTTTAAATGTCCAACAATCAGTGAAATTAAGTGCCCCCTCCACTCCAAGAGCTGCCTTGAGAATGTTGTCAAGGCTAACAGTACAGTCCTATACATGTCTACTCAGAACCAGGTGTCACTGAGTTTAGAGGGGTTTACTTCCAGGTAAGTAGGATTATAGCTCTAGGCACATAAGACCCATGTCTTACAGAGTCAAATCTTCAACACCTGATGGAAATCATTTTAGCCCTTAGGTTGGTCAAGTCAGAGCTTGGAAAGATGACCTGTCCAATCAACAGAGATAATATTTACTGCCATAGCATTAGGCAACAGGCATGGCAGGGGGAGGGAGAGTCTTCTGAAAACATTGCTCACACCAGGAGGAGCCATTTTTTTTTATTAAAAAAAGGCTGGAAGCAGTGCCCTAGTCTTAGAGGAAGAATGCAGCTGGAAGGAAAATGACACCCAGGTATATGAATCAAGTTGCAATAAACAGGGCCATCCTTTATCTCAACCCTCCACCATGTAGGCTTGTCCTAATGAAAACACTGTAAGCTAAATCTAATGCCGGGGGGGGGGGGGAGTTGATCAGAGATGAAGATATACAAACCAGTCAAACTAATATACAGACCTCATATGTATGTCTATAGCAAGTCAGACATTGTTGGGTTGAGAGACCCAGAAGCAAAGTTGCTGCAAGAGTTAAGAACAGGCATCCCCAAACTTCAGCCCTCCAGATGTTTTGAACTACAATTCCCATCTTCCCCGACCACTGGTCCTGTTAGCTAGGGATCTTGGGAGTTGTAGGCCAAAACATCTGGAGGGCCACAGTTTGTGAATGCCTGGTTAAGAACATCATTTGCAAGGAGAAGTGTCTCCAGAATCTCCTCCTGGGATGAAATGCAGAGATACTTCTCTTTCAACTTCCAGAGGAATATGAATTATATTCCAGAATAAAACATTTGGCTGTCAATACTATACCGCTGTTCTGTTGTTATGGCTTATGCTATTTTAATTTCTTGGTGCATTTCAGAATTCTAAGGCATTTTCAGCTATTTATTTGCAGTTGAGCCACCTTGATTATTAGGAAAGCAGGTTGAAAAAACAACATTTAAAATAAAGTGTTGGTCAAGGGAATGAAATCCAGGTCAGTAGGAGCAACACTGGGAAAATTTTCATCATCCTTTGACTGGTTTAGAATTCAGCAACCAAGTTGCTCACCAGGGCAAGACGGTTTGAGCATATAATACCAACCCCCGCCGCCAATTAGTTTCTGGGCCCGATTCAAAGTGCTGGTTTTGACCTATAAAGCCTTAAATGGCTTGGGTACACAATACCTCAAGGACTGCCTCTCCCCATATGAACCAACCGGACCCTGTGACCATCATCTGAGGCCCTTTCATGTGCCTCCTCCATGAGAGGTCTGGAGGGTAGCAACGCAAGAATATGCTTTTTCTGTGGTGGCTCCCCACTTGTGGAATTCTCTTTCCATGGAGGCTCTCCTGGCACCTTCATTGCATATTTTTAGGTGCCAGGCAACAACATTCTTCTTTTCCTGGGCCTTTGCCTAATTAAACAATCTTTGGCCTTTCAAACTGTTATGAGTTTTTGTGGTTTTGTATTGTAAACCACCCTGTGATCCCCAGATGAAGTATAGATTTTTTTAAAAAATAAAATAAAAAAGTAAGTAAAACAGGGATGGGAAACCTGTGGCCTTGCAAAGGACATTGGACTACAACTCCCATAAACTCCAGCCAGCATGGGCCAGCTAGTCAGGGATGACTGCTGAAATGCAACTTCTGGAGAGTATCAGATCCCTGCCCCCTTCACATAAAGTGGGGGCTGCCAATGCTTTGGGGGGGGGGGCTGTGCACACAAATACAAACCACAGACTCTGTCATAGGCACTGCACACCCTCTGTAGCTGAACGCACACCAAAACCTGTTCTGTTGGCTACAAGAGAAATGCTTATTTAAAACCTAACTTCAGTGAGGGAAGGGCAGTGGAGTGGACCCTACAAGCACCAGGGAAGGCCCTTGTGGGAACATGTGCTTTATATTATAAGGCATTTGCCATGAATTTTACTGACAACCCCAACATTTTGCACAATAATCATGTGCGGCCCGGTTTGCAAATTATGCAAAATGAGAATCAAGTGTTTTTCATGGTCTGCCCTCTTCCCAATAGCTACCTGGGTATTTTCAAATCCCGCTATTTTAAAATACCCATCTCCAGCCACACAAGGCTAGCAGATCCATGTAGAATTTCAACCTAGCCTTCTTCCAAAGTTATTTTTTATAATCTGCAGAGAGGGTTGGTTTTTCCCCTTGCCTCCCTGGTTTCAGCTATGCAATTCCAGTACCGGCAGCCTGAAAGGATGCAGTCCAAAAAAAGCTTTACTGCTTGGTTCATTCTAAATGTATATAAATTAGCCAATTAGAGCGAAGCTCATGTTCCAATAGGAGATGCCTCGCCATATTTGAGTGCCCTTTAACCATTATAGAAGCGGAGGGAGAAAAATACCAAACCGAGGGATGAACTTTGTGGTTAGGGGGTGAAGACATCAATCAGGAAATTTGGCTTGAAGCAACACTTAAATCTAGGAGACAGTGCAAGCCTACGCTTGTCATTTCAGGAGCAAGTCTCACTGACCTCAATAGGGCTGATTCCCAGTAAGTCGATCAGGGATTGCAGCCTAAATGAGCAGAACTCCCTATACTTTGTCCTGCCAACAGTGAAGGAAAACTAATGCAAAACTAATCAAAGGATTATTTACCACAAAAAACTAGTTCCATCAATTGAAGTACAGTAGTCTTCCCAAGTTCCCCCTCCTTCTACTGCTCAATTCTCTGCATTAAAGTTTTTTTAAAAAATCGCCAGCTAGAGGCAAACTCTAGAAAACAGTAACTTTGACAAGCACTGAGATCACACAGTGATCCAACAAAGTGGCCTCAGAAAAGAAACATTTCAGATCTAGAACCCACCCACCTTTCACATCAGCTACAACTCCCTTTTACAGCTGCTGCAGCCTGCAGAAGGTCTTGAGAGAAGCAATTAGTCCTGAACTAAGACAAGACATTCAAAGACAGCAGGAAAGTAATCGAGCAATTCAACACAGTCATGCAGGAGGTGACCCTGGACCCGCTCTCCAGATCCCCTTCCAGAAAGGGAGACTTACTCAGCTTAGAGATTCGCGGAAGCAAGAAAAGCCTTTGTAACCCTCGCGAAGCCCCAAGTGGAAATACAGTACAGTATGAGCAGATCCTTTCAATACCTTTCTGAGCCACACTCGCCAGGTAGCGGAAGGACCCTGTGCACTAGCAGCGAAAAGCTCTGAACCTCTCCTATCCAGAACAGAAGTGGATGTCGGGAGTTTCCCTGAAAGAGACGTTCTTCGAAGCAACTTGGCGTCCAGAAGAAAGACTTTTGTTTGCACACCCAGCTGTCAACTATAAGCAGGCGTTGCTGTTACTCGGGTTAACGAGGGGGAGGGAAGCCCGCTGCGAAAACAATTACGCAGCTGCTTCATGAGGACTGGCGCCTTCAGAAGCCACGTTTACTCCAGAGCTGTTTCTCTCGCAGGGCTCTCGCCGCCTCGGAAGCGGAGCCGGCTGCTTGGGAGAGAGCAGCTTCGCTTCCAGCCCAGGGTCTCCCCCAGCCCGAGGGCTCTCGACGGCAGCTGGCGAGGTTACACAAGAAGGCACAGCCTGAAGCCTCTGCCGCCCCCCCCCCCGGCCCCGCTTCGGCGCTGCCTTCTCAATGGACGTTTGTAGCCGAGCAGCTTCTGAGGCGAGCCGCTTCCCGTCCTTGCCGAGAGAGCCTGCCGGCTGGTTGGCTGTATTGTTGCGAAGGGAAGGGAAAGGCCAAGACCTTTCGCTCCTCTTTTCCCCTACCAACCCGCCCTCGCTCCCTCTTGTCCCCTCATAAGGGTTCGTCCCCAACCTGCCCCCCGTTTGTCTCTCCCCCCCCTGCCGCCGCAGAGTCACTGTTTCGCTCCTCGCGTCGCCGGCGGCAGGCAAACGCTGGGCGGGGGTCGCTCGCAGCCCGCCTTCCTTACCTCGGGGCTTGCGGGGCGCCGCCGCCGAGGCGCCCACCACCTGCCTCTCCTCAGCTCCCGGGAGCGGCTGGCCGAAGGAAAGGCAAGAGCGCAGAAGTTCCCAACAAAGGAGAGAAAGTTCGCCGCCTTCTGCTGCTGCCGCTAAGCGGGCAAGGAGAGCGAGCAGCTGGCGGGGGGCGGGGAGGGCGCGCGGGCGCCCAATGAGAAAGTTCGGCTCGTGCGAGAGCCGCTGCCGGTCGGGCCTGGCTTGGCTTGAGGGGAGGTTGCTGCTGCCTCGGCGGACGGCCGCCAGCGATAGCAAACCCCACGTCTGTCTGAGGGCGCCTGCACGGGAAGGCGCGGGCTGGAATGGCTTCTGGCTGGGACGGAAGGGGAGGGCTGTGGGTGGGGGAGCCGCCCTCCGCGCCGCCGGCGACACAAGTCGGGGTGTGGGGGGCGAGCGCCGAGGCCGAATCTCTCCCTCGCGCCGGGGGCGAGCTGCACGGAGGCGGAAGCTCCCAGGTGTGGCCAGGGTTAGGGCTCATTACAATATTCGCCTTAGGCAGAGCTCAGCTCCTTGGCCGAGTTTGGTTCTAAACAGCGACGAGAGCACGTTAGAGCATACACGGAGTGCCTTTCCCTCAGGCACCATGAGCGCAATTGCCAGGGCTGGGCATTGTTTGGTTTCGATTTAATTTCCATGTTGGCTTAAGTCAAGAACTCTGCAGCGGTTTGCCTTTCGTCATTCAGGGAGAGCCCAAGTTTCTGACGCCTCAGGGCCTGGGGAGAGGAAACTTTCGCGCAGAAACCTCGTTGCTGTTCAGCTCAGAAAGGCCAGGGAGGAAAAGGCGATTCCATGCAAACCACGATTTCTGTCTTCCTTTTATTTTGCTTCAGAATGCAGCTGCTTGGGTGCTGACAGGAGTGAAGGGAGACATGCTTGCAGGGCCGGCTCTAAGGCAAGGCTGGGTGGCGCAATGCGCCGGGGCGCCGTGCTGCTGTGCCCGCCAGACAGCCGCACTGCAAAACCGGGGGGGCGGGGCGCCGGAGGGCTCTTTGCACCACGACGCCAGATACGCTTAAGACAGCCCTGCATGCTTGTGACACTCTTTTCACATCAGTCCAGTTGGTAGTAGCAGTTTGTTTCCAGGCTCAGCTGAACATGCTGTTAAAGGTAAAGATAAAGGGACCCCTGACCATTAGGTCCAGTTGTGACCAACTCTGGGGTTGCGGCGCTCATCTCGCGTTATTGGCCGAGGGAGCCGGCGTACAGCTTCCGGGTCATGTGGCCAGCATGACTAAGCCGCTTCTGGCGAACCAGAGCAGCACACAGAAACGCCATTTACCTTCCTGCTGGAGTGGTACCTATTTATTTCCTTGCACTTTGTGCTTTCGAACTGCTAGGTTGGCAGGAGTAGGGACCGAGCAACGGGAGCTCACCCTGTCACAGGGATTCGAACCGCTGACTTTCCGATCACCAAGCCCTAGGCGCTGTGGTCTAAACCACCCGCATCCCTGAACATGCTGGTACTGACCTTTAAAAGCTCAGTATGGGAGAAGCTTGTCTTCAGGACTTCCTGTGCCACCCACACAAACCCAGCAGGAGGATTCAAGATGGCACTGGAGGCCCTGCTATCAGGCGGCTATTCTTGGATTAGCAAAAGGGCCTTCTCCATGGTAGCCAGATGGATGTGGAACAGGGAAACATTAGGAAGAACTTCCTGACAGTAAGAGCTGTTCAGCAGTGGAATTTGCTGCCAAGGAGTGTGGTGGAGTCTCCTCCTTTGGAGGTCTTTAAGCGGAGGCTTGACGGCCATATGCCAGGAATGCTTTGATGGTGTTTCCTGCTTGGCAGCGGGTTGGACTGGGTGGCCCTTGAGGTCTCTTCCAACTCTATGATTCTAGGGGTCAGCAAACTTTTTCAGCAGGGGGCCGGTCCATTGTCCCTCAGACCTTGTGGGGGGCCGGACTATTTTTTGGAAAGAAAGAAAAAAAGAACAAATTCCTATGCCCCACAAATAACCCAGAAATGCATTTTAAATAAAAGGTCACATTCTACTCATGTAAAAACACACTGATTCCTGGACCCAGGGCCGTCTTAAGCATATTGGGTGCCCGGGCGTCGTGGTGCGAAGATTGCTCTGGCGCCGCCCCCCCCCCGTTTCCCACCGCGGCTGTCTGGCGGGCGCAGCGGGCAGTGCTGCTGCAGCGGGCGCAGCTGCGCGGCGCCCCCTGGCGGCCCGGCACCCTGCGCCACCCAGCCTTGCCTTAGAGCCAGCCCTGCCTGGACCATCCGCCGGCCAGATTTAGAAGGCGATTGGGCCGGATGCAGCCCTCGGGCCTTAGTTTGCCTACCCATGGTGTGGAACTTTGCTCCCCAGGGAGATCTGACACATTCATTCTTGGTTTTAAGTGTGTCCGGAAGACTTTCTTGTGCAGAAGGCTATATTTGAAATAAAAATCAGTTTTGTTTTTAATAGATTCCTGTCTTGGGTTGCTGTGTTCTATTGAATCTTTATTGTTTTAAACTGTGCTGGTAGCTGCTTTCTGAAAGTGTTTGCCCTGAAAGTAAATATTTTACATGACATCTAAATATTATATACAGGTGGAGTGCAATATAATTATTGAGAGCTAGTTTCACATAGTGGCTAGAGAGTGAGAGTGAGCCCTCATTGTCCCAACTTGCCCCCAAATGGGTCTGAAACTGGCATAGTAAAAATTATCTTCCAGTGAAGTCGAATGGGATGAAGAAACTGTTTAAGTGTTCTCCATACCTTCTCCCTAACTGGAGCGAGTCAGCAGGAATTAGGGGGTGATTTTTTTTCCTCTGCCCCATCATCACTAGGGATTGCTTGACCAGGCTGCAACCCTGTGCACACTTACTTTAATGGGAGTAAGTCCTGCTGAACTTCACACAATCTTATTTCTGACTAAACGTGCACAGGTTTGTGCTGCAAGCAGAACAGAAGGCAAATGGTGTATCAAATTCTGGCCTCTTAAAGGATGCAGCTGAACTCTGAAAGACCAAAGACTGCCCCCGCTACTGAATATGTTTATTACCAGGAGGATTTCAAAATAATATAAATAGAGCACTTGGAAGGTTGTCTGGTGCTGTACAAGTATTTAGTGTGATGCAGTCATTAGTAAGCTGGGCTCTGACCATGAAAATCCAGCCTCAGATCCCTGATCAGTCAGGAAACACTATGGACCTGGTGGTCCTCTCACAGCCTAAGCTACCTCATATTGTGGTATGTACTTAAAGTGGGATCTTATGGTTTGGCTTGGCTCATTGGATTCATGCTGCTGTGCATCTGTTTATGTTGCTTCACTGTTGGCTCTCATAATTGTATTGTATTTTAATCATGGGAGATTGTGCTAAAGGGCAGCTTATCAATTCTATAAATAAACCCAGGCCACTTTCACTCTCGCTATTTCACGGGTATGAGTGAACCGTATACCAGCAAATTTAGGTAGCACAATTAAAGTGGATTTGGTGCTGTTGCACAAAAAAAAAAACCCTGCATCTCTCCTTAGCCAACCCACCCCCTCAAATCCCCACCCCACATACTTTTTGCCATTGAAAGGTGATGGGGAAATGCACTGGAAAGTGGAATAATAATGGCATTGGGTTATATAACCCTTATACCCTCCATGCAAACAAATAAGGAGTAAAGGTTCAGTAAAGGTCACCTGGGAGATCTTTCAGCCATGTATGCAACCCTGAGTTCAATGCAGGAAGAGTGGGATATAAATATAAGTAAAATAATCATAAATGCTTAGAGACAATGCTTGGAGTTTTATGGTTCTAAAAAGTAAGGTATAGATCCTATGGCTTCTAGTGGTAATATCACAGCAGGAATTGGGAGTCTTTGTGTAGAGAAATATAATAATATGGTATGTAGATATTTTTTTACATTATTTTATTGTGCAAAGGACCTTACACTCTGATTTAAGTTTAAATATAATTCCATTTATTCCATTTACACCCACCCCGCCACTTTCTGCCATCTTGGAACTGAAGGAAGCACACGTGAGATTCTGGGCACGCGTATCTCCCTTTCAAGAAATGACCCACCCTTTTTAATTTCAGGGAGGCAACTGCATTATGTGTCCTTGCATCGTGTGCTGCAAATACATGTAGCAGATGGCCCCAACAATATTTATTCAGGTGTTAGTGAAGACTGCTGTCTTACTTGGAAGTAAAGTTTCATTGGAATCAATGATTTTCAAGTAAACGGATGCAGTGGAATATATGGCCTAAAGCAGAAGTCCCATGTTGTCAGCTGAATTGCGATTCCTGAGCTGAAGGTGCTGATAGCTTCACAGGTTTCCTAATTGGGTGTCATGGAGATCTCTGGCTGGGCTTTTAATACAAGCCTGCAGCAGGGTTTGACCTCCTAGGCCAAAGGACAAGAGGAATGGGGGAGTGTTGAGGCTAGGTTGTACTTAAGGGGAATTAGGGTTGCCAGATGCCCTCTTTTTCCGGGACACATCCTCTTTTTCATGGGTCTGTAAAATGAGAGTTGCCACAGCGATCCATAGTTAAAAGTAGAAGTCGGCAAATGTGACCTCTTTTTTGCTCTTCAGAATATGGCAACCCTAAAATAGCTCTGCCACTTGGGTGTAAGACCTAATGAGCATGCACTCTGAAACATGCTGCGCAGGTTGTAATTGAGTTTCTTCAGAACTGTCAATCCACACTTCAGGATCTGATAGAGGAGGAGCAGTGGTGAGTTGCTGGAACTCAAAAGCCCTTGGAGAACAGAGTTTCTACTGTAACAAGTCTATGACTCAGCTTCCTCTCTGGATTTAAAGAGCCGGAGGAAGCAGGCTTTCCTAATTATCATTATTTTTATTAACATGCCATAGATTTTCTTCTAAAAAGTTGCTGTGCAATCAGATTGCCATTAATGAGAGAATTATGAGCGCTGCTATGCCTTCCTTTATTAACTGGACCAGCAAATAAATATGCCAACATGGTGAAGAAGAAGCAGATCATCAAGATAATAATAATAATAATAATAATAATAATAATAATAATAATAATAACCATACGAGTCCCACATATTATTTCTGATTGGTCACAGGCCTGCAGCCCAAAGCTCCCCTTTTCCCTTCCTTAAAATATATATGCCACTATTAGCCCTGGAACGAATTACATGCATAAAGTTTAATGAATTCCAAATCTTATGGGGATGATCATCTTACCAGGTGGATACCACTTGTGGCTGCAATGTGTATTCCAGCCAACAAAAACATTTCAAAGGCATTGAGTATCAAAAAGCCAAGCTGCAAACATAGCATCAAATAAGAGCGAATTTAAATGCAACAGCACCCGTTATGGAGGCTGCCAAATGGCATTTGCCCATGTAGGCACCGCGCATAGTCAGTGCAACATTTTAAAGGCTCTTAAACTATGCACCAGTCTGTGTGTGCCATATGTTTCTATGCCAGCACTGGCAGAGGCTGCATTGGAACGAGACACTGCATATAGGTCATCATGTGGACTAACCTTTCCTGGCCACCATATGGGACACTGACATACATTAAGTACCGGTGCTACTTGCTAATTTCTCTCCTAAGCCCTGAACAGTTAAAGAAGCAATTAAAAAGTTTTTTTTTGTTTCCTCTGGATGAGAGGACACTGGGGCATTCTTTGTAATGTTTGCTTTGTTTATAAAGAAATACAAGCACAATGTCAGTAGAGCCAAATGCACACATATATAAGCAGGTGCATCTCTGCATTGCAATCTCAGAGAGTTGCTTTATTGATTGATTGATTGATTGATTGATTTCATTTAATTATATCTTGACTTTCCTCCAAGGATCTGGAAAGCTGTGCACATGGTCCCCCTCTCTCCCAGAACAACTCTGTGGGGTAGGCAAGGCTGAGAGACGGCAGCTGTCTCAAGGTCACCCAGTAAACCTCATGACTGAATGAGAATTCGAACACAGATCCGCCCCAAGCTCCCGTCCCACATTCTAACACACTATCTCACAGGATTGTTGATCTCTCTGGCCAGAGTTATGCTTGTAGCTCGCCCACCTAAACACCATTTGCACCAACTGCCCTTTGGGTACCATCTCACTAGGGGATGCTGCTTATAATTTGTGTACTGCTGCTGGAGATTTCCAATATTAGTCTAGATAGACAACCAGTTATGCTATAGCAAGCACCCACTCACGTCCACTCCTCAAAACAAGGATGATGACTATTCCCTGTGTATTTTGGTGCTTTGACTCCTCGTGATGCAATGGGTCAGGGGCCAGGGCATCTGGTGTTAACCAGAAGGTCAGTGGTTCAAGTCCACCCTGGGATGGCTGTGGGCAGGATTTCCTGCATTGAAGGGTTGAACAAGATGACCCTCGGTGGTTCCTTCCAACTCTACAATTCTGTGATCACATCCCCCAATCTTTTCCTCACCACCCATCACATATCGGATATCCCAATCTGAATGAACCGGGGCAATGATAAGCAGCTCACACGGCAACAGGGGAAGATGGAAAGGACTTTGTGTACTGCAAAGATGCTTTTGGCTCAAGAAGACTAGAAAGCACTCCTCCACTTGTATGCATTCAAATTATTTAATCATATTTCTCCCTATCCACCCCTCCCCCCCCCGCTCCCTCGGCGCAAAAAGTCAGAGAATCTAGGACTGCTATGGGATTTCAGAAAACGGCTGGAGATGCCATTCACCATCAGAGTAGTGGAAATGGAAGGAGAGCTAAAATTCTAAGCAACCGCTAATTAATTTATGAGTACCTGGAGTCGTTCCAGGTATGGAACCGAACACCAGATTCACATGTCATTGGGGGGGGGGGAGCCTAAAGGAAAATTGAAAGAAAGAAAGAAAGAAAGAAAGAAAGAAAGAAAGAAAGAAAGAAAGAAAGAAAGAAAGAAAGAAAGAAAGAAAGCTGGCAGTAAGCATCAGTTTTGCTAATGGAAAAAGGAGACGATTGGTTAGGAGCAACACTGCATTGTTTATGGGCTGAAGAGGATTCTGGTTGTTTCTATTGGGGTTTTTTATTGTTTATTGTTTGTTTGTTTAAAAATGTATGTAGTTTTATTTCATTTTGAAGTGAACAAAAGAGAACTCAAAACCACCTAGCCTTGTGCTGAACAGTTAGATCATTTAGATCAGCTGGGGAAATTCTACTCAGACATTGCACCCAACAGAATATCATAGGGTGGTGACCCGAAAATGGGCATTGTCTGTTGTTGCCCCTGAACCGTATCATGCTCTTCCTTCTGCCATATGTGAAGCAGCAACCAATAGTTACTGTAGATGTCTTACAAAGACATATCGCTTTGCCCAGGCTTTTCCTGACTCTTAAGACTGGACCTTGTTTTACATGTTGAAATCGTCTGAGTTTCTGTTTTATTCCATTATATATGTTTATATGTTGCTGTGTTATATTGTGATTTCATTTTGATGGCATTTTGTTTGTTTACTGTTTCTAATCTGCTTGCAGTGGCCAGGATCCCAAACAGGGACACAAACAGGAAGTCCCTGCAAGTAGCCATGTAGACTCTCCATCCTACTCCAACAAGTGGGGTTGGCAACCTAAGGCCCATGGGCCACAAGTGGCTCATAGGGGTTGTTTTACCGGCCCACAAGCCGCCCCCAAACCAAGCCGCCCGCTTGGTGAGTCCCCGTGCGCTGCGCTAAACTGGTGCAGCACGGCACGGGGACTTGTTTCTGCGACACCGGAAATCACGTCTGCACATGTGTAGATGCCGAAAATCACATCTGTGCAGGCACAGCCGCTGGAAATCGCAGGCACGCACGCTCACGTGATCCACCCCACAGAGGGGACTCCGTGGCAGTGAACCGGCACAGGCAAGGTAAACCTTGCCAACCCTTGAAAGCAGTACAGCCAGCAAAATGGGGAGGGAGGGACTGAACAGAAGAAAAGGAACAAAGCAAAGCTAGTGGAAGAGCCACCATTCTGCATAGATCCAGTCTGGAAATAACACCAAACTATGGTTGAGTGTTGTGTACACAAACCTTGAGCCCAGATGCTCCCTCATAACCTCTTCTACATGGTTTTTGTTTTGTCTGAACCTGAAACTGTGGTTTCTATGAACTATGGTTTAGGGAAACAATCCAACATCATAAACCATGTTTTGAAGTTGGCTTGCTTCCCTAAGTCATGGTTAAGGCTAACCATGGTTGGTCAATGTCATAAAAATAAACCAGGGTTCATTAAAAATCGGAGTGAAAAACTTTCAATCACTTCCTTGATGCTGCACCATGAAAGGGGGAGAGCCCATAATCCTGACACTCATTGATAGAACAAGGTCATTGTATCTTACTGTCACAAAGGAAAGTACAATGTTCTGGCACAACGGCCTAGTTTCCTCAACCCACCTGTCACATGTCAAACATCCTCCATGCACACAGACTGGAATTTCCCCTAGTGGTTCTCCATACCAGAAGTAGATTGGAATTATCTCCTAGTTTACAGCTTTTACTTCCAACTTCCCTGGTTGCTAAAAGGTGCCAATGGACCATTTTCCCTGTGTGATCCTTGCCTACATATTGGACATGTCATGCCCCAAGTGTCAGAACCATGTATATGTGACCGTACCTTTATTTAATGTGGTCCTTGAAAGTAAGTTTGAGACTCCTCTTTAAATCACGTTGTTTCTTCTCTCCCCCTTACATCCTTTATACTTCCATCCCTAATCTTGATAAAGCTGCTTAATTTGGAGGGTTTGACCATAGGCAATCCAAGGATCTTTCACCCTTGTGCCAGATCACACTTGTATGCTACAAGGGGAAATTGACTTGAGTTCAGTGGTGACTGGGAGAGGAAAGAGCCACACTAAGCAAACATGGACAGTTTACCACCCTCCCCACAGCACTCAGCATTATAGTCCAGTTTTCACAGGGTTTTTTTATATGTGTGTAGATTCCACCTTAAATACAGTTTACTGGAATTTGTTGGTTGATTTTAGTTCCTGGCAGAACCTCCAACATGCCATAGATGAAAACGGGGACATACGTGTAACAGCAATATTTCCTACCTCACACCACTGCCCACAAATAATAATGCTTAAACTCTACTAGCCTGTCAGTGTCCACTGATCTAAAAGTCAAAAAGTGGTTTGCCCTTTAGGTTAAGCACAATAATTAGGAATATGAAATAATCTTACAATGTATTATCAACAGTTCAAAATAAGCCTCACCAGCTGCAGTATTTAAAATGGCAAGCAACACATTGAACAGAATCCAAGAGTTGGAAGGGACCTCAAAGGTTCTCTAGTCTAACCCGGTGCTGATGCTGGAAGCCCACTATTACAGCATCCCTTATATGTCGCCATCCAATCTCTGCTTGAAATTCTACCCCTTTGTTTCACTGTTAAATAACTCATGCCGTCAGGAAGCTCTTCCTAACGGTTAGTCAAAATCCAAGTCGCTCTTCCTAACGGTTAGTCAAAATCCAAGTCGCTAGTTTGGGTGCTACCTTCAGAATAACAAATTTGCTCCATCATCAATGTGAGAGCCCTTCAAACTATATCACCTCTCAATAGTCTGTTCTTGAGATGAAACATATGGAACTCTTTCAACCTTTCCTCATAGGACTTGCTCTCCCACATCATTGCCACTCTCCACTGGACACAATCCTTCTTTAACTGTGCTGCCTGAATGTTCATTTGCAAACTAACGCCGTGCATTTGCTCTAGGGACAAGATGCATCTACACCCTGCTCTGAGTTTTAATTTCTAGAGAGCTTGGAGAGGGAGTGGAACTCTAAAGAATTGCAACTCAAGCAACTCACTGGCAACATTTTAATGAGGCATCTCCAAACGACAAAAATAGAGACAAACTGATTTACCAGGTCACTGAAAATAGGCCCTGTCCCTGGTAAATAGAGACAGTTGGAGCATATATTATTCTTTCCAAAGATCTGACATGTGGAAACAAAATATGAAAATTTCCAATATCAAATAACAGAAGCTCAGAATTGTTTTTATTACATTACAGTTGAGCTATGAAGATACTATAAATGTGATGCAAGTTACCCAAGAACATGGCTGTAAACACTGTGCTGCCTCTACTCCTGCCTGGTATTTTTGGCACCTCTGGGTGTACAAACTGTACTCCTAGATTCACAGAAGACTTGATCCTCTGCTGCTTTGTACAAGGCCTGCCTTACAGGAAATCCTACACAATGATAGGAATGGGAAGTGTAGTCTTTCTGGAAAGAAGTGGGGGGGGGCAAGGAGGTGAAGGGATCACCTATGAGAGATCACCTATGACACAGGAAAGGGCATTAAAAATATTGGATCACATCCATTGCAAAGTATTTGTTAATTTCATATATTATATGCTGCTTAATACCAAACTAGTCTTTAGCTTTGAGAAGGGACAAGCAATATTTTCTATGCCTAGTTCAAAATTTATACTTGGTCACTCTGCAGGCTCAATCCCATGCATTCATTTATTTCCCCGCAATGCATTCTCTGCATGGCTCTACCTGGCTCACAGAAACAAAGATTAACATAAATGATTTAAATGCAACAACATAAACAGTGACACGCAACACAAAAACTTTCCAGAAACAAACAAACAAAACCAATTGGCAACACAGGTATGCAATAAGTCACAGATCAATAATTGAGAACCCAGTCCCTCCCTCCCCGAAAACACATAATTTAAAGGACCTGGATGAAAGAAAAGGTCATTTATAGCTGAAAATGCTGCAAAGTGGGGGGTGTCACCACTCTCCTCAGCATATTGGTCTGGGTACTTAGTAGTACAGAGTTAGTATGATTCATGAAAGTGGTGGCAGTGGATTCACTCTACTGCAGGCAAGGCACCCACCATAGCTGCCAAGTTTTCCCTTTTCTCACGAGGAAGCCTATTCAGCATAAGGGAATTTCCCTTTAAAAAAGGGATAACTTGGCAGCTATGGCACCCACTCCCGCAAAGTTCAGACATGGGGGTACTGGCAAGGCACAAGCGTCTCACAAGCTGTGGGGTTTCCCCTGCAAGTCTATCTGTGTGTTGTACTGAGGCATAGGGTGTCATGGCCTCAGCCTCAAGTGATAACCAAGGCTCAGAGATGGAGGAGCTGGTTTTGAGTTGCTGTACAGCTGGATTAGAAGCAGAAGCAGGTTCCTGTTTCTGAGGCTGGTGGTTGTGAGCCTGCAGACCCTGAACTAGGAGCCTCAAAAGATGCCTTTCACCAAGAAGAAGCCAAGCACCTCCCAGTCCACAATGCCTGCTCAACAGTGCACCAGGTGACAACCCACACAGAAGAGTAAAAACAGTCACCTTCAGGCCAGGGTGAGGTCCACACTTCAGGCTGAGAGAGTAGAGCCGAAGGAGGGGCAATCTGGACAAAAAAAAACTTGTAAAGCTTCAGTCAACCTCTAGTGGTGTTGTGGTCCAGGGTCACGGGGTGGGGGTGGTTGTCAAAGACCAGTTATTCAGCCAGGTCCCTGTGTCCAGTGTCCTACAACTGCCCAAATCAGGGGGGATTCTTAGCCCCATTATTATGCAAAGCTAAGCACAGTGGTGCCTCGCAAGACGAATTTAATTCGTTCCGCGAGTCAATTCGTTTTGCGAAAAATTTGTCTTGCAAATAGCGGTTTCCCATAGGAATGCATTGAAATTTCTTTTCTTTTCTTTTTTGCCCATAGAAACGCATTAATTAAATTTCAATGCATTCCTTTTTTTGGGGGGGGGGGAAGATGCCAACTTTTATTTGGGGAAAGATTTTGGAGGCAAGCTTGGAAAAAGTACGGTACAGCAGAGAGGAGCACAGCTGAACAACTGTAAAAAAAGGGGGGACACACAAAAAGGGCAAGAGTCTGAAAAACATTATTTTGTCTCAAACGAAGCAGCTTGCCTGTGCCTTTTTTTTTTTAAGTTTTAAAAACAAGTTTATTAATCAATTTAAAACCTTACATAAAACAAAAGCACATATAGTAATGGTACAACTCAAATATTTCCAATCTTACAAGTCATACCCATTTCCTATATCTACGTAAGTAAAAGCCCCCCTCCCCCCTCCCACCCTCCCTGTTCCCCCCCTTCCCCTTTCTTTTCCTACTATTTTCCCTACCGTCTCCTCTCCCTCCCTCCTGTCACCATCATTCCTTTTTTCCTATTATACATTATATATGTCTATTGTATGTAACAGCTCTAAAGCTTAAAGAGAGCATTCAGTAGAAATCATTAAAACTAAAAATATTATAAGAAAAACAAAGGGTTTGTGTGTGTTTCCCCTTTTCCTTTCGTGTTCTCCTTCCTGCCAATCACTAATGCATTTTTAAACATATGCGAACGTACTACACCCAGTATATTTCTCTATTATACACATCTAATACGTCCATTTGTCTTCCTGCATCAAAACCTTATGTATACATTTACTTTTTTCCTTCCCCCTTCTTTATTTTTTTAGTCAATTATTACCAAATCCAGTGCACCTTTAGTATATTTTTGAATATATAATTTATATTTTAGCCAATTTTTCGAATTTTTTTTTGCGATTTGCCTTTCAGGTTGTTAGTTAATAGGGCCATTTCTGCCAATTCCTGTAATTTATTTTGCCATTCTATTAAAGTAGGGGCTTCAGCCTCCTTCCATTTTTTCGCAATTAATAGCCTTGCAGCAGCAGTAGCATATAGAAAAATTTCGTTCATGACGGTTGGTATCTCACTTCCAACCATACTTAATAGAAGTGCTTCCGGCTTCTTTGCAAAGGTTATTCCTAACATTTTCTTCATTTCTTCATAAATTTGGTTCCAGAATATTTTAATTTTTTGGCAATTCCACCACATATGGAGGAGAGATAAATTTCAATGCATTCCTATGGGAAACCACGATTCGCAAGACAAATTTTTCACAAAACGAATTCATCTTGCAAGTCACCATCAGATCGCAAGACGCATTCGTCTTGCGAAAAATTCATCTTGCAGGGCATTTGTCTTGCGAGGTACCACTGCATTTATGAAAATGAAAATCACAAGGTGCTTCAGTTACGAAAATGGTGTGCAAGTTCTGTTATGTACAATGGAACATCATGGAAAATACAACTTGTCTGAAAGCAGATTTTGACTCACTTGGAAGCATTTGCCAATGCGTGTGCACATAAAATAGTAGATCTAGCTGAAAGGCAATACATGGAGACCTGCCTTCATTGTTGCAATACATCTCTTAATTATTTTAAAATTGTATAACTATAAGATTACTGTATAACCTTAGAGCAGACCTTTCCAAACTGTACATTGCGGCATGTTAATGTGTTGGCTGTAGTGTGTAGGTGTGTCACATGAATGCTCCCCGCACTCCTCCTGGGGCTGGAAAGGGAATGGGCGGCTCACCGATTTCCTAGTAAAACTGAATTACTGCGTCGCAAAACGATGCATGTCTACAAAGTGTGTCACTGACAAGAAAAGCTTGGGAAGGTCTGCCTTGGAAGGTTGTATACTCTTAGGAAGGGTGTGGCTGTGAGCATCATGAAGGTAGCCTGCACTTCTGAATTCACCACTACACTAAGCAAGCTGTGCACTTGGAGCTATCCGAGGTGCTGAGACTCCTACTGGGGATGGGCAGAACATACTGGTTGTGTTCATACAACCAGTTCTCAGCTTAATGAACTGGAACATGCACAAGCTTCATTCAGTTCTATGCAGTCCCTTTGCTCCTGCTTCAATTCTCCCTTAAGCCAAGAAACAAACCAGGAAGAAGCCTGTCACAGCTTCCCGTTGCTTCCAAACCGGGACACTGGGACTAGTGGTTTCCTAGCAAGTCAGAATACAAAGCCATGGTTGAAAGTTGGCTTTCAGATCTTGACATGTTTGAAAATCATTATTCATACGGTAGTTCCCAGTTTGACTGCAGTAGGAAGCTCTGGTGAACGGAGAGCTAGAGTGCTGTAGTGGTTAGAGTTTTGGACTAGGACCTGGGAGACCAAGGTTCAAATCCCTACTTGGCCATGAAGCTCACTGGGTGACCTTGGGCCAGTCACTCCAGTGTTATGAAGTAGAGTGATTTGGGGGCATTATTGGAGCATGAAAATGCTACCCAGCATCCTGGCGAGAAAGGAGGAATGCCATTGAATTTTGAGCTCCCTTGCCTTGGACATTCACCCCATGCGCCTCCTTAATAGTCAGAACCCCCCACTTTTGCAGCTTTTGAGTGTGGCTGAGGAAAAGCAGGCATTTTCACTCAGCTCTGTCAGGGAGCTGAATATAATGACCCTTTTGAATTACTTGCACTTTCACAGTCTGAACGAGTAATCAAGGTTTGACCCACAGCACATGCACCCTTCGTCTGCAGGTTGGAAACACAAAGTTCTCACCCCAGGGGGAGGGAACCTATGGCCCTCCAAATGTTGCTGGACTACAACTCCCATCATCCCTGAGCATTGGCCATGCTGTCTGGGGCTGACGGAATTGGAGTCTTACAACATCTGGAGGGCCATACCTCTCTCACCTATGAGCTAAGTGAACCCTAAACTAGTTGACAGATGCTTTTGGGAGGCCTGAGCTGAAGAGGAAAGCAGGAACAATTGCTGTACTGTAATTATATTTGGCCATCCTGAGTTTAACTCCCCTGCTAGGTTTCCCAAGATGAGGGTCAAGAAACACACAATTCTACAAACAATTTCAGAGAATATGTACAGATTTTCAAACTAGCATCTTAGCTTAGAAACACCAGTAATCCCTCAAAACTGGAGCAGCCAGATTGTAAAGCAGCGATAGAATTAATTGTCCTAATACCAAAGCAAATGTGTGGGCTTTAATCTGACCTCAAACAACAAAACAGCACAGTCAGATCCTACGCAATCAAAATAAATGCACTACTGTGTCCTACTGTGAGACAAGGAGGAGTTCCCTCCCCATGGCAGAAACTATTTGGAGTTTGTCACAATATGGAGGGAAACAGGATACACCCACATACGCACTCAAAGGATATCTCCTGCTACAGCCCTCTTTTTGTCTGGAGAAGGAAAACCATCTGGTTCACAGAGATGTCCCTCCAGCCAAAGTTGCAATGGGAGAGCTCTCTGCCCAGCTGCTTCAAAAGTATCTCCACAGAAGGGGAGATGGCAGGAAGTGCTCTTTGGAAAGGCTCCAAGGGTCTCAAAGCAGTTCCTCACCCTTGAAGAGATAATAATCCATCTTCCAAGGAGTTTTCTCTGAAGGATCTATGCAGCTAAGGCAGCATACACACGATACATGTAAAGCATCATTTAAGTCCATCGCCCTCACTAAGAATCCTGGGAACTGCAGTTTGCTAAGGGTGTTGGGAATGGTAGTTCTGTTTGGGGCAAACTACAATTCCCATAATTATTTGGGGGGGCGGGATGTACTTTAAATGTATGGTGTGTACGTAGCTTAAGGCATTATTGATTTAAGGGTGTATCAGTTAATTTTACATTTGTTCATTCATAAGTATACAGTCAAACCTTGGTTGTTGAACGTAATCTATTCCGGAAGACCGTTCGAACTCTGAAACGTTTGACAACTGGAAACTGAAAGCGGAAGCCTCAATACAATAGGGAAACACAAAACGGAAGCCACATAGCATGTTCAGCTTTTGAAAATCGTTTGGAAACTGGAGCAGTTACTTCCGTGTTTTCGGCGTTTGGGAGCTGAAGTGTTCCAAAATGGAGGCATTTGGGAACCGATTTTTGAGTGTATTAAGGCCTGCTTCTGCACTGAGTATGTATGTATGTATGTATGTATGTATGTATGTATGTATGTATGTATGTCTGCTTGAAAATCTGAAAATAAATTCATCTTTAGATATGCATTTGTAAAATGCATTTGGGTAGGTTTATGAGCCAAGAGCTGTATTGCAAAATTCAGAGATGTACAAAATCTGAAGGAAAGGTACATTCCAATCCACACATCATTCCGGGAGGTGCAGATCAGGTCAGTATGCATCAGAATTCAAAAAGACAGAATTCCTCAAGCATGAAGCATCCTGATTCTATTCAACTTCATCAGCTCAGATCACTGATTTTGGGGCAATCAGCTAGAGCCAGGAAATGCCAATCCCCTTCCTGATCCAAGTGTCTGTAATTTATTCTCCCATCTGAGTGCAACCCCCACCCTCATTTCAAGTAAACCCAATTCAAATGCTTTCCCATCTGATTCAAATCCTCTTTCAGAAGATTAAAAGACGGGACATCCAAAGAGGATACAATGCCCTCCACCTTAATGAGATTGATCTTCTCCAAGGAACCCAGGGGTAATTCATGCCATCCGACCAAATCACTTTTAATTTCAGAGAGCGCCTTCACCACCTTCCAAGCATTTCTGCCTTGCAAAATGAAGGGGGGTGGAGCTGCAACCAATGTGATTGCTTAATTTTGAATAAGTTCAGGCACACAAGCCAAGGATTATCTTTCCTGAGCCTGAATGCAAGAAGGGACCAATTAATTTTAAAAATAATTTTCAAAATTAAACAAGCTACAGCATACATGCCGATTGATCCTATTTACTGGAGATAGTCCCTATTTCCCAGTACTTGTTCTTGGTAAATCACTATTCCCCCTATTTTATCCCTCCCCCCCCCACTTTGGCAGCAGGGTTGGTGGGTATGCACTTTGTTAAAATGTTGTTTGTGTGAGTTACTAATGTTATCCAGCCCTCTCCAGCTGCTGTTGAATGCTGGCAGCTTGGTGTAGTGGTTAAGAGCGGTGGACTCGTAATCTGGTGAACCGGGTTTGCGTCCCGGCTCCTCCACATGCAGCTGCTGGGTGACCTTGGGCTAGTTACACTTCTCTGAAGTCTCTCAGCCTCACTCACCTCACAGAGTGTTTGTTGTGGGGGGAGGAAGGGAAAGGAGAATGTTAGCAGCTTTGAGACTCCTTCGGGTAGTGATAAAACTGGATATCAAATCCAAACTCTTCTTCTTATAGGGGCCACAGGTGAGAGCTGCGTACAGGGTGGGGACCAAAGATGGACAAACTACCCCTGAAGGAACACAATACGTCCCCCATCAGAGGTACTACCTTCCCTTAAAACCCCATACAGTTTCCACAAGCTTCTATAGTGTTACCTGAATGGGTGAAATCACAGCACAAGGGCCTCCTTCAAATTGTTCTCATGCAATAGGTTCTGATTCACTAAATGCAAACCCTAATAGGAGGAAATCTGCTGAATTGGGAGTTTTGTATGCATGTGTTTCAGTACTATAAAGTGTTACGAACAGACAGGACACAAACAGCAACAAAATATGTTATTCAGTGCATGGGCTTCACTGGACAGCTGATGGTGGCCTTGAAAGGTCAAGAAGGTAGTTAATCTTTAGGCTATCCTCTAATTGCTTTCTGAATCAATGAGGGATGAACTTCTGCAATCTCTGTCCTATCAACCACTTTTCATTTGCTCTTTGCCTTTCTGCTAATATTTCAGAGTTCCATCTCTTTCAAGTGTTCAGGCTCGGAGACTGGCCAGTGTTTAAAATCCGTAAAATCGACACTCCTTTTTCCGTAACTTGATTAGTGGCTTCAAAAATGCAACCAGCTTTTCACCAGGACGGTGGAATGGCAGAATGAACCAAATTTAGCAGTGGTATCAAAAGCAGGCATGATTGCTTCAACTCATATTCTATTCAAATGCAAGCTGGGGGTGGGGGGTGGGTATCAAAACCAAAGTTAACAAAACGCAGTTTAATAGCGAATGAACAAAAATTGCTTGCACTAAATGTTTTTCAGAACCCTATACTAGGAGAAGTTTTTCTCCCAAGGCTAGTATTTGAATCTTATGTTCTTCCACTTTGTTTCACTGGACCCAGTTATACAAGTGAAGATAACAGTGAAAAGTTATGAACGCCCCTAAAATAATGTTTGTTGGTATTATTACACGGATGAGAGAAGGAAGAGCCATGGCAAGTTAAAAATAAATAATTAGTTGATTGCCACATTTTCAAAACCAGAAATAGTCATTTTCATTTTGAACACTCTTGATATTGTTTTCAAAGTGATAAAAATTTGTTTTATGTGAGGACGAAGATATATTGCTACAGACTTTATAGTAGGAGACTTTCAAAAGCCCCCTTGAAATGAAAGCCCCTTGCATATCATTGCCTCTCATGCACACAAAAAGAAAACACTTCACCCAAAAAGAGAGCAAAAGAAGGCACAGATTTGCATAAGATCATATGCCAACTTATGTGTATCAATGCAAATTATCAGTGCAAATTATAACACATCTCACAAATACAGTACACCTGACAATTGTGAAGTCTGTGCCCCCTGAGAGATTAGAGATTATATTTGTTAAAATGAGGGTGAAATTGAATTTATTAATTTCAGTCACAGACCAGTTCCAGCTCACATACAGGGAAATCATAAAACATGATAGGGATACCTTTGAATTTGCAATTGGGTATAACAGGGACAATACAGATAAAGCAGCAGTTAAAAATATATAAGTTAAATCTTAATCACTAAAATATAACCTACAATTCTCATTTAAGGCCTTAGTCATTATGGTAGCACAGCTTGTTCCCTAAGTTTTCAAATGAGGGTGGTTAAATCAGGCTTTTGAAACAAAAATACAGTAAACAACTAAAGCAGTCTCCCAAATGCTTAGAACAGACTGGTTCCTAAATTTCAGAAGTGATCTGAACACAGAGAACAATGCATTAGGAAACAAGGCTTTGCTAAGGCCTACTGCTGTGGAGGTGGTGCAAGGTCAGCCACAGCCAATTGCCTGGTACAGAAAAGGATGCTGTGGGTGCAAGTTGAAGATGGGTGCTGATTTCTGGCAGGTGCATATAACTGCCGTAACCTTCACAAAAAAGCATAAGGGGTGCCACGATGCAGCACAGAAGCATGCTGGATTGGAGAAGGGCAAAATCCATAGCTACAGCTTGTCCACTTCTAAAATATTTGTAAAATATCCTGCAAACTGGACACTGATGCTGTAACCCCGTAGCACAACTTATCGCATACTTATCTCTCTTGCAATCCTCTTATTCATGCCCCTGGGCTCAAGAGATAACATTAAGTCAGACATAATTTTAAAAGGCTTACTAATACTTTTGTGCAATTGCACAGCCTTGGGGGGTTTAGTCTCACCATAGAAACTGCAAACAACCCTTAATGACATGCAGGCATAAAGTACCGTAACTGCCATGCAGGAAGGTTCCTCTGTGCAATTCATGAGGAAGCAAGAGAAGGGAAAGATTCAGGAGGATGACACCAGGCCCAGAAACTGATTCTGGCCCAGAATGTTTGTATAATGTTACTGTCTATATAACTGGAGACCACAGCAATGTTACTTTATGCTAGCAACCATTGGTCATTAGAATCATGATCTTGTTGAACCTTGTATGGTATGTACACTTTGGTTCGTTTGCTTATATTGTTTGTATGTTTTGAAATAGATGTTATGTTTTGAGATAGATATTAAAATACTGTATTATATTCATTTATATTACGGTATATAGAAGTTTGTACCACTGAAGAAGCCCAGATGGGCGAAACAGGATGACTATTCTGGAAATCCTTGTTCGTGGAAGGTATGGAACAGCTACGAACTTTCCTTTGCATACCTGTTGGCTCTTTGAATATACAGAGGCTACAAGCGGGCCGATACAGTACACATTTTGAACATTTGGGACTTTACGTATGAACTACAGTAGTTTTGTGGGACTTCTACCCACTGTGTCGCTCTTAATTTGTTGTCACTTTATGAATATATTCTTGTTATTTTGTTACATATATTGAAGAGTTTTATTATTTTTGTGCAGCTGGTTACATTGAGTGTAATTGAGCCTATGCGTTTTATGTACCCTTGGTATGTTATTGATTTGATATTGCCAGAGGAGCAAGACAGCAGCTGAAGACCTCAGAACATGCCAAGGTGGCTGTGAACAATACAGTGCACAGAACGATTTGTGCCACTCCCCAGAGGAGGAAGAGATGTGTGGTTGTTGTCAGTGTCTCCCTACTGAGTGTGTGGAGGTAACAGAACCTCTGACCACAACCCCTTCCGATTTATGTGGGTACAAATGATACAGCCAGACACAGCCTTCAACATGCAGCAAGGGACTATGAGATGCTTTGCGGGAAGCTGAAGGGCTTTGGGGCACAGGTGGCTTTTCCATCACTCCTTCCTGTTGAACCTCATGGACCAGACAGAGAGAGGAAAATACTGGAGGTAAACCACTGGCCACACAGGTAGTGTCATCAGGAAAGGTTTGGCTTCTTGGACCATGGGCTTCACTTCCTTGAGGAAACACTTCTGATGAAGTGGAAGTACTAGAATCCTTGGGAGGAAGTACAGTATATTCCTGCGTATAAGACTACTTTTTAACCCAGGAAAATCTTCTCAAAAGTCGGGGGTCGTCTTATACACCGGGTCGTATTTCTTATACGGCGAGTATTTCCCAAACTCTATATTTTAACTGGAAAAGTTGGGGGTCGTCTTATACACCAGAATATATGGAGAGTGTAGTTGGACATGCACTCTGTCTGGTTTCAAAAAGCTTAAGGAGCTACTGGGTGAGACCCCGGGGTCGGTAATACTCAAAGAGAAGAGAGTCCAAAGGATGGGAGTTTCTTAAAGGTGAAATATTGAAGGTACAAAGGCAGACAATTCCCAAGAAAAGAAAGTGGGAGGTATCTAAAGATGGACAAACATTCAAATATACCCAATGGGTGGAACAGGAGACTGAAGCTTATGTAAAGGTAAAGGTAAAGGGGCCCCTGACCATCAGGTTCAGTTGTGTCCGACTCTGGGGTTGCGGCGCTCATCTCGCTCTATAGGCCGAGGGAGCCAGCGTTTGTCCGAAGACAGCTTCCGGGTCATGTGGCCAGCATGACAAAGCTGCTTCTGGCGAACCAGAGCAGAGCACGGAAACGCCGTTTACCTTCCCGCCAGAGCGGTCCCTATTTATCTACTTGCACTTTGATGTGCTTTCGAACTGCTAGGTGGGCAGGAGCTGGGACCGAGCAACGGGAGCTCACCCCGTTGCAGGGATTCGAACTGCCTAGCAAGCCCTAGACTCTGTGGTTTAACCCACAGCGCCACCTGGGTCCCGAAGCTTATGTAATACCCCATTATTTAGCAGATATCTCAGGAGGGTGTGTGTGTGTGTGTGTGTGTGTGTGTGTGTGTGTGTGTGTGTGAAATCTCGTCTTTTTGTCTGACTCAACTTCCAATTTACTGGAAAACTCCTTCCCTGGAAGCCACTGAAAGGATATTCTCCTTGGCTTACGTGTCCTTGGTCAAGTAGCACTTTGAAATGACAATGGCCACAGCATTCCTGTCCAAAAGAGGTTTCCTGTCTGTGCTCTAGGCTGAGGGCCAGGCAAGATGTGACTTGTTAAACATATCTTTTGCACTTAACAAGCAAGGATTGTTGTTGTTGTTCCTCCTCCTCCTCCTCCTCCTCCTGCTGCTGCTATTATTATTAATGAAAATCACATGGTAGATTTCATCCCATTGCCAGAGAGCACCTTCAGAGGGAGGGATTTCTGCAGCAGGGGAGGAAAGACTATGTCTCCCCTTCCACTTCTGTTGAGATCCTGATAGTTTTCAGCCCCATCCCCAATTAAAACTATTTGCATTTAAAAACAACAACAGCCCTGCATGTTCAATGTAAAAGACACGTTTCCCTCACATCTAAGATGAAGTCACCAAAACTACATGTGGTTAAGTATAACATCATTTCCTACTGTGGCACTGGCACTACTACAGGTGCCACATAACACCTGTCCCGCATTTGTAAGAACTTGATTTAGTGTGGCAGAGCCTACACTTTGGAACTCCCTGCCTATTGAGATCAAGCAGGTGCCTTCACTGTACAGTCATACCTCGGTTTAAGTACGCTTCAGTTTGAGTACTTTCAGTTTAAGTACTCCGCGGACCCATCTGGAACGGATTAATCCACTTTCCATTACTTTCAATGGGAAAGTTTGCTTCAGGTTAAGTACGCTTCAGGTTAAGTACAGACTTCTGGAACCAATTGTGTTCGTAAACCGAGGTACCACTGTACTCCTTTTGGTGCCAGCTAAAAACATCCCTGTTTAGACAAGCCTACCCAGAGCAATGATTGAGCAGAGGCAATTTTAACCTCTTTCAGTGTTTTAACTTTTTTATAGATTAAAGTAACATTCTGAATTCTTCTTGTTTTTGCTATTTTGTCTTTTGTAAACCTCTTTGAGTGGTGTTGTTGTTTTACAATCAAGGGGTGTATAATTTTTTATGAAGTAAATAAATAGACACGGGACCAAAAATAAAATAAAATGCATTTAACAGCTTAGCACAGGCATCCCCAAACACCAGCCCTCCAGATGTTTTGGACTAGAATTCCCATCTTCCCCGGCCACTGGTCCTGTGAGCTAGGGATCATGGGAGTTGTAGGCCAAAACATCTGGAGGGCCGCAGTTTGGGGGTGCCTGGCTTAGCACTTGCTCCCCTCTACCACATTTTCCCACAGACCTCTAACTGTGGTCACAAGGTTCTGCTCCCCTTCCTTCATACACAGGAGGAAAGGAGACAGGAGGCCGTGTGCTTCCAAAGTCTGCACACACAATTCTAAAGCAGGGGTGGGTGGTTGTGTCCTGTCCCCACCTGCACCCCCAAGGGCCACATTACCTTGGGAGCAATCTGTTGGGAGCTATATCGCAGTGGTAAGGGCATATGAAGAGCCCCACTGGATCAGGTAAAAGGCCCATTTAGTCACCATCCTGTTCTCACAGTGGCCAACCAGATGCCAATAGGACCTGAGTGTAACTCCTGCGGTCTGCTGGACAGAACTAGAGAGCCATTCTCTCTCTCTCTCTCCCTCTCTCCCTCCCTCTCTCTCTCTCTCCTCCTTTTCTGTTTCTCTATTTTGACACACTATTCTTTCTCCCCACCTGATCCCGCCTAGCAGTCTGCTGGTATGAGCAGCAGAAGAGATTGTTTCTGCCAGATGTTTGAACTTCCAAAGGGCTGTTGAAATCAAACCAATGTCCAGAGGTTGCCCTCAACCCCTGCTCCAAAGTATGGTTTAGCATCATATCCAGACTCCTCCAACGTGTTATTAAAATGTCTTGTTCCCCATAGTATAATATATATGATTTAATATACACAGGATCTCTTTTTTATTATTATAAAAAAGAACATATTAGTAGCATGCTTGGATTCTCTTCTTCAGACAACCACCAGTTTCCATGCTTCTGCTACTATGGTGCCTTCCCCTTCCGGTTGACATACAGCTGATTTTTCTCTAACTGCTGCTGGTTCCAGAAACTAAGTCTCGCCACTTCCAGTAATTCTGGTGCCTTTTGCTCTGCTGTTATCTTAAGCCTGCACACCTTCTGCCTTTGAAGTATTGCCAGCATTTGCTTTTTTCTGGTGCCCTTTTTCCTCACACATTTGTCAAAGGCTGAGAACAGAGTGACAGAGCGGAGTCAAACAGGCAGCTGTGCAAGAGACCCAGCGGAAGTGGGGAAAGCCGTCCTGTTTCAAACCTGCTATGTGGCTAAAATGCAACGAAACCTCAAAGCAGAGAGCATGTGGCAGGGAGAGATGAGAAGAGGATCAAATAAACCAAAGCAGTAGGATCTTTCAATCATGTGTGACAAGTGGAGGCACGTTTTGTCTCCCAAAATAAAAATATTTATATCTAGAATCTCAGCCTGGGCTAGCCTGAGTCAGTCAGTTATACAAGACGGAGGGGAATGCTCTGTAGAACAGCCACGTGTCACCTTGCAAGGCTTCCAGCAATTTTGGTTCTGGACTTGGCTGTGAAAAATGGTCAAAGCAACTTTCCTTCAGTGGTGTGTTGTTGTTGTTGTTTCAGATCTAGGAGCCAAGAGGAAACACTAGGTGGAAACTGCACCACAGCATATCCTGCCCTCAACTTACTGCTTCTAGGATCACTGCAAGTATTAGTGTTTTTCCTAGCATTATTTTAACTAGAGTTTCTATCAAAACAGATCAGTCAGTCTCCCTATTTTTTTCCTCCTCCCACTGCCAGCATGAAATAAGACCAATGGCCACAGGTTGCTCAACCCAACACATGACTTTGGCCCAGAACTGTATCATATCATAGTGCTTTAAATGTACAGTGTGAATATGGCCTAACAGTACTCAGCTGCGGAAATAAGGGAGGAGTGCTCTAAGTCCATAGAACTACATGCAGGGCTGTCCCAAGACATTTTGCTGCCTGAGGCAAAGGGCAAGATGGTGCCCTTCCACCCCCACCCCCACCCCAAAATATTGCATGCGCCAGAAGCCAACTGGACTGGCATTTGACCCTTACTGGTGATAGGACAGTGCCTCCCCCCCCCATTGTACCAAACTTGCCTAGGGGGTGCAGGGCAGTTCACATGACACAAAAAAACTCTGCCCACTCCATGCCACCCATGGTGGGCATCTCACTCAGCTTATGGTAGGACCAACCCTGAGTACATCTATTCACTTTTATGCTGAGAGCAAGACAGAAGAGAGATAACAATTCATGTTTCAGTTTTTATGGTCTGACTTGTACTCCTCTGCTGACAGAAAAAAATGATCTCCCATTCCAGGGCACTCCTGTTACAAAGATTTCTGCAACTGGGACATGAAGGCTGGCAACATCAAGCCCTCCATGTGGGAATCTCTTGCAGACGACTGCAGTGCCTGGAGACAGTCAGGTCATGTATCCACAGCAGTGACCACAGGAGGAATGACTGCTGGGAGGAGAGCAGAGAGAAGAAACACCATGGTGCATCTGCAACAGCACAACCAAAGAGGCTTTCATCTGCCCCAGCTGCAACAAAACATGTCTCTCCTGCATCAGTCTCTACAGCCACAGCCGGCACTGTAAGTTTCCAACCCCCAAAGGCGTACTCCTCCATTGTCTCCCGAGACAGACGGATGCCAACTACATGTCAAAATCTGCGTTCAGAGTCACCTTGGAATCCATTCCTTTCCCACAATGGCAATGGAGCCCACAACCATGGCTGCACCAGGTGTAAGGGCTTGAAGTTATTTCTGTAGCCAACTTCCTTTCATCTGGGGGTGGGGGCGGAACTGGAGATCAAAAGGGCTCCTAAGAAAAGCTAATAAAAAATAATGACAGCAAATAGAACTTCTTTGCTCTTTGGAGAAGGATCATTATGTGGTAACGCATCTGCTTTGCATACCGAAGTTCCCAGGTTCAATTCCCAAACTCTTCGGGTGGGTCTGGGAACAGACACTGCCTGAACCCTGGAGAACAGTCAGTGTAGATATTTCTGAGCTTGATGGGCCAATGGTCTGATTCAGTATAAGGCAGCTTCCTGTGTTTCTATTTCTTCATCAATCCACAGAAAAACTCTGCGAGATAGGTACAGTCATTATTAGTCCCTGTCAACAGGTGGGGGTGGATGTCTAGGGGAACTCAAGCCAATATCAGCTTACTCAAGGCCACCCATCCAGGCCTAACCTGAGCCAAGACTTGAGTAAGCTCATTCTCCTCTTCCTCTATCCAAAGCACACTCCACAGGAGGAGACCACACAGACTGTCAACCCACCAAAGACTAGTCTGAAATTTCTTTGCTGCCAACGTCTCTTATGAATGCTCAATTTTTTAGACTGCGGCAGGAAAACCAACAACAAGTCTTGGAGCACCTTACATGCTAAAAGATTTATTGCGTCATAAGCTTTTGTGGACTAAGGTCCATTTCATCAAACACATGAAGTGCTATTCCCAGGTACTAGCCTGAACCCAGGAATTATCTGCTGTAGGAGAAAACTAAAGGACAGAATGATACCGAAGAGAAAACAAAAAGCTTTTCACGTATGCAACAATGGCAGCGAGAATGCTACTAGCCTAGAGATGGAAGGAAGGAGAAGTACCAACAAAAGAAGAATGGCAAATGAAACTGATGGAGTATGCAGAGATGGCGAAACTGACAGGGGAGATCCAAAACTAGGAAGATCAAGTATTTTCTAAAGACTGGAGTAAATTTGTAATTTATTTAAAAGACCACCGTAAACAGTTAAAATCTTTGGCAGGGATGTAATGACACTTGTAATGTGGAATTATTTGTGATCATTATGGTTATATAACAGATGGATAATGGTAAAAGATGCAGTAAATTTAATCTTAATCATGGAATCCATGGAGGAACAGAAGGAAGTCTGAAGGTTCAAAATAACCCTGTATTTTAATGAATAAAAAAATTGTCCAGTAGCACCTTAGATACCATGCACACTTCTTCAGATACACTGAAACAGAAGTCACCAGACCCTATATATAAGGATCTGGTGACTTCTGTTTCAGTGTATCTGAAGAAGTGTGCATGTATACAAAAGCTTATACCCAGAACAAACTTAGTTGGTCTCTAAGGTGCTACTGGACAATTTTTTTATTTATTTTGACTGTGTCAGACCAACACAGCTACCTACCTGAATCTTGTATTTTAATGTTTGAAATGGTTATGTTAAATATGTAAAAAAATATTTAAAAACCAATAAAAATTATATATATAAAAGACAGAATGATACTACACCACTTGTCACTTATTGCTCCACACTAAAACTCCTATATCCTTCATCCTGTCTTAAACAATGGCAGTGGCTGGGTAGCAGACCTGTATTTATTTACTTACAGACAGAGGACTTCAAGGAGAGGCTGGACAACCACTTACTTAGGATATTTTAGCTCTGGATTTCCAACATTTAGCAGATGGGCTGACTGCAAGGCTCCCCTCCAAATTCATGATCCTAAGAACTGGCATGCTGATTCACCTCAAGCTCCATCTAGTCCAGCATTCTGTTTCTAGTAGTTCACAGACATATGTATTAGAAAAGCTCCCAAACAGGACATGATGCAGCCACCTCTTTGAGATGACCCTGAGGTGCAAGATTCTGGCTTTGGTATAAGACATGGATCGGAACACGAGTCTCTCACAACCCTACCTGGGGATGCCAAGGATCTTTTCTACCACCCTTCCCAGTGAGTGACTAAGACATAGATACACATCCTGCAAGATTCAGTCATTCTCCTTTGGGTGTTAAGTCATTGGAGGCTGTTATTCTGAAGTACAGATCTTAGCCATGGCCTCCGGAAAGCTGGCAAGTCTATCTTCCTTTCCCCCCATCTCCCCCTGACAAATATTTCTAAGTCAAAGCATCTGAGAGACCTTCAGAGATGTATCAGATGAAGGCGGATTCCAAGACTGCTAGAATAAGCTAGCTAGATCCTAGCCCCACAGAAGTTTGCTACTCATTATTAATAAAATCATAGCGGGCCCAAAATGTTCTTTCAAGATTCTGTTGTTCCAGTTGTTTTTGCTTCTTGAAATCATTATTCTCTGAAATCCTACTTTAGGAGTATGACACAATTTATTTTTCTAAAGGCCTGCTTTCCAGACAAACAACTCTTAAGTGCTGATGAAATCCTGAGCACATGGCAGCTTCAGCCTTCCTTCCTTCCCTAATAAGGCTGTCCACACGAGTCAAAGCTGCATAACTGAAGTCATGGCTTCGGTGGACGGAATGCAGCACAAGAAGATACACATCTATATTTATAAATTTTAGAGATAACTGTGTTTACCCAACACTTAATCATTTGCACCAAATCTTACTAATAAACAAAGCTATTGGCTATTATCCTGATCCATGTGGTTTCAGTCAAGACCAAGGGCAATAAGACCCACAAACAAAATAAATCTTGTGCAAGTCAGAAGGTATGTGTGTGCATGTACTTAAATGGATCTCTCCTTACCTTTGACAATGAACCTGCTTTTTGGCATTTCTCATTCTTAATCTGCTGCTCCAGAACTCAACCCCTGGCCTGGACCAAATACTTCTGGCCCACTTGGAGGGACAACCAGCTCCCCAACTCCTTGAAACTGGTGGCCTGGAGACTGGCTTTGGCTCTCCAGCTCCCATAACAGAATCCTCCTTGACTTCCAGTATTTTCTGCCTTCCTTTTCAGAATAAGAGTGCAAATGAGGCAGGAAACTCTGGAAGTAAGCAACAGGAAGAAAGAGCTTCAAACTTCTCAGCCTTCAGAGCAGCCAAGTACTTCCTGTCAACATCTCATCCAAAGAGCCTATCTTCCAGCCTGGACTGGAGAACTTGCTTCTTAGACCTCCAAAATAAGAGATCTTCCAGGCAAGTTGCATCCTCTCCCCTGCCAAACTAGATGTTCACGACTAGAATGCTTAGCATCTGATCCACCAAGAAGCAACTACGGAGGTTCCTGATTAAGATCAAGGCCATGGCATCATCAGGGGAGGGCTAATGCCCCCCCCCATGCTACAGTCCTGATCTGCATCCTCCCTGCAGATGCAAATAGGAGGGGAAAGCATATGGGCACCATTTTTGTGATTGCCTTCCCAGCTTTGGGCTGAGCACCTTGACCAACCTGGCCTTTCCCAGATGTTTTGGGTTACAGCTCCCACCAGCCCCAGCCAGCATAGCCAAACATGTAGGGCCAATGGGAGTTGTAGTCCAAAGCGTGCGGAGGGCACCAGGTTGGCGAAAGCTAAGTAAAGGCCAGTTGACACTGACAACAGAATGGGCTACCTTGAATTCCACTGAGATTTTCATGCTCTTGAAAAGCAGACGTGCATGTGTGAAAAGCTGGCTGATTTTGTTTTCACAGATCAAGTATTTATATTCATTCAAGTCTCTCAGATATTTCTTTAAATACACATTGGCTCTTTCTTTCTGGCCCTATCCTACAACTGAGCAACCAGAAGAGATGTGGCTGTTTTAGTATATTTTCCTTCTTGGTTGAAGCACAAATTATATTCCTGCAGCTGTGTCCTGGCCTGGTTTCAATTACCAGTACAGCATTATATTTTCCATAATGTTCTCAACTCCTTCCCTGCTCATTGCAAGGAATCATGGGCTCCTGGTCCTCATATCATAGGGTTGCCATATTTCAAAAAGTGAAAATCAGGACGGAAAGGTTGGTGAGCTTCTTTTAGTTTTGGGCAAAGCTGTTGAACTTTTTTTGAAGAATCGCAAAGAAATTGGACATTTTGGAGCTATTTCTGATGAAAGCTGGCAAATACAACAAAACACAACAGTGCTGCCATAGGCTGCCATACACCTGAATTCTCTCAGACATTTAGCCGATTTCTGCCTGTACACTGCTTGTGGCTGCAGTATTCTGTATATTTCTGGGAAATTCTGGACATATGGCAACCCTAGCATATTAAATCACTCCTATCTTACAGTACAGTAACTAAAGATAAAGGTAAAGGGACCCCTGACCATTAGGTCCAGTCGTGACCGACTCTGGGGTTGTGGCACTTGCTCTATTGGCTGAGGGAGCCGGCGTACAGCGAACCAGAGCAGCACACGGAAACGCCGTTTGCCTTTCCGCTGGAGTGGTACCTATTTATCTAATTGCACTTTTACGTGCTTTCGAACTGCTAGGTTGGCAGGAGCTGGGACTGAGAAACGGGAGCTCACCCCGTCGCAGGGATTCGAACCGCTGACCTTCTGATTGGCAAGCCCTAGGCTCTGTGGTTTAACCCATAGCGCCACCCGCATCCCTCAGTACAGTACCTAGATTCACTTAATACCATTCTACATTTTGTGATTTGCCTACTACCATAGCCATAGTCCCAGTATTTTTACTGCATATTGTGGGATGGAACACTGGGGCAGACAAGTCACAACAGTTCCTAGAGTGTCCACTAACAGGAACTCACCTGGAGGTACACCTGACTACAGGTCAGTTCCTGTTCCCTCAGACATGCAAATGAGTTGGATTAGACAAAAGCCCTAGCCTGCAATCACTCTCTCTCTTAGCTACTTCCTCCCTCGATGAGGACACATCTCCAGAGAATCTCTAGTTAGCATGGTTCTCACTCTAGGCCTGCAGCCAAGAGTGAGACCAAATGGAGTCTTACTTTACTAAGTAGTCTCTAGATGTATATATATACTTGTAACTTTTCTAAGCAAGCCTGCCTTTCTGAGATTATGCTGTAACTCAGGATGAAACTGTAAGTAAACTCTATCTTATTTTATAAACACTGTGTTGTGTATTTCTTTTAAGAGGGACAAAGGGGACCTTTGCCAGGAAGTGTAATATTGAACTATAAAGTGTAATATTGTTATAGAGATTCTAGCGAATCTAACGCACATGCTTTGCTGCGCACAAAAGGGGAATGTCACTCTGCTAATATTGGAAGCTTGCTAACACAAGCTTGGATAGGATCTATCTAATAATATATCCTAATCCACATCCCTAACATTCCCATAAAGGGTTATTACGGCCCAGGACTGCGTATTTTTGTGTATTTTTGAAGGATTGCTTTGGATTGTGATTTTGAACTGAGTAGGATTTTTTCAGTTAGAACTTCCTGGTAAGCACATGGTCTATTGTTCTCCAGTGTGCCTAGGGGATTAGCTACCCCTCCCCTCCCTCAGAGTTTACAGCACTGAGAACTCAGAGGCAGTGAAGATTATTTTGCATTTTGAGATATTTTTAGAGATTTTGATTTTGGAATTTTTGGCAAATTTTTGAATTTTGAGAAATTTTTAGAAGTTTGAGATTCCAAGATGGCTTTTGCAGATTTTGATAGTGGAGTTAAGCCAGGATTCATGGCTCTAGATGATGACAATTATGTATTTTGGAAACAACGCCTGATAGCATTTTTAGATGCAAGGAATGTTTTGGATGCCATTGAAAAACCTATGCCTACTGGCACAACAGCAGAGGATTTAGCCAAGATAGCAAATTGGAAACGCATGAACAGCGAGGCCAGATACATAATTTTGAGTGGACTTCGCAATAAGCATCTAACGTCAATTAATAGCAGAGATGATGCAGCTAAAATCTTAAAAGATATTGAGCGCAGGTATGGAGCATCTACTAAGAACTCCTACAGGAATTTGATGAGCAAATTAACTGCGCTGAGGATGAATTCAAGAGAAGAATTCACTGACCATATCAGCAAATTTAGTGAAATTGTTCAGAGGATTGATCTTACTCCTAAAGCCCTTGATGAAGAAACAAAGGTTTCATTTTTGATAGCATCTCTAGGACCAAGCTTCAGTTCATTCAAGAGTTGCATGGATCACAAAAAGGACCTGACTTTTGAAGAACTGATTGATCATTTGAGAGAGGAATGCAGAGATTACCTTGATTCTTCAGAAAGGAATACAGGGAGAAAGGACACTAATTATGCTTCCAAGCATTTTCAAAGGTCCAGACAAACGCCAAAGGAGATAATTTGCTTTAACTGCAATTTAAAAGGGCACATGGCGAAGGAATGCCGGGCACCTAGGAATAAATCCCGCCCCTTTCCACCAAAAGGCGAAAAGAAGGGGGGTCGTGGGCGTGCAATGATATTGCAAGAAAGAAATGTAGCTTTCCAGAGCTGTGAAGGAAAGCGCAATAAGTGGCTTCTGGACAGTGCAGCAAGCAGCCATTTCTGTTATAAAAGGGAATATTTCAATGAAATAGACAATAATAAACAGTCTGAGATTGAAATTGCTGATGGAAATGTTATAAAGTCAATAGGTGCAGGATCTTTGAACTTGAATTTCAAAGTGAACAATGAGTCTTTTGATACTACAGTGAGTAATGTTAAGTATGCACCAAAGTTGAACTGTAATCTAATAAGTGTGTCTAGCTTGGACAAGAAAGGTTTTGAAATTATATTTAAAAATGGACAATGCAATGTGATAAAAGATGGTGAAGTGTTTATTCAAGCCAAACTAATCAATGATGTGTATGAGATTGATATTTCAGAGAATGAGTCTGCAAGGGTTGCACAACCCAGCAAAAAGGATCAACCAGATCTGGAACTCTGGCACAAAAGGCTTGGACACAGGGACACCAACGTTATCCTGAAAATGCAGAAGGAAAATCTGGTAAAAGGTCTACAGGTAAAGAATTGCAGTACACCAATGCCAAACTGTACAACTTGCATAACTGAAAAGGCAGTCAAGCCTTCCTTCCCACGTTGTACAGAGAAGAGAAGCACAAAAGTCATGGACACTGTTCATACTGACCTATGTGGTCCGCTGAATGTACCTTCCCTAGGAAACAATAAGTACATTCTGATATTTATAGATGACTTCTCAAGATATTGTGTTGGATATTTTCTAGAAGAAAAGAGTCAGACACCGGAATTGTTCAAACTGTACTTAAACATGGTGAAGAACAAATTCCAGAGAGCTCCTTCCACCTTAATTTCGGATAATGGTGGAGAGTTTTGCTCACGGCAGATGAAGGCCATCATGGCACAAGAAGGCATAGCACATGTAACTACAGTTGCTTACACGCCTCAACAGAACTCCATTGCTGAGAGAAAGTTTAGGTCTATTATGGAGATGACAAGGTGCATGTTAAAAGAGGCCAACTTGTCACAGAAGCTATGGGGTGAAGCGGCGAATACGGCGATTTATTTGCAAAACAGATTGCCTACAAAGGGTGCAGAACGCACACCATTTGAACTTTGGCACGGGAGAGTCCCAAGTCTGCAGCACATACGTGTGTTTGGAAGTGTCTGTTATTACCACGTGCCCAAAGAGCGCAGACACAAGCTTGACTCCAGAGCAAAAGCAGGTATCCTGGTTGGATATGCTCCTGGAGGTAAGGGATATAGAGTTCTAGATCCAAAGAGTGGCAGAGTAGACCCATACCATGTGGTTCATTTTGATGAACAGGGAAAGTTTGATACAAAGAACACAGTTATTGACTGTTCTAGAGAGTCACCAGATGAAGAGTTTATAAGTTTTCCTTTAGCACAAGGAACTAATATACCTCCTAGTGTCACAACACCCCCTACAGGCGACACCCCAGAAGACGCAGAGGTCCAGACCCCTGGCGGCACCAGAGACGAAGAGGAGGAGCTGTACGTGGACATGCCAGCGTTGGAGGAGGATGAGGATGCTGATGCGGTTGCACAACCAGAGGTCAGATGCTCATCCAGAACCAACAAGGGCGTTCCGCCACTACGACTGTCCTACTTTGCAGGGTCGGCGTCTCCACCAGAACCTTCCACTTGGGAAGAGGTAGAGCAGATGCCAGCCACCGAAGCCAGTCTCTGGAGGAAAGCCGCGCAGGAGGAGATTGACGCACTGCACAAGAACAAGACCTGGACACTCACAGAATTACCTGCTGGTAAGAAAGCAATTGGGAGCAAATGGGTGTTCAAGGTTAAAAGGGGTTCAGAAGGGGAGGTGCAACGTTACAAAGCAAGACTAGTGGCACAAGGTTTTTCACAGCAATATGGCCACGACTATGACCAAGTCTTTGCACCGACAGTAAGATACAGTAGCGTAAGATTACTTTTAAGCATCGCAGCATCTAAAGGGATGGAGGTGAAACACATCGATATAGCTACTGCGTTTTTGCATGGGGAAATTTCTGAAGAAATTTACATGAAGCAGCCTAAAGGTTTTATAAAGCCAAATGAGGCACATTTGGTTTGCAAGCTTCAAAAGGGACTGTATGGTTTAAAACAAGCAGCCAGAGCCTGGAACTTGAAATTGCATGGAATGCTGGTGAAACTTGGGTACAAGCAAGGTGAAGCTGACAAGTGTTTGTACACTAAGCAGAGTAATGGACAATTTTCTTATATTCTTGCCTTCGTTGACGACCTTTTAATCGCAACGTCAAATGACAGGGATTATAAAAATGTAGTCCAGCACCTCAACAAGGAAGTGCAAGTGAAGGAATTAGGACCAGTTGAGTATTACCTTGGGATTCAAGTGGAAAGAGAACAGGATGGTTCATTTCTACTTAATCAAAAGCAAAAGATAATTGAACTGTTGGAGAGTATGCAATTGCAGGATGCAAAACCCGTCGACACCCCGATGGCTACAGACTTCTTAAAGAACCAAGAGGATTCGAAGCTGCTGCCAAACAACACCGAGTATCGTTCAGCGATTGGTAAACTTTTGTATTTAGTTACCACGTGCAGACCTGATTTAGCCAATGCAGTAGGGATTCTCAGCAGGAAAGTGAGTAGTCCCACTGAGCATGATTGGGTTGGTGTGAAGAGGGTGGTTCGATATCTTAAGGGTACAATGGATTGTAAATTAAAGTTACCAGCTGTCAGTGACCCTAAACTCATTGGGTACACTGATGCTGACTGGGCGGGTGATAATTCTGATTATAAATCCACAAGCGGGCATGTCTTTATGTATGGGGGCGGAGCTATCACATGGGGCAGTTATAAACAGAAATGTATAGCTTTATCGTCTACAGAATCGGAATATGTTGCAGCTACAGAAGCGTGCAGAGAGATTTCCTGGCTGGACCAACTCCTAACAGACTTTGGCGTGGAGAGAAAGGAACCTATAAGCCTGCTGGAGGACAACCAAAGCTGTCTAAAGCTGGCGCAGAATGAGAAGTTCCTAGCACGCTCAAAACACATTGGGGTCAGGTACCACTACGTTCGCCAGATGATACAAGATGGACTTGTCGAACTGTCATACTGCTGCACTTCAGAGATGACAGCAGACATCCTGACGAAACCCCTGCCAAGACAGAGTTTCCAGAACCTGCGTGTCAAGCTGGGACTCTTGGGTGGTTGATTAAAGTTGCTTATGTTTTGTTTTGTATGTAATGAATGTTGTGAATTGCCTGAGAAGGGGTTTGTGGGATGGAACACTGGGGCAGACAAGTCACAACAGTTCCTAGAGTGTCCACTAACAGGAACTCACCTGGAGGTACACCTGACTACAGGTCAGTTCCTGTTCCCTCAGACATGCAAATGAGTTGGATTAGACAAAAGCCCTAGCCTGCAATCACTCTCTCTCTTAGCTACTTCCTCCCTCGATGAGGACACATCTCCAGAGAATCTCTAGTTAGCATGGTTCTCACTCTAGGCCTGCAGCCAAGAGTGAGACCAAATGGAGTCTTACTTTACTAAGTAGTCTCTAGATGTATATATATACTTGTAACTTTTCTAAGCAAGCCTGCCTTTCTGAGATTATGCTGTAACTCAGGATGAAACTGTAAGTAAACTCTATCTTATTTTATAAACACTGTGTTGTGTATTTCTTTTAAGAGGGACAAAGGGGACCTTTGCCAGGAAGTGTAATATTGAACTATAAAGTGTAATATTGTTATAGAGATTCTAGCGAATCTAACGCACATGCTTTGCTGCGCACAAAAGGGGAATGTCACTCTGCTAATATTGGAAGCTTGCTAACACAAGCTTGGATAGGATCTATCTAATAATATATCCTAATCCACATCCCTAACATTCCCATACATATGCCTCTTTTGCAGACCCAAATTATATCCCGAGAAAAATCACCCCACAAGTTGTTTAAGGCCTCTTTCAAATGGGTCCTGGTGATCAAAGCAAAGTCTGGAAGGAGCAAGCCTATGTCATTCTATTTGCAGACATTATGTTTTACACATGGTAAACTAAGCTTTCAAAAACAAAGAATGCTGGTCTCGAATACATTGCCACTGCAATCATGTGACTGCAGCTGAAACACTGCTCTAGCCCCATGTTGTTGGATGTTTTAAACCATCCAAGTTGCTAGTCATCACTGCCTCCCATGGGAGCAATTCCCATACCTTAACTGTGTGCTATGTGAAGAGGTTATATTGTTGAAAACATGCATTTGTAAGTCTTATTTTCTTTCTCTTTTTTTGGTAAAGAAACCCCAATCTCCCTGCCTGCCTGCCTGCCTGCTTGCTTGCTTCCTGAGGTATAAGCCAAATGGATGTGCTCTTATCTGGATAGATACTGAACCCTGTATCACAGCACGTAAGATCATCTAGCCCCTCATCCTCCACACTGATTAGCATCAGTGGTGTGTCCATGCATGAGGAATTTGGCTACCTGCCTGCACAGGCATACTCCTTTCCTGGTGGTCTACTTGCTTGACAACCCATATAATATGCTCTAGAGGTCTGGACCACGAGTTGCTCATCCCTGAGATGGAGCTGCAGCGTAATATGCAGGTGGATTTACCTGGGAGATCTTCACCAGTCTTGTTCATTAACAATTGCAATGCACCACCCAAATGCTGGAAGTATGTTTAATTCCTCTAACAATACTGTTCTCTTTTAAGATTTGCTGCTCGGGATATCCTTTATACATTTTTATTGTTTTTATTGCATTTATGTCTGTTAGTTCTTTGCGTGCCCTTCTAGTAATTTGTTTGAAGGGTGGGGTAGAAATCCCATAAATATAGACATGTTAAAATGCATTACTTTGAGACCAGATTCCTGTACACCCTTCCCATTCCCACTGCACACAGCAGACATGTCTAGGATTGAACTATAAATGCTAAGTAATTGCATTTTTCACTGATGCCTGCAATGACAGAGTGTTGTTACTTCCATGATTAGAATACAGCATCTCCCTGCTCACTTTTTTTATCCTCCTCTCACTCAAGGGAATGCCCTTAAGACAAGAAAATACTTGTATCTTTGCATGGAAACATCTGTTAGAGTTCCAAATGCGGCCAAGTTTTTCCTTTGTCCAATCCAGCTCCAAAAGCTATCCAGTATGCTTGCAATGCATGTTTTAAGCTGTGGAAATATTATTCAAACAGAACTCATATGGGAGGAAATCGCTTCCATGGAGCTTGAAATACAGTGTCAGCAAAAAGAAAACATCCTCTGTCCACCAGCAGCACACAATGGTAAACATTTAAACTATTTTATGATGTGGGCATGTTTGTAATATTTCACATTTGTATTGCTTATCCATAAAAAGATAAAACTATGCAAACAGACACACGCACGTTTTTATTTATAGAAAAGAACTGGATACTGTGCTCAGTTCATGTGCATTAAAGCACACAACTTGAACAGTCCCCCCCAAAATTAAACGTCATGTGACCCTCCAGAGTCCAGATGATATTGGGCTCCAGCAGCTCTAGCTAGCAGTGCCAGACGTCAGGGAAAATGGGTGTTGTAGGCCCAGCAACATCTGAAAGGCCACAGGCTCCCCATCTCTGTTTTAAGACCAGTTCATAAAATCCGTGTGTGCCTGACTAGCCTCTTTCTTATTGTTAACTAGCAGCCACATGCCCAGTGTTGTTGAGGGATTAAAAGAAAGCAAAAAATCTGTGTAGCTTTGAAATCAGTAGTTAAAATCAGTGCAGCCTTGATAGGCTTACTCCACCATCTTGACTCAAAATGGTGCCCAGTTGTATTCAAACACAGACAAAAGTCTGCTTTTTAACCTCAGGAACCATCATGCAAAATTTGGATTGAATCAGTGCAGTTTGAAAGGTTTGACCAGCTATCTCACTTAAAAGTAGAATCTAATTGTATCTAAATCTAGACAAAGACGGGGAATGTCCCCTGCCTGAAACCTCGGAGAGCCACTATCTACCAGCATAGACAATACTAAGCTAGATGGACCTAGGGTGTGACATTGTATCAGGCAGCTTATGCTGCAATAGGGAAGGGCTGGAGTTCAGTGACAGAACACCTGCTTGGCATGCAGAAGGTTCAATCCCTAGCATCTCCAGGTACGTCTAGGAAAGACTGAAATCCTGGATAGCCGCTGCTGGTCAGTGTGTAGACAATAATGAGCTAGATCGCCCTTTCTCAACCTTGGGACTACAACTCCCATCATCCCCAGCCAGCAGGATCAATGGTCAGGGATGATGGGAGTTGTAGTCCAACAACATCTGGGGACCTGAGGTTGAGAAAGGCTGAGCTAGATGGACCATTGATCTGGCTCTCTAGATAAGGCAGTTCCCTGCATTCCCTCTGTCTTGCTTTCACCCCCTTGCTTCCTGCTCCCCTCTCCTTACCACCCGCATGAAATTAGGCTGGAGAGACTTCAGGCGGCTCATGCCTCTGTTATGACATATGCTTTTGTGAGCTCACTAGCCCACTTCAATAGCTATGCAACTTAATCAGCAAGAAAATGATTCTACCTATTCATGGCAGATCTCAGAGATCATTATTTTGTTATCAAAACGTATTTCACAGTTTGGCATTCCTGTGCCCTACCTTCTCCAGAGAGCTTTGCCGTGAAATGATTCGGCTCTCAGCAGGCAATTTCCCCAGGAGGAATAATATGCTGCTATGTGAAACCACTGAGCCTAGGGCTTGCTGATCAGGAGATGGCGGTTCGAATCCCTGTGACAGGGTGAGCTCCCGTTGCTTGGGCTCAGCTCCTGCCAACCTAGCAGTTCGAAAGCACGTCAAAATGCAAGTAGATAAATAGGAACCGCTATAGCGGGAAGGTAAACGGCGTTTCCGTGTGCTGCTCTGGTTTGCCAGAAGCGGCTTTGTCATGCTGGCCACATGACCTGGAAGCTATACGCCGGCTCCCTCGGTCATTAATGCGAGATGAGCGCGCAACCCCAGAGTCTGTCACAACTGGACCTAATGGTCAGGGGTCCCTTTACCTTTACCTTATGTGAAAAGTATGATAAACTTGCTGGCTAAAATACTATTTTCAGGAAAATGGGATGTGGTTGACGAGGTCTGAGTTCCTTTACAGTACTTCACAACACTAAACTGTAATGTACTCGCATGCTCAGCCTCAGGCTCTGTACGAAGAGCAATGGCAAGGCCGAGAAGGCTGCATTTCTGGCTGTCACACACTCTCGGCCACCTCAAACAATCCTGATTTCTGTGCTCTTCCAAATCCCAGCCAAGAAGTTTAATAATAAGGCCTCCAGGAGAGATCGCCAAGGGCTCCAGGAGCCCTACCCTGCAAGGACTTATGAGGAAGATGCTCCTACCAGGCACGCCAGGATCAGACTGCACAAACTGAGCACATCCAGACCCAGAGAAAAGCCCCACAGAGACGCACCCCAAATGAGAGGGTAGCACAATCGCAGAGAAGTCAAAGTACATTCCCATTGGAGATAGCATTGGCCATGAGTCATTGTATTCTGCAGCTTAATGCTTTGCTCTAGATAACACCACACAATGGCCGACCAGCTGCAATCAGTTCTGACTGTGTGCTTCTGCTCAGGGTTGGCTCCTCTTTTTTAAACAGTATGGTGTGCTGTGTAGCTTGAGTCACTGCCATTGGACTAATAGGGATGACTATTTTTACATGGGTGCTCCTCGTTCTGGGTTTGGTCAGTGGATTCCACAGCCGCGGAACCATAAATGGTTCACATTTATGAACACTTACTTTCCAGCGTTGTTTAGTTTACCTCAGCAAGATTTGTGTGTGCACGCAACAAAACATAACGCAGACTTGTTTTATCCCATGCAGCTGGAAGGGAAATAGGAAGCAATGGGGGGAAGATTTTAAGACTTGAGTAGGAATGACATTAAGATTCCCACCCCCTCTTCCCATAAGCATTCTTTTGAATGGATACATTTTTAACAGCATATTTCTTTCAAACGATGTGTTTGGGCAAAGGCCTGATGTTGTAAAAAAAAGACATATAATTGGCATTTGTAGGGGCTGCATGAGTTACTGCCTTGTTGCTGTAATTTTACACCTGTCCTGGGCTATAAATTTGGAAAGAGTGAAATGAGCAGATCTGAAATTGTCGTCCCCCCCCTCCAGTCCACTTACTATGTTCAGGGAGGGCTCATCCAGTTTAGAACAAAACCCTTCTGCAGGGCAATACCTAGAGAGGCATAAAAAGGAGGTCCAGACGTTACAGTATCCATATGGCTTTGATTTCAGAACATGTGGGTGTTGCACTGTGGAAAATGTCCCTCCGCACAGATGGATACTTAAATCACAAGGAGTTGCCCCCAAGGTCACTTGATTTACAAGGCTCCTTCCTCACACCATGTGTTCCTTTGCCGTTGCTGCCTGAGAGCAATGTTCCGCCTGCATTTTGTGGCTCCCATCATGAGCGCCTTGGCTCAAAAGGTTACATTTTATCTGGAGAGCTTGGGTAGCTAACCTGTGTCTCTCCAGAGGCCATTGGCTTCCTGTTCCCATCATTCTTTACCATTTGCTGAAACAGAATTTCAGAAGCTGCTCATCTAGCCTGGCACTGTCCACTCTCATTGGCAGAAGCCCTCCTGACCCCCAGGGAAAGCCTGTTCAGATCACTTACTGCATCAGATTCCTTTTTAGAGATACCGTAGTTTGGACTAGAGACTTTTTGCATGCAAAGCATGTGCTCTGTAATTGAGTTTCTGTGCCGAAATGCATTTATTGTTCCCTATTTAGTATAAGTAGGTGTGGCGCTGTGGGGCGTGGGTGGCGCTGTGGGTTAAACCACAGAGCCTAGGGCATGCCGATCAGAAGGTCGGCGGTTCGAATCCCCGCGATGGGGTGAGCTCCCGTTGCTCGGTCCCAGCTCCTGCCAACCTAGTAGTTCGAAAGTATGTCAAACTGCAAGTAGATAAATAGGTACTGCTACAGTGGGAAGGTAAACGGTGTTTCCATGTGCTGCTCTGGTTCGCCAGAAGCGGCTTTGTCATGCTGGCCACATGACCTGGAAGCTGTATGCCAGCTACCTTGGCCAATAATGCGAGATGAGCGCTGCAACCCCAGAGTCGGTCATGACTGGACCTAATGGTCAGGAGTCCTTTTACCTTTACATTACTTAGTATAAGTGGTAGAAAAAGATGCACTCTAATATTTAGGGAAGTGCGAAACCTGCTTTTCCCATTTATGTCCAGCAGTAGGGAAGAGAACGTTCCCTTCCTTAATGGATAGTGGAGAATTCTCCATCATAGAATCATAGAATTGTAGAGCTGGTCATCGAGTCCAACCCCTTGCAATGTAGGAATCTTTTGTCCAACGTGGGGCAACCTGTAGCCCTGAGATTAAGAGTCTACTGCCTGAGCTATTCTGATGAAACAGAAAAAGAAGTGGGAGTTGTAGTCCACATGCCCGCTTGTGGTCAGCAACAGAAATCAGTTAAATGAATACAATCAGTATTCGTTCATATCATTGTCTACAAACGACAGATAATTAACAACCTTTTAAAAACATCAGCCCTGGAGGGCACCATGTTGAGAAAGGCTGGCATATACAAATACAGATCTACATCACAGAGTGGCCAGTAGTCCTGATCAAAGACAGTCAATTGTTGCTCATATTTTACAAGAGAGGCTAAGAGAGAAGCAATTAGCACCAGGCCAGTCACCATGGCAGAAACTTTCAGCATTGTGGTCAATAAAACTTGGTAGTCAACAATCCTCACCAACCTACTGAACTACCCAGAGCTACCAGTAGATTCCGATCTACCTACTACTGCCCGCTCCTGGTGCAAAGCAGGTGGCAGGGCCCATGTTGGCTCTGCAACAGCTCCCTCTGCAGGGCAAATGGAGCAGGGACCAGCAGATGGATCTATCCAAAGAGACTTGAAGATATGTTACAGCATGGGTAGGCAAACTAAGGCCCAGGGGCCGGATCCGGCCCCATCCCCTTCTAGATCTGGCCTGCAGATGGTCTGGGAATCAGTGTGTTTTTACATGAGTAGACTGCGCCCTTTTATTTAAATTGCATCTCTGGGTTATTTGTGGGGCATAGGAATTCATTCATTTTTTACTCCAAAATATAGTCCGGCTCCACACAAGGTCTGAGGGACAGTGGACTGAAAAAGTTTGCTGACCCCTGTGTTACAGCATCATATGTGGCATTATTGCAAAGAACACAGATATGCAAATAACTACCATGCCTGCAAAACCTGGTGAGGGGTATTTTGAACATGAAAGAACCAGTTTCCATTTGGGAGACAAGCATAATATGCAAGAACCAATGGTTAGTTAGTTAGCTAGCTAGCTAGCTAGTTTAATGCAAATATGAGCTTGCCTCGTGTGGAAAATACAGCTGAAACTTTTTCAGGCTGAGGGCTGCATTCCTTCTGGGGGGCCAAATGCAAGTGAAGGGCATGACAGAGAGGTCACTTAAGTGCTGCTAACACAGCAAAAACAATGTGAGAGGCAGCAGTTACGAGTTACCGGTCTCTGCAGCCACAGCAGGTGCTGTGATTCTCCAGTGGTTTTACTTCCCCCCAGAGGCACACACCATTGTCTCTCAAGACAGATGGATGCCAACAGCAGTAAGCTAGCTTCTACACACACACACACACACACACACACACACACACACACACACACACAACCACACACATAGTGCTCTTCTATTCTCAGTCCAGAGTTCAAGGACATATTCCAGACAGGCAAATACAGTTAAGGCAGGGCTGGTAAGTGGCCAAGGAAGAGGATGTTTCACAAGGGAGGACCCCAAGGGCCAGACAGAGACACCTGGAGGGCCACATTTGGCCCTCAGGCCTGAGGTGCCCCAATCCCTGTATACTAGGTGCAGACTGGCACCTGCAAGGGAGGAAGACATAAACATTTATTTATTATACACTTTTGTATACTATTTAATCATAAAATATCTAAGCAGTGAACACCATAAAACTCTCATAAAACAGCATAAATTAACAAAACTGTTCTATCAATAATATACAAATCGCATGAGGTGAGGTCACACTAGAGAAAATCTGCTATATAGACCTCTCCTAGGCTGAAGCAGAGGTACTGAAAGAGAAAGTCATTTTACAAGGGAGGAATGTAGAAGCTAAGAGAAAAGCTGGAAGAGGATCTGAGCAAAAGGATTCAAGCAGGAGTTCAGCAGGAAGCAATTATTATCCCAGCAGGCTGTTTTCTCCATGGCCAACCCCCATCCCCTTTCGCATCACTTGCTTGGTCATTGCTCACTGTTGGATTTACTCTGACTTCTCCCTCTTCTCAAGGGAGGAGACCCCTTGGCAAGAAAGCTTCCTGGCAGCCAAATGGCTGCTCTTACACTGACCTTGGGCTTCCAACTGGGTCCACCTGCCCCATACCTGGCATGGTATGTAAGCTCCCAATCGTTCCTTTATAAGCAGGACTCACTGCCAGTGCCAATCAGCTGTTTGTTACAGACAGTGAGCCCCACCAGAACTGAGTTCCCGTCAGAGACAATACATCTGTCAGAGCAAGTACTTTGGACCGGCTTAGGACTATAGCAGGTTCTTGCAGGTCCCCAGTTGTACTAGGGCTCTCAGTGGGATCCCACCTTCTTCCTCCTAGGAGGTGTCCCCTGGCTGAGCAGGATCTTGACATAAGACATATCTTATGGAAGCCAGCTAGAGCTTACCTCTTTTAGCTTATTAGAGAGCTAAGGTGGCTCAGTTTCATCTATGGCCAAGAAAAGATTCCCCCCTCCCCACAGTCCAGCGATTAGATCTGACCCTAAAAGCCAGTTGCAGCAATATATTGTAAGCAAAGCTGCTTTGCTTGCAAACTCTGTTAAACTTTATATCCTGTGATCTAAATGGAGTCATCATACTACGGCAGAGAAATTCCACTAACGGTTGGTGGCCATTGATGTTGGCACGGCTCAAGAGCTAAGCCTAGAGCAGCCCCAAGAGACGTCAAAGAAGATTTGAGTTTGTGTGTCTCTTTCTTAATGATTTCCTGTAATTTATGGCACTATTTGTAAGTATCACTGCAGAATTATTATTTTCTTACCCCCCTGTCCTAGTTCTGCAAAGGGCAGGGCACCCTGCAGAGTGAGGCAAGAGGCCCAGTGGGGGAAATGATAGCATTTTGGAAGAAAGGCCAAGTATGTAAGTACAGAAAGAAAGAAAGCATTGATTTGCAATGGGCAATCTGAACTTCGCCATGCCAGCACCCTCTCCCCACCCCCAGGCAACTGGGTTTGTTGGTATTCTATGCACTGGGAGTACAAGGTCGAAATATGAGCTAAGAGATGACAGCCGTTCCCCAACCCTTTAATAAAGGCCGCAATTGCTGTAATGCAAATCTGCAAGAAATTTTACATCAGATGCATGCATAGGGGCAACTGGCCTATGCATTTGACAAGTTGTGCTTTGCATATGCATGGAGTTGGAAATCTCTTCCAAATTTGCCTCACTTCATCCTGCGTGTCTGGTCTGTCCCCTTAAGGGATTGCTTTGTGTAGACCCTGTTTTGCTTTCAGAATCAAGGGCCATCAGGATGGGCATGGCGCCACCTGCCTTTGGAAGTGCTACAACAGAGATCGTTCAGTTTGTAACTTAAGGGTTAATTCTGGTCTCAGTGTTAGCCAGCTTCCTAAGAGCAGGTTGGAGGTGTTGCATACATAGTGATCATGGAAGGTGGCATGATCTTTACTGAAGTAGCACATGCTAATAGGCTGTCAAGCTGTCAAGAAGGCAACCCCCCCTTCACCTTTCTGCTGAGCACCGCACACACCCCTCACCTCCACCACTTTGTTCACTAAACATTTACCAGGATGTTTCTCTCCAGACTCCATCTGCTTTACCCAAGTGCCTCTACATGCCACATCTTGACTTGCACACAAGCCGTGGGTAACTCTCAGAAGACGGTTGGAAGGGGAACCAGATCCTTGCCGTGATTATTTCACTAATAGTTTAGGCTTGGCCATTGCATAGAGGGAAGTTTTATGAACTTCTATAACTTCATATTGTCAATTTTTTCTTCTTTTCCTTCAAAGCCATAGATCTTTCCCCTAAAAGGTGCACATATCTGGTATCAGCCCAAGCATGCCATAAATGGGCTATATATACAACCTTGCCTCCCCATTTGTTTACTTTATACATGACTTCACCATTCCTAAGTATCGCCTTTATCCAGCATTTCCAACTTTTATTGCATTCACAATCCAATTTGTGAGCAGAGAGCATACAAGACCGTGAGCAACAAGATACACTTAAGCTTTTCATGCACTCCTTAAGCTGGCCCAGAATTCTTTTGATCTGCAGGGTGTAATCACAGCTGAGGAAAACTATAATAATATGATCGCGAGTTGCACATTTGCTTAGAATCACAGATTTTCCAGCTACCCCAAGTGTGCCTGCCATCTCCCCCTTCTCCCCATTAATGAATTCTGACACTTGAGCAGATGTTATCTTGCAGATTTTCTTCCTATTCTTTTCCATTCCCCGGCAATCCTTGCTGCTGATTTTGATTCCTTTGGCCAGAGAGGTGGGGAGTCTCAGAAACGCTGACACTTCTGTCATCTCTTTCATCTTCATTCCTCTCTTGGAGTTTGCCAAGTCGACACACAATCTGTTTTGCATCAAGAAAATGATTTAGGAACAACAGCTTTTACCGTCTCCTTTGAAAGCAATTGGAAAGCCCTTGTTTCAGCAAAGAATTTCCATTGGCACCAATACTGCGGGGAGCTACAGTAACAATGTTATGAAAATGGAACCTGGTCCATTAGAGCCCCGGGGAATAGGAAATCTCTCTTAAGTTTAGGTACACAGGAAGCTGCCTTATGCTGAATCAGACCAGTTAGTCCAGCGGCTCTCAAACTTCTTTCTCTGGGCCACACGCTCAGAATAAAAATCTGCTCAGGCTGCACAGAATTTTGTATTGATAAGAAATATCACCAGAATACAAAAAACAAACAAACTCCTAGCAGTGCTTGATTTATAACATAGAAGAACACAACTACTTTATAATATGATCATATTATGAGGCACCCAGAAAGTACAAAACCATGCAGCTACAAAAGAACATGAATCATTCCTAAAATATAATACAGGCAACTACCATTTTGTGTGGGAGTTCTTTTCCCTGCACGCCCTGCCGTGTTACATCCTGTCCTACCCCAATTTCACCCTGCCCCTGTTCCACACACACCCCATTCTTCCTCTGTTTTGCTCTCTTCCAAGTCTAAAAGGACCTGCGCATTGGTGATCACGTGCCAATCGGAAGCACCTAAAATGGTTGCCTCCTGTATTGAATCTTCCAACCACACTTGCCATCCTCTCCTGCCACACCAGGGTGGCACACCACACACTCTGAGAACCACTGAGTTATCTACATTGACTGGCAGAGGTTTTTTTTCCTGACAGGGGTCTCTGCTAGTCCACTCTGGAGATGCCAGGGCTTAAACTTGGGACCATAGCCATGCAAAGCTATGGCTACTGAGCTACTAGGTGCTCACTGACCTCAAGAAAGGATGTTATAGAGTTGGCAAAGGTTCAGAAAGTGACAACTAAAATGATCAAAGGAATAGAGTAACTCTTCAACAGGTTGCAGCATTTGGGACATTTTTGTTTAGAAAAAAAAGATGAGTAAGAGTAGACTTGATAGAACTTTATTAAATAATGCATAGCATGGAAAAAGTGGATAGAGAAAAGTTTTTCTCCTTCTGTCATAATGGAAAAACTCATGGACATCCAAAGAAGGTGAACGTTGAAAGATTCAGGACATATCAAAGAAAGTACTTCATGCAGTGTTTAGTTAAACTATGGAAATCATTCCCACAGGAGGCAGTGATGGCCACCAACCTAGATAAGGGTTACCAGATGTCCCCAGTTCCCGGGGACAGCCCCCAGATTTGCAAATCTGTCCCCGGGAAATGTGACAGCGGCAGCCTCAGCAGCCGGGAGCCAGCCTGGTAGCACAGTTGGCTCTGGCTGGCTTCAGGAGCTGTTTGCTGCCGTGGTGCCCAACATTTTTCCTCGCCGGAAGTCCCCATATGATGTGTCTTGTGTGCAAGCAAGGAAAAATGATGGGCACCACGGCAGCGAGCAACCCCTGAAGCCAGCCAGAGCCAACTGTGCTACCAGGCTGGCTCCAGGCTGCTGAGGCTGCCGCTGTCACGTTTCCCGGGGACAGATTTGCAAATCTGGGGACATTCCAGGGGCAGAATTTGTCCGGGGACAGATTTGCAAATCTGGAGGCTACCAGGCTGGCTCTGGGCTGCTGACTGCCACTGCCGTCACCACTGCTGAAGGGGAACTGGGGACGTCCGGCGGTACAGATCTCCTGCCCCCTTGTTTTGACTGATCGGGGGAGGCTCGGGAGTTGCAGGCGGGCAGCTGTTGCCCAGTTTTTTAAAAAACTCTGCACATTTATGTTCCACAGGGTGTGAAAGAAGGGCTATGCACCTTGCCTGGCAGAGAAACCATGCGCATTGCGACCCTCCTGGGCAACGGCTGCCCGCCCATGACTCCCAAGCCTCCCCCGATCTGTTGAAACAAAGGGGGAAAGGGGAAGGAGATCGGGGAAGGCTCGGGGGTCCCAGGCGGGTGGTGTGCCATTGCCCAGTTTTTTTAAAAAACTCTGTGCATTTATGTTTCACAGGGTGCAAAAGAAGGGCTTTGCACCTTTATACAATATGCATGTGTGCTTGGGCCCAGGGTCTTTTGCCTCACCACCCCCACTGCTGACTCCCTGTTGCTACTCAGCTTCCCGGATTCATGGAAACCATACCCTAGGTAACCATAACCTAGAAGGCTTTAAAAGAGGTTTGGACCATTTCATGGAGGACAAGTTTTATCAATGGCCAATATGATTATGGTTGGAGGCAGTAATGCTTCTAAATACCAATTGCTAGAAACCGCAGGAGGGGAGAGTGCTCTTGTGCTTGGGTCTTGCATGTCAGTTTCCCACAGGCATCTGGCTGGCCACTGTGAGAACAGGATGCTGGACTAGGTGGGCCATTGCTCTGATCCAGCTGCCTATTCTTACGTTCATTGTTTTGGTGCCAGACAAATACATTTTTGTTTTTCCAGGCATATGTGCAGTACCAATGTCTTAATGTTTATGTATTTTTATTACTGTATTTTGTTGTAGTCGTGTCCGACTCTTCGTGACCCCATGGACCATAGCACGCCAGGCACGCCTGTCTTCCACTGCCTCCCGCAGTTTGGTCAGACTCATGTTGGTGGCTTCGAGAACACTGTCCAACCATCTCGTCCTCTGTCGTCCCCTTCTCCTAGTGCCCTCCATCTTTCCCAACATCAAGGTCTTTTCCAAGGATTCTTCTCTTCTCATGAGGTGGCCAAAGTATTGGAGCTTCAGCTTCACGATCTGTCCTTCCAGTGAGCACTCAGGACTGATTTCCTTAAGAATGGATAGGTTTGATCTTCTTGCAGTCCATGGGACTCTCAAGAGTCTCCTCCAGCACCATAATTCAAAAGCATCAATTCTTCGACGATCAGCCTTCTTTATGGTCCAGCTCTCCCTTCCATACATCACTACTGGGAAAACCATAGCTTTAACTATATAGACCTTTGTCGGCAAGGTGATGTCTCTGCTTTTTAAGATGCTGTCTAGGTTTGTCACTGCTTTTCTCCCAAGAAGCAGGCCTCTCTTAATTTCGTGACTGCTGTCACCATCTGCAGTGATCATGAAGCCCAAGAAAGTAAAATCTCCCACTGCCTCCATTTCTTCCCCTTCTATTTGCCAGGAGGTGATGGGACCAGTGGCCATGATCTTGGTTTTTTTGATGTTGAGCTTCAGACCATATTTTGCGCTCTCCTCTTTCACCCTCATTAAAAGGTTCCTTAATTCCTCTTCACTTTCTGCCATCAAGGTTGTGTCATCAGCATATCTGAGGTTGTTGATAATTCTTCCGGTAATCTTAATTACAGTGTGGGATTCATCCAGTCCAGCCTTTCGCATGATGAATTCTGCATCTAAGTTAAATAAGCAGGGAGACAATATACAGCCTTATTTCGAACCAAACAGTTGTTCCATATCCAGTTCTAACTGTAGCTTCTTGTCCCACATAAAGATTTCTCAGGAGACAGATGAGGTGGTCAGGTATTCCAATTTCTTTAAGAGCTTGCCATATTTTAGTTTGCTGTAAATGGAATGGGGGTTTCTGATTGTGAGAAACAGTCGTAAATGCCGTTAACCTAACATAGTGTAGATTCTAATGCATTGGCCTATCAAATGGGCAATCAAAGTTCCGAGCTCCTTCCCAGTTTTCAGATTATCTGGAATTTTGCCTGCCTTGGACTGAATGGCCCTGAGCCAGAATATCTGATGGGCCCTTCCTCTCCCTCTGCATTTTCTTTCTGCACCAACAAGTACTGGAAAAGCTGCCCTTTTGTTAACTGTCTTGGTATAGCCACTGGCTTGGCTATCCTTTGCAGCTGCAGATTAAATCTGACTGAGCTTGAGTGCACATCACATTGAATTTGATGTCACACTGCCATTTGCCAGAGTAGGTATAATTAGCAGACTGGAAAGAAAAACAATAGATGCAAGTAGCCTAAGGGAAAACAGAGGACAGAATGTGGTGACCAATAATGATTTCAAGTCTGTTCAATCCATGAGAGCCCAAAGTGGGAGTTTCCAGGGAGATGATCATTTTCACCTGCCCAAAGAAAGTTAAGCAGTGTTTTGAAACTGAACTCTGCACAAAGTTATTGTTGTTTTTTTCTGGTTACTGTTACACATATCTTGTTTAGGGAGGCTTTTATTTTATTTCATTTTTCTGTTGGAAGCTGCCCAGAGTGGCTGGGGAAACCCAGCCAGATGGGTGGGGTATGAATAATAAATTTATTATTATTATTATTATTATTATTATTATTATTATTATTATTATTATGTCTCCATATTCTGAAGTGAGGAACTCCCATACTGAATATTGGGAATGATACGGGCAATTGTCTCATGCAGGGCACAGATCCATAGCAAAGATCTGCCTCTGGGCAAAATAAGATGATAGGTGCAGGGTTCCTCATTGTGTGGAGAACCTTTGGGCCTCCAGATGTGGCTGAGCGATAACTCCCAACATCCCTAGCCATTGGCCATGCTTGGTGGGACTGATGAGAGTCATAGGTCAGCCAGATCTGAAGGACCAAAGGGTGAAGAGGAATAGTGAAGAGGGAGAGACATTGAGGAGGAAGCACAAGGCTCAAAGACTGGCAGTGTTGTCTGCCACTGGGCTGCTGCTCTCAGCAGGTGCCCAATGGTGTCAGTTTTGATGATCCATGAATTCTGGGCACCTGAAAAAGGCTTTACACCAACATTTTGTGGACAGAACAAACTCAAGTGTTCAATTTGGTGGCTTAACAGATGAAATTTTGTTTCAACAGGCATCAAAGCGGCACCACTGTGTATGCTTGTAAGTCCAACACGCTGCATCTAAGAGAGCTGAGAAATGTTTCAAGACAAAGCAGATGACAACGAGGGAGGCAAGTGGAACATGTTACTCATCCGCAGTGATTTGATTAGATCATAAGAAAGTCTTCCTAGCCAATAACCTGAGATTCCTATGAGAATAGCCTTTGCCAACAATGTATCTTTTGCTTATGGTTATGATTACTCTCTGCTGTACATGTCTGGGTGAAGAAGCGCCAAACCTAATCCACGGGCAGTGTAAATCACCCAGCTGCCTCCACTCAAGTCAATTTGATAACACACGAGGAGTAAACTTCAGGAACAAAGAAAATGCTTTAAATACGACACAGGCCTAGGACACATTGTATATATGTCTTTATGTGGTGGCACAGCTGACCACTAAAACATTCCAAAGTACTCAGACATCAAGGGGGTTTAAAATGGTGGTATGGATTCAGGGTAAGCGTATGAACAAAGTACAGAATACAGTCTGCATTTATAATGATGGATATGGAACTACGAGGTGATAGTTCCGGTTTAATTAGCAAATAATACAAGGCCAAGAAAATGGAGTCATCAGATGTTTCACACAAGACTCACTTCTTCAGGACAAGCTAGACATACTTTTGTGCTTTGGGAAACAAATGGAGGAGGAGAGTCTCTGAAGACTGATTTACACCAATGTGATTGATACAGTAGCACCCACATAGGGTGGGGGAGAAATCAACTTTCCCCCAGTGCCTTCAGGGGTGTTGAACTGGCCTTGTGAAAGATCTGATGTATTCCAAGAAGCACCACATGAAACATTCTCCAGATTATGACGACTCTGGAATTCGTAAGTCCTGTTCAATGCAACAAAATTCACCAGGAGTGAAAAGCAAACTCACGTTTACCTCATCAAGTCAAATAAGGTCACATGATTTGGTTTCAGTATTAGAAAGTGTAAATATCTGGGATTAAATTTTTTTGTATTATTGTTGTTATGAATCCCTCCTTGACGCTATAATTTTGTGAACCAGAATTATTTCTTTCAGCCACAGTAAGACAGAGCAAGTTGTTCTGTTTCGAGCAGTGATTGCCCCTTAGCCTAGATATGGTTTCAGTGGCACCCTGGACAGCTCCTTGCAGGACTCAGGCTGGAGATTCCAAAGGAGCAGAGTGCAAATGTTGTTTCAGCAGCAGTCATCCTCAGACTGAACCTTAAAGAGGAGTTGCAGCTCTATCTGAGAATCTCAGTAGTTTTCCACAATGAATGGTCCCAGTCTCCTTTAGCAGTTGTCGACTCCAGCAGAGGAAGACTAAGATTTTTGAGCTGGATACCTAGGAATCTGAGCAGGGCAACATAGCCTCCTCAGGCTAGAGGTACTGGCACAACCAGCTCCCCTTGTACAGACGCATCTGGCTTAGCTGTGTGCATCTGGAGCTGGCCCTAAGCACAGCTCCCTCTCCCACTTTGAAACCCCCAAGGAAGGGGGTTTCTTCACATCCACTATCACATCCTTACCTGCCCCATGTCTAATATGACACCAGGTATAGGATAGGGACCCAGGTGGTGCTGTGGTTAAACCACTGAGCCTAGGGCTTGCTGATCAGAAGGTCGGCGGTTCAAATCCCTGTGACGGGGTGAGCTCCCTTTCCTTGGCCCCAGCTCCTGCCAACCTAGCAGTTCGAAAGCACGTCAAAATGCAAGTAGATAAATAGGAACCGCTACAGCGGGAAGGTAAACGGTGTTTCCATGTGCTGCTCTGGTTTGCCAGAAGCGGCTTTGTCATGCTGGCCACATGACCTGGAAGCTATATGCCGGCTCCCTCGGCCAATAATGCGAGATGAGCGCACAACCCCAGAGGCGGTCACGACTGGACCTAATGGTCAGGGGTCCCTTTACCTTTACTTTATAGGACAGGTGGCATTTCTTGGCCAAAAGGCCCAGTGAGCTTAATTAGGTTCTTCTGCACTGCACTGTGACCATAATCCACCCAAGGCAGCAAATCACTGGCACACCACTATATGCTAAGAAGGAAACTGGTCCACTAATTTTCTGGACAGTTTTGTGTGAGGTTATTGGCAACACAGATTCCTTCAGATGCACTTAAAAGAGCCCTACAGCTTATAATATTTTCTGATGAAAGATGCATACCAATGGTATTTTGGTGTTCTCAGCTATGGAAGACAATAATTTATTTAAAGGTAAAGGTAAAGGAACCCCTGACCATTAGGTCCACTAAATCTGCTATGTGACACCATAGAACCCAACAACCATTAAGACTATTCATTTTTCCCCATCAGTGGAAGGGCACAGGTTCTACACTTTCCCCAAGGAACCCAACAGGAGCCCAGAAATGAATTAGGATCCAAGTGAATTGCTGAGCTCCCCAGCATCTTGGGGCCCTGTGCTTTCCTTTCCCCTTCTCCTTTGTGCTCTGATCATGCGGGCTGCGATCAGGCCGAGTCAGCACTTTGACTGTGAATGATTAAATGAGAAGGCTGCCAGAGCAACTCATGATTAATCAAAAAAACTTTCAAAAATGCAGGGAATCCATGCACTGTAGAATCTCACTCTGCTTTTGATCTCGCAGGGAACTGAACAAATGACCGGACTTTGACATCAGGATTTATGAAGCTGAAAGACAAGCTCCAACTTTGGGAACAGCCTAGCCACTTCTAAAACTTGCACCCCTTTAGGCTGGTAGGTTTTTGTTGTTTTATTGGTGGGTATGTTCTGTGGCATGCATGCATACATACATATGTTGCATTTATAGCACACTTTTTTCTCTAAGGAGCTCAAGAAGGTTTACATGGTTTTCTCCTCTCCTAATTTAATCCCCATACAACCCTGTGAGGTAGGTTAGGCTGAGAGGCAGTGACTGGCTCAAGATCACGTCACTGACACAGTGCATTAGTAGTGGATTTATACTATATGGGTCCACATTTAGTTCTGTTATGCTTCCACAATGTTACCACGTTACTGTCACCTAGAGGGGCACACTTACGTTACACCGCAACAAAGTGGAGTATCATGGCACTGTTGGCTAAGTACACACGAACATAGGAATATAGGAAGCTGTGTTAAAACCATTTGTCCATCTAGTGCAGCATTACTTATACTCTGCAGACTCTCACTTAGCGGCCCTGAGCGTTTCAGGCAAGGGTCTTTCCTAGCTCTACCTGGAGATGCTGGGGGTTGAACCCAGGGCCTTCAGGATGCAAAAGAGATGTTGTACCACTAAGCCCAGTGACATGACTAGATATGATGGACAGTGTGAGGAGACTAGGTAGGTGCTCCGTGTTTTCAATGGCGGATGCACAGTTAGCATCACAGTTTTTGTGACACAATGAGTTTCCATTTACTGTGCTTTCTTAAATATAACCATACTTATAGGTTTGTTGGTAGCATAACTCTCCATTTTACCTATTAGCTCAGAATTCAGAAGATGTTAAAAATAAAGTAGAACCAGCAGAACCAACATGGTGTGTATCAAGGATATTGGAACCTCTTGGTTATCTGAATTCCCTCACACCCAGAGCTCTGTATACATATCAGAGCAATGGCAGTTTTGCATGTAAACAACGTTCCCATCCTATTTTGGATAGCCCCAGGGCAATTCAGTTAAATGAAGCTACAGCTTTTATTTTCTCACAAAATCTCATCCTTTCTTGTGGCCTGAATGAGGATTTCTGAACATCTGGAACTGGAGATATTAGGAGTCCTCGAAGCAGCTGGGAAAACAGTCCAAATTCCAGCTGTCAGTGAGGGCAAAGGATGTTCCTGAAGCTCAAAGGTCCTTTGCAGCCCATTCCTGCTCACCGCTTAACTCAGTTTCCTCTGATGAGCCAAGGACCGCTAAGGCATGCTGCCTATTCCCCCTGCTTAGCCAGATCTGTTAAGCCATCCCCAGGGGGAAAGCTCATTCTTTCCTTGTCCTGTAAAATGATGAATGTGTGTGCCACTTAAATTCAACTTTGAAGAAGGATCACTTTCCGGGAAAGATGGCTATGCTTAGAAACAGAGTTTGCTCACCAATATTAAGATTCCTCATTTACTTTACACAAATGGTGGTATAAGGCAGCAGTTCCCAAACTTTTTGGTATGGCAACCTACAAGTCCACATTTATTTGGTATTGTGACCCATCAGTTTACATGAATTTTGGATGCTGTGCCTTCTCAGTCACTAGATGCCAGAGAGTGGTTCCTAAGTGTTAAAATTATGTTACAAGTGTTAACACAGTGTTACAACATGTACGTTTGTTTTGTAACTAGTTTAAGTCTGTTTGCAGTAAAGCTCATTCTTGTGGTGGACAGCTTTCGTGTCTACTGTACTCTGTGCAAGGTCCAGATATGGGATTCTGTTGCAACAACTCTAACATCCAGCTCAAGTGACTGTTTCCCTTAATGTAGTGGTGGCAGCATCGGTGAGGGCAGCCGGGTCAGTGGCAGCCAGGAAGTGGGAGGAGGTGGAGTTGTTGGGGGTGGCTGGGGCCTGAACCATACTAAGCCGGGATGATTGGGAACAATGATGTGGGGGGGGGTGTCAGAGAGGGGAGGGAAAGTAAGCCTAGCATGGCAGCTGAGCAGCAGTGGTGCAGGAGCTGCCCATCAAGTGAGCACTCCAGTTGGCTTCCAAGGGTCTACTTTGCCAGTCCCTCCTGGGGAAACAGCACCCAGCAGGACTGAACCCTCCTGTTCTCTGCATTAGGGTTGGGAGGAGAGTAAGGAGAGGCAGGGTCTCTTTTCCCTGCTCCACTACCGACTGTACAGGCTTGAAGAAAAACCTAATTAAACAGAGGATGGATCCCTGCATTGTACCAACTCTACAATTCTATGATTAGCCCTGACACCTGAATTGATTAAGGGCTGGATCCAGATTGGCTGTTTCCTGGGTCAGCCCTCGGGATCAATTCAGAGTAGGGAAGGGATGCACAGTCCTGGAAAATCTTAATTTTAATTTTTTTTCTTGGGGGAGGGGGTTCTTAGAATCCCCTAGCAACACTTTTGTAAATAAATATTTCCAAAAATAAAAAGTAACAGCCAAAAAAAGGAAATATGTTCCAGGTAAATTATTCCTGAAAAAATGTACCCCTTAGCAACATGCTAGCTTGACTTTGTCTCAACTTTAAAAGTGGTGTATGGCTCAGGGAGGGACTGGGGGTTGGGTTGGTTCTTACTGGCATTGTTAAGATTCTTTGTGGGGAGGGGAGGGGGGAGCTTTCTAGCACACTGTTTCAATTATTGCTTCTCTCACCAGGCTGCATTTGCTTTTCAAAGCCATGCAGAGAACTAGAAAAATTAAATGGTGCTAAATGAAATCTGTTCAACCTTTTGCCGAAGCCTTTCTAATCTTTAGGGGGAGCTCAGCAGGAAATGTGAGCGCTGGTGCTAACTGACATCTCAAAGAATGTAAACTCTTATTTCCTCCACAGCTGGTCAGAAGCTCAGTCTTCATGACAACAACCATGGGAAATCTGGCATTGTTGCAGAGTTGGGTGCTACGTTTGCTGCCATTGGATGCAGCCTTTAAGGGCACAACCTCTCTCTCATTTTGCACACTCATGAAGGAAGCCTCGTAAGCGGGATGTTCTTATCTAGGGGAGGCCAATCTCTGGCACAGCATCAGGAATGGCATGGGAAGCAAGCAATGTGGTGCCAACAGACCTGGCTAAAGCTAGAATATTCTGTCAGCTTTGGTTTTTTCAGGCTACATTCACACCTTATATTTAAATGATACAACTTTAAACAGTCATGGCTTCCCCCTAAGAAAGATGCTGAACATTGTTAGGAGACCACCCCACCCCCAAGAGCTACAATTCTCATGGTGGTTTAACAAGCAAACCCTCTTTCCAGAGAACAGTGTAGGCAATCTGGAACTAGATGAATGTCATGGACTGGCTGGACACAAAGGAGGTACTAGCTTAGGAACCCCCAAGGGACGAAAGCTGGGGATTGGTGGGGAGACGATGATGACTGGTCATGGGAAAGAAGAGGGAGAAACCTGGGAGGAGGTGGTGTCGTAAGCTGATGAGATAACAGGGGATAGTGAGCTGGAAGATGCTGTGGCAGAGGGAAGTCCAGATTCAGAGGTAGAAGCTGATGCAGAAGAGTGGGATGAGAGAGGCTCAGAGGCAGGAGTGAGTCTGGCGGGTGAATAAGCCAAAATGTCTCCCCCTCCTGGCAAGCTCCCCTCCCCTCCCCTCTGGTCTCCCAGGACCAGGAGAAGCATGAAGTGGGAGGAGCAAAGACAGGCATCCCCTTGTACAATAATCTCAGATTTCTTGAGAAAGACCCGGGAGAGAAGACTTAGGCTGCTGTGGGAAGGCAGGGACCTTCAGTCTTCACAAATGCCTCCTTGGGGCAAGAGGCAAAATCTGGGGCTTCATATAGATACACTTTTATCTGTTGCTCACCAGAGCTCTTGATTCAGAAAGCCACAGGTTCAGGCATCTCCCTTGGGGTGGGGGGGTGGGGAGAGACATCAAGTTGTAAGGACAGGAAAGATCTCTGAGACCTGGGGCAGATGCTGCCATTGGAACAGCCTAAAAAGAGGGTGAAAGAGGGCACAGATTTGCATCACATTTACATTTGGTAATTTACAGGTGATGCAAACATCCATATCGTTACTACAAGTTAAATAGAAACACCGTGTATTTCACCATATTGGGGCAGACCCTGACCAGGTGACCTGTCTGCCTCTGCTCAGATGCGAACTGTGGGTGGACAACTTCAAGGCCCTTCCTTTTCTCTCTGCTGTTGGCTCTTTATCTTTATACTGCGTTTGAAACAGAGCCCTTCAAACAGAGAACTGTCCTCCATAAAGTTGAGTGTATATGACTGCCCGAGTATATGGCCACTTCTCCAATCAGTTCAGTGTATACTGGATCCCAGAGGAAAGTGTTTGAAAACTCCAGCCCATGGCAAGATTGCTGCATGCATCCACTGCCATGCCATAAATTCAGCATCTGGCATGCCATTGCAAATGCTCAAAAAGTATCAGGCTAAATGCTAAATCCTGCATACAGCACACCCTGATTTTATAGTGTGGTATAAAGCCTGGCCTGGATTAGCTATTCCACAGGATAATCTGGTGAATTGGTGAAGCTCATGGAATGGATCCATTCCTAAGTGCTGCAGCCTTAGTAAGTCCTGCTTGGCATACAAGCAGGTCAAACACAATGGCATTCTGTTAACCAACACATTGCATTGGGTGTGCCCATCTGCAAAATGCCAAACACAAAGGTTTATGTAAACTGTTCATTGCACAAATGGTATTATATCTTCATTCAAATATGTTGGCTCTCTGAACTTCCTTTTCATTATAGAGCCACACAGCTGAAACCTCATACAATGTTCTGAACAGAATCCAGAAAGACCTGTTCCAATGGCAAATATGCCCAAGATAGCTTCCTCATCACAATCGCACATGAATCCAAACTGTAATGGAAAGATCACATGCTGGAAAACTCTGAATCTGTTTCCAAAGGTGCAGAAGACCATCTAGCTAAAGCTAGGTACTTTCTAAGTCCCACTAAAGCAACTGCAGAACTATCCATTCAAAACCATTGTGGAAAGTGTGGCACCCCCCCCCATTATGGATTAGCTAGGGTGAGATATATTTGATTCAAGTATTTTTAATATAATAATACTTAATGTTTCAAGTGTTGAAAGTGGTTTTCATGTAGCTGCAATCCTTACAAATGTTAAGTTAATAACCCTGTAAGGTAAATGAGTATTGTTATACGGATGGGGTAACAGAGGCCGAGAGAGAGAGAGGGGGCAGCTTGCCTAAAGCCATCTAGTACTTTCAAGGTGCCATCCAACCATCTTAGGGACTCCACTCTGGATTTGTGTAAGGTTTACTCCTTCACCTTTTCTTCTCCCAAAGATGTCCCACAAGGCAGCGGGTATGGATTTTCCCTTGGGGTTTACTCCCAAAGCCTTTATCACAAATGAGTATAACCACAAGGCAGCAGAGGTCTAGGATCAGTTTCCCTTCTCCTAGATGGGCTGGCTTCCCAGGTCGACAAGCCCCATCTGCCCCTCACCTTCCTCTGCAGCACAGAGGTGCATACAGAAATAATCTTCTTGACTGTTGGACTCATGAGGGTTTGAGACCCATTGGCTTCCCTCACCTGGTTTAGCTGGCCAGTCAAAGCTGTTCCCAGGCTGCGGCCACAGTTACATGCTGACAGCTTCTAGGAGCCACAGATGAGAGCTGAGTGCAGGGTGAGGGCCAAAGATGAGCAAACTAACTCAGTAGGAGCATGATGTGTATCCCACCAGAGGTACTACCTCCCCCCTAACACTCCATACCCTGCAAATCCCATTAAAACAACACAGCAATTAAAACTGGGAGTGATCAAGGGAATGCCTTGTTTGTCTTCAAGAATCCCAGAACAGAATCCCAACCCAGATGTGTCACCTGAAGCTGTAACTATCATAGAATGGAAGGAGGAGCATTTGATCAAACAATACACATCCAATTCTTCAGCAACTGAAAAAGGCTGCCTATTTGTTTCCAAGGGCTATCAAACACTTATCTCTAAAGCTGTATAACACAGCCTGGGCAATTACCTAATTGGGAGGGGGGGCTTTTTGATGGTCAAAGAGCAAATTCCCACCCCACACCGAACTGAAGCAGTGTAACAGGTTGCTTAGATTGCTAAAGGTGCTTGAAACTCAGCAGAGTTCTCCCTCCTACCCCTCTGGCTGAATATAGCTCCCAGTGTTGACTGCTGTAACCAATAACAAATACCCCTTGTTGTTTTCCAGGCCCAGGTTTTTTTAAAGTCAGGCATTTGAGCAGGGCCAGCTAAGCAGCTAGCAACACCAAGTGCCTACAAGCACATTGGCTAATGCCTCGACCCCTGTTCCCCCCCCATCCCGTGGGAGGCCTGTCACTCAGTCTGTGGCAGGTGCTCCAAGGCACCAGAATCTAGGCCAAGGCTGGCCAGAGAACAAAGTAAACCTGTCAGGAACCATGATATAAATTGCCCCCCTGGGAAGTTTTAATACTAGATTCTAGCATAGATGGCCTACGCTGAGCTTAATCGCAGAGGAAAATATTTTTATATAAAAGGAATGGTGTTGGCAGCTGGCACAAGTCCTTTCTCACTTGGGCAGAAAGAGATTGACCAGTCCACTAGTCACATGGGGTGAAATGTGCGGTTGCACAGGGAAGGGACAAGGCCCACGCTGGCTTATGGAGCAAAAGGAAGGCCATGTTGATTTCTGGGTCTAATATAAAATAGGCTTTGCTGTTTGGCAACAACCCGTTATCCAGGGTGGCAATCCAAGTTGGAAAATATGTATTGCCTGAGTGGAGAACCCTCTTTATCTCAACAGCTGCATTGCCTTCTAGGACGACCTTCCAGAAAACATATGGCAGTGGTGGGCAGAGCACCTTCAAGTGCCTCGATTCTCCCAGGACAGCCCGGAATTACAGAAGACATCCTGATTTGATCCTGAAATGTCCCATTTCCTCCCTCAAGCACCTCTGCCAAACCCTTGCAGTGGTGCTGCTGCACTCTTGCACGAGTCAGCTAGCTCCTGCGAGAGCACAGCACCAAAGATGTGTATCCCGATTTTCATCAGATAAATGCTGGAGGGTATGCAAATGAAAATGTTGCCTTCATACAGTCTTTCTGGACCAGGCCAATGACCCATCCAGTCCAGCACCTTGTTCTCACACTGGGTGGCCAGATGTCTGTGGGAAGCCTGCAGGCTGCCACTTACTTCCACGACTCTGCCTAGCTTCCATGCAGGCAAGCAAGAGTTTAAGGATATATTCTGTCCAGGCAAAAGAAGGATGAAAAGGGGGTGTCAGCAGGAGAGAAAAGGTGTGGCTGAGGATAGTGTGTAGCCTGAGGGAAATTGTGAGGGTGAAACTGAGAGGCTTGGAGTCCTGCTTTTGGCCCCAGGGGCCTGAGGTCCCCAACCCTGCTCTCCATGAAGGGCTGTCCAGGCCAAGCCTGGTTGAAAGATGAAGAGTCATCACAAGGGAGAGCAGGAGCTTGAACACTGCCTGGCTCACAGGTTTCCCCACTATGGAAACTACAGGCCCGTTAGCTTAATTCCTCTGTTCAGGGAAAATTGGTGGAAGGCATCATCAAATATAAAATTGCCAAGGATATAGAAGAACAAGTCTTGCTGCAGTGGAACTGGCATGGCTTCTGCAAGGGCAAGTCCTGTCTCACCAACCTATTCTTGAGAAGGTCAAGAAGCATTCTCAGTACCATAGTTTAAGTATGCACTGTGTGAAGAAGTCATTTCTTTGACCTGTCCTGAATCACCCAAGATTCAGCTTCATTGTTCACAAGTTGTGGTGTTATGAGAGGAGAGAGACTCTCCTCCATTTGCTTTCTCCATGCCAAGCAAACTTTTATGAATTTCTACCATATCACCTCTTCCTCATCTTTTCTCTCTAAACCAAAACAAGTCCCCAATGCTGTGACCTTTCTTCATAGGGGAGTCACTCCATCCCCTTGATCATTTGGGTTGCCCTTTTCTGAACCTTGGCTTAGCTGCTGCCCCTCTCTGGGCTAAGAGCAAAGCAGGGAGTCATGCGGTGCCATTAAGGCATACTTTGGCTTATCGGGCCACGTGAATGAGACCGAGTGAAAGAGAAACCAATCGGTGGCAGCACACGGCTCAGGCTGAAGAGAAAATAGACCACCACCTGGACTTTAACAAAAGCAGCTTCCCCTTTCTCCTGAAGCAATGCAGTCTCTTTAAAGTGCAGAGAAAATGTACAAAGGCAAAAGGAGAATGGGAGGATAGGCAGAGGAAAACTTTGCAGGAGAGAGTCGCCACCAAGAAATTGAGCAGATTCCGCAATGTCTGAACAGAAGCAAATGCATTGGCCCGAGAGCCAGAGTGTAGCTCATGACAACACCTTCGCAAACATCTCAAACATTTGTTTTCCTCGTTGTAGCCTCACATGGCCCCAGCTGAGCACCAACACACACACAAGGTCTCTATTATTTAAGCAGAGCCATATGAGGGAATATTGGAACAACTGTGGGGTGGAGCCCAACCCTGGAATGAGAATGGAAAAATGGCTTTGGAGCAGAGACGGAGACAGTGAGGAACGCAGGGCAGACTGGCAGGACTATTGGGCTGAGTTTTCAAGAGCTTTAAAATAAAATTTAAAAGATAGTGTGACCTCTGGGAGATGATTTTCTGCCAGAGCTAGTAGGAAAATTGGTCTTGTGAAAGCACCTAGTGTAGCTGGGGGGGGGGGCAGGAAGGGGCAGCTAAATGGAAAAAAATCAATAAAAATACATAGTTCATTGAGGTTCTGCCCCACACTAACAAAAGGCCTGCTCCTCCAACAAAAATCCTGGCTATGCCCATGCACCCTTGTAGGATGGGATCACAATTAGCTGTAGTTTGAAATCTACTGTATTTTTTCAACAACAAAAAGACTATTATGTATCCTCTAATACAGGCATCCCCAAACTGCGGCCCTCCAAATGTTTTGGCCTACAACTCCCATGATCCCTAGCTAACAGGACCAGTGGTTGGGGAAGATGGGAATTGTAGTCCAAAACATCTGGAGGGCCGAAGTTTGGGGATGCCTGGTCTAGTACTTCACAGACGCTTGTAACCTGCCTAGCCCCTCATAGAAGCAATAATGTGGCCACATTCTCACCATACATTTAAAGCACTATGATGTCACTTTAACCAGTCCATCAAAGAATCCTGGGTGCTGTAGTTGGTTAAGGGTGCTGAAAGCTAATAGGAGACACCCTATTCCCCTCAGAGAGCTACCATTCCCAGAGTTCCCTGGGAAGAGGGATTGATTGTTGTACTACTCATGATAATTGTAGCTCTGTGTGGAGAAGGGGAGGGGTCTCCAAACTACTCTCAGCGTCCTTAACAAACTACAGTTCCCAGAATTCTTTATGCTGATTTCCCTCTATCTCTTTGATGTTTAGAATGGTAAATCTTAGGTTGCATCCAGTACACAATATCCTGCTCCACTTCACATTCTTTCTCTGGCTGGCAAGGCAAGAGGTCATCTTGGATCTCTCTTTTGCTAACAAAGGGGCAAGTATAGCCTCTTTGTTTTGCCAACTAGATAATTGGCTAGGACTATATAGACAGAATGGGACGTGGGTGGTGCTGTGGTCTAAACCACTGAGCCTAGGGCTTGCCGATCAGAAGGTTGGCGGTTCAAATCCCTGTGACGGGGTGAGCTCCCGTTGCTCGGTCCCAGCTCCTGCCCACCTAGCAGTTCAAAAGCACATCAAAGTGCAAGTAGATAAATAGGTACCACTCCAGCGGGAAGATAGATGGCATTTCTGTGCGCTGCTCTGGTTCGCCAAAAGCGGCTTAGTCATGCTGGACACATGACCCGGAAGCTGTCTGCGGACAAAGCCGGCTCCCTCAGCCTATAAAGCAAGATAAGCGCGCAACCCCAGAGTCGTCCGTGACTGGACCTAACGGTCAGGGGTACCTTTACCTTTATATAGACAGAAGGCCTGGGATAGCACAGTCGGTAGAGTATCAGACTCTTAATCTCAGGGTCATGGGTTCAAACCTCACATGGGGGTGGGGATTCTTGCATTGCATGGGGTTGTACTTAGATTACACTTCTGGTCCCTTCCAACTCTATGATACTTCCTGCAATAAACACAAGCTTTCTCATTTTATACCAAGTCTCTGTCTGAATACCTTTAAGCTAAAGGTGTTCTCCAAGCAAGGATTCACCTCACTAAAGGTAACTTCTTCTGGTGCACATAGCAATCTCTATATGCTAACATACTCACCACCCTCTTGCAATGAGTGAGTGTACCCAAAGTGACTAACATATATACTGGCTTTTGTGGATTGCATACTTAGGGGGGAAAGCCAAGATCTGGCTTTTTCAAAAACTCAACAGTATGGAATGCATTTGTATTAAAATTTTTGTTCTCTGTTAACATGTGCTTCCAATTTTCATTTCCAAGTGCACTTATGGAATATTTTGTTGTTCACAAATAACCATGTGACCTATTACTTTCTGCACATTATGTTCAAACAGATGTTCAACAAAAAGAGGAACAATGATTGGTAATGTTTCCACACACACACACACACACACACACACACACACACACAACACCCAGATAAATAACAGCAAACAGCAACAAGCCATCATGCTGCCATTTGGTCCATATTCAAGCGGATGGAAACAATAAAGTAGATCATTGAACCGGATTCATTTTTGCCAATGAGAGCTTCTTGGGATCAAGCCAGACTGGGAGTCATGCTTTCTGCCCTGGAAGTCCTTGGGACTAATCCCAGGCTTAGCGCTAGGCTGGCGAAGGGATTCTTGATTTGGTGTCCATGCATTGGGCAGGACCACACATGGCTGACCTTCCTCTGCCCTCTAGACCACCTCATGATGGGCTTGAGGTGGGCATCATGAGCAAGTTTGCAGATGACACCAAATTGGGAGGGGTGGCTAATACCCCAGAGGACAGAATCACACTTCAAAATGACCTTAACAGATTAGACAACTGGGCCAAAGCAAACAAGATGAATTTTAACAAGAAGAAATGTAAAGTACTACACTTGGGCAAAAAAAAATGAAAGGCACAAATACAGGATGGGAGACACCTGGCTTGAGAGCAGTACATGTGAAAAGGATCTAGGAGTCCTGGTAGACCACAAACTTGACATGAGTCAGCAGTGTGATGCAGCAGCTAAAAAAGCCAATGCAATTCTGGGCTGCATCAATAGGAGTATAACGTTTAGATCAAGGGAAGTAATAGTACCACTGTATTCTGCTCTGGTCAGACCTCACCTGGAGTACTGTGTCCAGTTCTGGGCACCACAGTTCAAGAAGGATACTGACAAGCTGGAATGTGTCCAGAGGAGGGCAACCAAAATGGTCAAAGGCCTGGAAACTATGCCTTATGAGGAACGGCTTAGGGAGCTGGGTATGTTTAGCCTGGAGAAGAGAAGGTTAAGGGGTGACATGATAGCCATGTTCAAATATATAAAAGGATGTCATATAGAGGAGGGTGAAAGGTTGTTTTCTGCTGCTCCAGAGAAGCGGACACAGAGCAATGGATTCAAACTACAAGAAAGAAGATTCCACCTAAACTTTAGGAAGAACTTCCTGACAGTAAGAGCTGTTTGACAGTGGAATTTGCTGCCAAGAAGTGTGGTGGAGTCTCCTTCTTTGGAGGTCTTTAAGCAGAGGCTTGACAGCCATATGTCAAGAATGCTTTGATGGTGTTTCCTGCTTGGCAGGGGGTTGGACGGGATGGCCCTTGTGGTCTCTTCCAACTCTATGATTCTATGATTCCCAATCTTATCCCATCCTTCTTTAAACTGTTATTTCTCTCCCCCATCTTCTTTTTAAAATTTCCAATGAGCTAAATGTTTACTTGCCTTATCAGCATTGGCTTTTAGCAGCTATGGGGATGGGGGAGGCCTGAGTGAGAACAAATTCATACTTCTCAGTCCATTTTAAAACAGATGTCCAAAAAAGGACCACTGGGCTCTTTGAAGCATCCACTGTGACCGATAGGTTGCCCTTTACACGTTTTGAATAGAAAACTCCCACCCTGGGTGGGAAACAATCAATGCAACCCCAAGCCTCATTTTGCATGGCCCTTGGTGGCTACTGAAGCTGCCCTGTTCCTTCATTCCATGAGAATTCTCTCTTTCTCCTTCTTTTTCTCCTTATTTTTTACTGGTTTTTCAAAGTGTTTTCCCCATTTTTGGAAGGGAACGTATTTTATTTTATGAAAATAAATGTGTGTGTTTTAAAACCCTCCCCCGATTTTATGTCTTGAAATTGGTAAGCTTTTGCCATATCTATCTATCTTTCTATCACTTTCTCTTGACTCTATTTTGATTCTATTATGTACCAATTAATTCCCCTAGGTCCAATAGCTTTCCTGTCCTTCTGCGGCTGTGCCTTGTGGAAACCCAATCTTTCCCACTGAATTGAAGCTTGGTTAAGCAAAAACTCTCATTAAGCAAAATCTCTTCCACGCATCTGATAAGATCCGATTTGGCGGGTAAGATCGGATTTTTGCAAGGCACAGCCACAGAACCAGAAGAAAAAGCTTTTGGATCCGGGGGAATTAATAAGTGCACAATATGATCAAGAAAACAGGAAGAATTTTATCAGTTCATACCAGTGCTATTTTTCTAGAAAATGAGGTGCCATAACTCACCACAAATGCCTCTCTTGTTCTTTTATAATGGCAATGGCCCCCACCTGAGAGGTGCCAGAGAACTGAGTTCCGGCAAGTTCCGCTGTTTGGGTAGACAAGGCATGAGGTAGGCCTCCTTAAGGAGCTAGGATGAAGTGCTAGAATTACCATACTGCTAGGCTTCTACTGGTCCTCATTCCTTTGGGTTTTCTATACCACTTTGCTTCTATGTATTCTCATCAAGCTCACTGGAAGGACAGATCATGAAGCTGAGGCTCCAATACTTTGGCCACCTCATGAGAAGAGAAGACTCCCTGGAAAAGACCCTGATGTTGGGAAAGATGGAGGGCACAGGAGAAGGGGATGATAGAGGGCGAGATGGTTGGACAGTGTTCTCGAAGCTACAAACATGAGTTTGACCAAACTGCGGGAGGCAGTGGAAGACAGGAGTGCCTGGCGTGCTCTGGTCCATGGGGTCACGAAGAGTCGGACACGACCAAATGACTAAACAACAACAATTCTCATCAATATCTGTTACTTATCTTGTACCTCTAAGTATGTTATATATTAAGTTGCAGTGTTGAGTATGGTCCTCATAAACCACTACAGTCAAATTATAATAGGCTGGTTTAGCAGATATTCTTTCACCTGATAAGAGCTGGGGAGGAGGGACACCCTGGTTTGAGGGTGAACACATGTGTGCGGTTTGTACCAATCTGGTGGGGCTATTGGCAAACATCAGCAGAGAGAAGAAAACGTAAATCTCTTTAAGTAATTTTTAATGAAAAGAAATATCGAGTTACTCCGAGTGCTATCATTTCTGGGTGGCTGGTTTTTAACTTTGGCAACCAGTACTTAAAGGGAAATTTTACAGCCTTAATGCTCTCCAGATGTGCACCTAGTCCTAGATGAAAGTTTTAGCATTGGTTACTGGGCATATATGTCAGCGATGGACTTTGCAATACCCCATCGGATACACAATTGTTGTAAGTCACAGGAGAGATCTTTCCGGGGGCAGAAACAACAAACCCTTAAAGGAAAGGTCATTCATTGGGTATTCTGTCTCATGTCATTTATATAATAATCATTACAGGGCATGTGGTTTGTTTTTTTGTTTTTTTAGCATGTAGGAATTGACTTCAAGATACATGGGCAATAACAGAGCTTCTCCTCAATGGAGACTGCTTGCTAACAGCAAATCTAGATTCTTCCCCCACAGGACTTCTTCTTTCTCTTTTGTTTTAAATGCTGCTATTGCTCCCTGGGGAATGACTGGACATAGAGCAACTTTTACATGGCCAGTGAACAATTAGGTGGCTCAGAAAACAAGCTGGGACAAATGTAGATAGGCAAAAAGAATGAAGGCTTGTTGAGATACCCAAAGCAAATGCAGCAGTCTTGGCCATGAGAGTTATTGAGATGTTGCCATCAGTGGTCATGATACTTAAAAAACTAACCTGGGTTAACAATACAGGTTCACTGTAAATGCAGGTCATCACCTTTGAAAATAAGAGATATCCATGCTAATGGTCTTTTTTTTATTTTTAAAGACTTGTTATGATTTCTATTACACCCAAAGTCTGGAATGTATTAGTGGGCTCTGAGATGGACCGGTGGGCTGATGCCGAGTCTACTCAGTTGTGACTTAGTCAATTCTTTTTCTCTCAGCCTCAGCTTCTTATGGGCAGGATACAGTCAACAATAGTGACCTTCTTTACAGGGCAATTGTATGGCACAATATGATACTGTATGTGAAGCACTTTGAATATCTGAAATGCCAAACTTTTATAGGCCAGTACCCAAAAGGCCGAACTTTTATAGGCCAAACTGCTGCTAGAAGCAGAGAATTGGTGTCAGTTTTGATCCATTGATGCCATAGAATCATAAAACTGTAGAGTTGGAAGGGACCCTGAGGATCATCTAGTCCAACCCCCTGCAGTGCAGGGATCCTGTATTGAAGGAGGTTAGACTACATGTTAGCTGTTGCATTATTTTTGTTATTTATGTTTATTCATTGTTCTGCACAAGAAAATGTCCTGAAGTGACTTAAAGGTAAAGGTAAAGGGACCCCTGACCATTAGGTCCAGTCGTGACCGACTCTGGGGTTGCGCGCTCATCTCGCATTATTGGCCAAGGGAGCTGGCATACAGCTTCCAGGTCATGTGGCCAGCATGACAAAGCCTCTTCTGGCAAACCAGAGCAGCACACGGAAACGTCGTTTACCTTCCTGCCAGAGCGGTACCTATTTATCTACTTGCACTTTGACATGCTTTAGAACTGCTAGGTTGGCAGGAGCAGGGACCGAGCAACGAGATTCGAACTACCGACCTTCTGATCGGCAAGCCCTAGGCTCTGTGGTTTAACCCACAGCGCCACCTGCGCTATGACTTACAAAGTGACTTACAAAGCTATAAAATACAAAAACTGCTTGTCAATCTTTTTAAAAAAATACAACTACAAATACACCCACCAGTAATTTAACTAGTGGAGCCTATTCCATTCAGACAAGTGGAATATCACCCCACCAATCTTTAGTCTTGCCCTAAGGCAGGTCCCAGCTACCTGCCTTCCGACTAGGGGGTGGCTTTGCATGTCAACCTCCTCCTCTTCCTCCTGGTTAAGTCTCTGTACTGCCTTTGTGGCATTCAGCAGGGAGGAGAGCAGAAGGAGTACCAGAACTCCCAGAAAAAGTTGGCTTCACCTGTTACTGACTCTGCGTGCTATTTGCTCTGGCTACAGTCGGCATCCTTGCCTTCTGCCCAACTGACCCCAATGGGCATCCGCCTCTACTGAGTTTAACACCAACAAACTGATGGTTAAGCCTAACCCCTGATAGCACAGGGAGGCTAACCAGCAACTGCTCTAGCTGTAAATGAGAGGGAAGCTGCCAGTGTGAATCCTTTGATCTGGATACTTGTCTTAAAGAGTCTTAAAGAGACCCTGAGAGTCATCTAGTCCAACCCCCTGCAATACAGGAATCCTGCAAACAGCCGCCCCTAGATGGGCTTGAAAGACCAACCTTCTGGTTAAGAGCGAGACACATTGACCCATTGTGCCACTGGGGGATCCTTGGTGCCTCTTCTTTTCCCCCAGCATCTTGATGGTAAATCACTTCCAAAGATTTATAGCCTAGCAATAAAAATTGGCCTACGTTGAAGTAAGCAGTGAGTAGGACAGTTTTTTAAAGTGTTAAGTGAGAAGCCAACAGCATAATAACATTGCTTACATCTAAAACCCTGTGTCGCTACACTGCTGTAGTATTAAGGAAATGAAACATCGCTGTCCACAAGCTGCCTTCACTCAACTAAGTACTTCAGTAATTTTCTTCCCTGCTCTTTTAAAAATTACAATTTATATTGGCATTTGATATGTTTTCCTAAGTTATTTCCATCCAAAGCTTGGACTGAATTATACATGATGGTAAATGTTTAGATTTGGGGTGGAGTGAAATGAGGTTTAACTTATTGGGTCTTCCATTTATAAGCCTGTTGGCAACGCACGGATTCGACTGAACCCAAGAATGTAATTTGACCTAAACACTCAATTCTTGAACCCAAGAATGTAATTTGACCTAAACACTCAATTCTTATTGTTTCTTGACTCAATTCTTATGTTTCTGATTCAGATGCCAACTCAACCCCTACAGCTATTTTCAAAGCAGAGAGAAAAATGAACGATTTAACAAAATGCAGCATCACCCCTGGAGACCGAAACACCAGAATGAAAATTGGTACACATATTCACAGCACAATTCTATGTTCCGAGTATGAATTTAGATGCTACGCGGAAAGCTGTAACATCCAGTATTGAACATCCACTTCAGCTGGAAGCAGCTCTGTGTCCGAGCTCATTCACATCATCTGCTACTAACGTAACCCTTTTAACTGAAGAGATGAGGGCCTGAATCCTGTGTGGGGTGGATGTATGGATGGAGGAACAACTTCCTGGTCACACCTTGACTTCCATGTGCCCATGTGGCCCTTTGGACAGAACCCACATGCACAAGGTATCCCTGAGTAGATTCTATGGGGAAGAGGAGCCAAGGCCAAGAAGTTGTCCATCCACAGGTACCATCAGGGCAGCAGACACTGAGCTAGCGCACAGATCTCCTGCCCTGGTCTTCTACATTAGGGTGAGATGCATTGTGCGGTGTATTATTTATCAGTTTCAGTTACATGAATTATGTAAATATAGGAATCTTTAATTAAAATTAGCATATGCAAATGTCATGCAAACCCATGTCTTCTGTTTTATATAAAAAGGACACACACACCCCGGTCCCTGCTTGGGTTGGGGACTCTGGGATACAGTAATATAATTGGAGAAGGAACTAAGCAATCTCCAATGCAAGACTAATTTCCTCTGAAACTGAGTAATAAGGTGAGATGGTGACTTTCATGTGACTGCTTTTGGACATAATTACAGTACTAAAAAGATATGCCTCAGTCAAGTTCCACAACTGTTTTTCTGAGTTGTGTGCTCCTTTTACTAAGACGCCGTATTAACTCTCGATACTTTATTCTTATGTTTTCATCTATTCCTGATCCTTTTTGGATCCTCATGAGCTCAGATTTTGATTAGTTTTCCTAGAAATTCCTTTCCTTTCCTTAAACAGAACAATAAATAAACTCTACCTTCCCTTAGTTTTAAATGCTTGCTAAACAGAAAACCATGTGAGGGTGGTTTTTGAAATATTTCCTGCTCTCCTAGCATTTTTTTAAAAAATGCCTCATCACAAGCAAAAATATTTGGCTCTGAAGTGAGACCTGAGGTCTAAGCACATACACTGTTTGGAAGTTCATTGGGGGACCTTGGCTTTGAACGTCATTGTCTGATGGTGGGATCTAACCTAGAGGACTATCCAGAATTATGTGTGTCCAGGTCCCCAGAGCTTCTTTGAGCAGAGGAAGGAACATGTGACACTGATTTATGTGATTGGAGCTTGGCATCCTGCATTTGCAACAGAGGTAACATTCTTTTTCCTGTGCTGCAGGTCTTGTTCTTCACATACATGTCCATCTATGGCCTAGGCCAGTGTTTCCCAACCAGTGTGCCTCCAGATGTTTTGGGACTACAACTCCCATCATTCCTGACCACTGGTCTTGCTAGCTAGGGATGATGGGAGTGGTAGTCCCAAAACATCTGGAGGCACACTGGTTGGGAAACACTGGCCTAGGCCTTGACATGAGGTCAAGCCCCACCTCCCTATTGACTGAGATTCCTGGTTGCCTTGTACAAGATGAGAAGAGCTTTGATCCAGGCACTGTGCTTAGGGTATTGCTTTGGCTGTGCATGATTCTAGTATCTCTCTCTAATAAAAATGCCTTTGGCTGTAGTGGAGTTGCAAGTTCATCTGATGGGGAGAGCCAGGACAAACAGGTCAGTGGGGAGGTCAGTGGAGAAATATTGTCCAAATTGACCCTAATTAAATCTCAGGAGAACACTGCATGCAAACACATCCACACATGTGGACACAAAACAACATTGCAGTCTTTCCTTCCATACTAAAAGATGCTAAGTGCATCTGAGGTGCAGCTAAGTACATCCAAATCCATTGTGAGATTAAATGTCCTTTGAAACATGTTAAGGGGTTTGTTGTCGTTGTTTTAGTTAAGGAAATTGGTTATGGTAGATTTAACATACATCAGGCCTTTGAGCCATCACGAGGGGTTCCTTGATGTCAGAATCAGTCTGTTATAAGAACTCTGTTTTCATTTGTGAATTGTTGGAGGGTATGTTCCTGACTTAGGGACGTGGGTGGCGCTGTGGGTTAAACTAGAGCCTAGGGCTTGCTGATCAGAAGGTTGGTGGTTCGAATCCCCGTGACAGGGTGAGCTCCCGTTGCTCGGTCCCAGCTCCTGCCAACCTAGCAGCTTGAAAGCACGTCAAAGTGCAAGTAGATAAATAGGTACCACTCCGGTGGGAAGGTAAATGGCGTTTCCGTGTGCTGCTCTGGTTCGCCAGAAGCGGCTTTGTCATGCTGGCCACATGTCCTGGAAGCCGTATGCTGGCTCCAATAACACGAGATGAGCGCCGCAACCCAGAGTCAGTCACGACTGGACCTAATGGTCAGGGGTCCCTTTACCTTTACCTTTATGTTGCTGGCTTAGCCAAGAGCTCTGTTTTGGTTTGAGGAGTTGAAACTTGCAGGTTTAGGATGAGATCTCCTGAGACCCTCTCTGCAAATTGCTGGAGCAGACCTGCCCATTTCTACATAGATGCCAGTGTCAGAAGTCCATTATTTTTAACAGCTTGTGTTACAATATAAAAGCTGATTTATTGTCAGAGCAGTTTTCCAACGTCATAAAGGAAATCATCAGGGATTGCTTGTTTTTTTTTCCTTTTTTTGTTACCGCTACATAAATAACCTCGTGGGCAGATGGATATTTGTGTTCATTTACTTAAACATTACTATTTGTTATATCAAACCGTCCTAACACGCAGTCACGCAAAGAAGAGGGTGACTTGGTGTGTTGAGCAACGCCTGCCCTGAAGGCACCGAACAATCTATAATGTAACCAAACACCAAAGAACAATCGAACCCCCAGTGCGATTATAGAGTTACTATCAAAATAGAACCAGCTTGAACATAGAAAGGGAGGAGTATTTATAACAGTTTACATTTGGCCAGAATGGGATAGGAGTCTCTCCTAGATTCCATGTTTATGCAGAAAGGGAGGCCTTTGTTCCTGGTGGGCGATTCCAAAGCTTATATCCTACCGGTAATTAAAATTGATCGAAGTGTTGTGACTTTATGGAAGCCCCTGAATAAGTAGATATACAGAGAACTTCAGGGCATCACTTGCCTTGGTACAAATTTTGAATCCAGCAAAAAATATGCTGGACTGGCTCAGTAGAGATGTATGAGATGAAGGTCTTGCAAAACTCTTGAAACCTTCCCTGCATCTTTCTAGTTGATGAAAAGTTACATTGATTGATCTTAACAATTCATCAATTAAAACGCTGTAGTCATACTACAAAGCCCATGATGCAGTCGGATAACAAGCAAATCACATGTCCAAGAATATATATGGAGTATATATGTATATGGAATGTATATGGAAACTTGAATTAAAGTGAATATTTCGAAGGACAGCATCCCACAAGTTACTAGCCGAACCTTGATTTGGCCAACAGATTTTCTTTGGAAATCTGGTGCCAGCATGGAAATGGAATGCCTCCAGGAGAAATTAACACATCCTTAGTCTGGAACGTTTAATAACTCCCAATGAATCCAATATTTAGCTGATGGTAACAGGGCACAATCTGGGCGCTGACATTTAATGTTTGTCAACATCTCATTTTGTTGTCGTTGGCTGCCTAAGGCAGAAACCAGAGGACATTTGGAAACAAGTGATGTGGAATTGCATTGCTGGTGACCTTTTGGATCCTCTGCTGGGCTGTGAGATAGAGAAACTATTAGCAGCACACTGAGCAGAATGTCCACCTCAGCCATGAAAGGTCTGCAGTGTATTAGTCTGACCTTCTCATCTGATGACGGAAAGGGCTCAGGTCATGTTCTCAAGAAATAAAGGACTAGATCAAAGACAGTCAGCTTCGTTGAAGTCATGATACTGGCAACACACTCCTGGTTACTCTGAAGACTTTTCTAATTAAGGCCATAAAATGTCACAAGGGATACTGGAAGTGCTGCTCAGTCATCCAGTCAGTCAGCTTGTTGTTTGTAGCCAAAGGCTATTGCATTGAAAGGGCTGTTAAAGACGGACTTTATACATTTCAGATTGACATACTAATTCAAGGGTCTACCTGGGCTAAATTTCCTTTGCTAAGTGGTGTATGTTGTTTTATGGAAGAAGAGCAAAGATCTCAAAGCAAGGTAGGGAGCCAGCCATTTCTACAGGCTCTGATAAAGGGTATCTCGCAGGTATATTTAATAAATCCCATTGGGTATATTTAATAAATCAATGGGTAGCATCCAATGAAGTTACATTCAGAGGAAGCCCATTGAAATGGATGGACTTAGTTATGACTAGGGGTGTATGGGGTGTTAGGGGAGGGGTAGTATCTCTGGTGGTTGGAGGATATGGGTGGCGCTGTGGTGTAAACCACTGAGCCTCTTGGGCTTGCCGATCAGCAGGTTGGCGGTTCGAATCCCTGCAACAGGGTGAGCTCCTGTTGCTCTGTCCCAGCCAACCTAGCAGTTTGAAAGCACGCCACTGCAAGTAGATAAATAGGTACCGCTGCAGCGGGAAGGTAAACGGCATTTCTGTGCGCTCTGGTTTCTCTCACAGTGTTCCGTTGTGCCAGAAGCGGTTTAGTCATGCTGGCCAAATGACCTGGAAAGCTGTCTGCGGACAAACGTCGGCTCTCTCAGCCTGAAAGCAAGATAAGCACCACACCCCATAGTCACCTTTGACTGGACTTAATCATCCAGGGGAGCTTTACCTTTTTAATATCTCTGATGGGGTACATGTTTTGCTCCTACTGGGGTAGTTTGTCCACGTTTGGTCCCTACACTCAGCTCTCACCTGTAACTCTTAGAAGCTATCAGCATGTGATAGCAGACACAGGGCCATCTTAAGCATATCTGGCGCCCTGGCGCCATGGTGCGAAGATCCCTCCGGCACCCCCCCCCGCCCCTTCATCACCTGGGGCTGATGAAGATTGCAAGCTATGACATTTAGGGGGCACTGCATAGGCTACCACCCTGATGTAAACAGTGCTGAGCCAGGTGGCCACATGGCATGATTTGGTTCAGGGGTAGACAATTCTTTTTTAGCCGCGGGCTGGTCCACTGTCCCTCAGACCTTGTGGCGGGCTGGAGAAGCGGCACCGGGGGGGAGCTGGAAGAAGCAGTGAGGGGGGCAAGTAGTCCTCCTCCCCAGCCCCAGCCACTGTGCTTACCTTCCCAAGGGCTGCCACTGCTTCTTCTTCTTCTCATGGGTAGGCAGAGGGAGCTCGTCCGCTCCGCTCTCTGGCCCACAGGAACACCAGAGCAGCAGCAGCAGCGGAGGGAAGATGAGCAGCGCGAAAGGGCTGGCTCCAGAGAGGGGCTGCTTAAAATGATGCTCAGCCAGCTCAGCCCAGCCCCCTTCCTCCTCTAGGCAGGGCGGGGAGAAGCCAGGAGGAGGGAGGGAGGAGGCGCCACCACCGTGTGTGTGAGGGAGACCGGGGGGAGGGGGCGATGGAATGGCACAGCAAAAAAAATGGCGCAGCCCAAACGAATAAAATCTCCACGCCAATCCATGGACCGTCCGCAGGCCGGATCCTGAAGGCAGTTGGGCCTGATTAGGCCCCCGGGCCTTAGTTTGCCGACCCCTGGTTTGGTTCAGTATGTACTGCATTGGCTCCCAGTACGTTTCAGAGCACAATTCAAAGTGTTGGTGCTGACCTTTAAAGCCCTAAACGGCCTCGGTCCAGTATACCTGAAGGAGGGTCTCCACCTCCATCGCTCTACCCGGACACTGAGGTCCAGTGCCGAGGGCCTTCTGGTGGTTCCCTTGCTGCGAGAAGCCAAGTTACAGGGAACCAGGCAGAGGGCCTTCTCGGTAGTGGCACCCGCCCTGTGGAACGCCCTCCCACCAGATGTCAAAAAGAAAAATAATTACCAGACTTTTAGAGGACATCTGAAGGTTTAGGGAAGCTTTTAATCTTTACGAAATTGGTGTATTCTAATATTTCTGTTGGAAGCCGCCCAGAGTGGCTGGGGAAACCCAGCCAGATGGGCGGGGTATAAATATATTATTATTATTATTATTATTATTATTATTATTATTATTATTATTATTATTCAGGGCAACTTCCTATGTATGCAGGAGGAGAAGACAGGCAGAGTGGTTTTGGAGACAGTCATACTGTTAAGGAAAAGTTTCAATCCCCCCCCCCCGGGTTTCACATGATAAAAGAAGGGTACGTGCATTCATTTTTACATCTGTTCAGCTTCACATCAGGTGCTTTGGGGTTTTCTTCATCTTTAAAGAAGCCAAGATTAAGCCTCAGGGCAAAGCAAAGTTTAGTTCTGAATTTGCTTAAATAAGAAAAAAAGGAAAAGAAAGCAGACAAGTGCAAATGGGCCAAGACTCAGGGGAGACTTATGTTAATTGAACCACATACAACTGTGGCTCTGCATTCTTTTATATTTTCTCACACAGCCCTGCAAAACCAGGGAGGAAATCCTGACCAAACCAGCAGGGTGTTGCAAGTGCACTGCTGTTTTCAGTGGTCTGTGACTTATCAGCCTCACCAGGGATGCAAATTCCGTATTTGCAGCAAAACCTAGGGCCAAAAGTATACATGACTTTAAATGTGTCTTTGCACTGAACCTGGAGTGAAAGGTCCTAGAATGGATAATTAAACAGCCAGTCTGTGAGCACTTAGCCCTAGTTATGGCATATTCATCCAGTGTGAATTGACTGGCAAAATCTTTCTATTTCTGTTTCATCGTACCCTCTGAAATTTATTTTTCACCCAATCTACCAAAAGAAGCACTAAATACACAGTGAGCTGCCCTTTCTCCTTTCCCATCTCTGTTTCTGCCCACCTGCTGCAAAATCTCATGGCCCTCCTCCTGAGCCAGATAAAAACAAGGCAAGAAGGAGAAGAGAGAAAGTGACAGGCTGAGACAGAGGGGCCACTTAAATGGAGATTAGCAAAAATAACAGACAATCATGAACATCTGCTTCTGCCATTATCCCATTATGGGAATAATTACAACATGGGGCTTCTACTGCAGGAAGAACAGTTCAAGGTAATACACTTTCCACTAACATTTGCTAAAGAAAAGACAGGGGTTTTCAGGGCCTGAACTCATTCTGTGCAGACTGTTTCAAATCTGTCTGTTCTCTAAGTGCATTGATCAGATCTTTTACAATAACCAGTTGCAACATCCGAGGCTGGCACGATGCTGCATTTCGATGCAAACTTGCTTTCAGCCCTTATGCAAACCTGATCATTTCCCCCATTCCATACCAATCTCTGTAATTTGGAGGAAGGAGCAGGTGTCCCTTAGGTGTCAAAAATTAAAATAAATAATAATAATAATAATATATTTATACCACGCCCATCTGGCCGGGTTCCCCCAGCCACTCTGGGCAGCTTCCAACAAAATATTAAAATACAGAAATCCATCAAACATTAAAAGCTTCCCTAAACAGGGCTGCCTTGAGATGTTAAATAGAGCAATCCTCAAGGAATTCTCTTGACAATCATTGCTGAAAACAGAACTAGAACACAAAGGTAAAGAGGTGAAGGCAAGACCTTGCATCTGCGTTCATCAATAAGCCTAGAAGTTCTGGGTTTTGTATTATTTTACGAAAGGGGTGTCAGAAAATCTTTCATAATGTCTGACTCCCCTTTCCCCTTTTGAACAGATTGTTATGACGCCATACATTTTCCGGATATGCAGCAGCTCCGTGTTCAAGGGTGCCAACTTGAATAAAACATTTGGGGGGGGGGGCAAGGTAAGCCCTGCCACGCATAATCTATCACAAGACATGGTGTGCGCACACACTATTTGAATGGAAATGCCCATCAACTTTGGGGACCCAGCCCCTCAAACATTTTATGGGGAGGGCGAAGGGACCTTGGCTTCTAGGAGTTGGATCCTATGTCCATGTCAACAAGCGAAGAGACACAGGTGCCCTGCACCTCAGCACAGGCTGCGCATGCTGGATGTCAACTCCCAAGTGGAACTTATAAGAAATGTGTGCTGGGTGCTGTGCTTCAATTTCCCTGCTGCCATGCTAAACAAAAATCAGCATACAGGGTACCAGTACTATGAATGTCCACACAATATTTATGTCACAAGGTTTATATACTGCTTAATTTAAAATGCCACACACACACGGTTTACATAAAACATTCATAAGAAAATACTGGAAAATCCAGCAAACTATTCTGAGCATGATCCTATAGTCGTGTGGTATAGTGGCAAAAGTGTTGAACTACTGTCCTGGGAGACCAGGGCTTGAACCCCCACTTCGCCATAAAACTCAAGGGGTGACCTTGGGCCAGTCACTGCGTCTCAGTCTAATCTAGGCTTGTTGCAGGGATTAAAAACAATAAATAAGCTTGCACATATAAATCAGCCCTACTTTTCCGTTGCATGTGCAAGAAATAACCGCTACACAGTTCATTCTATACTATCACACCCCTGTCAGCTGCCAGTTCTGCTAAAGCACACCTGGGCTGCCTCCTCCCCCCCTGCACTGAGCATGCATTAAGCAGAAGAGGGAGAGAGATCATGGATGGAGTCTGGGTGCCTTGTAGCAACGGATCCATGCCACCAGGAAGCCAGCCGGCTGTTTTCCCTTCCTGGGATGACTAACATCATGATCATGAAGATGTCAAACAGACTTTGGAAACAGTCCAGTTGGGTTCAGAGAACCACCATTTGCACACACCTCTCTAGTTTCAAACAACAACAACCTTCTCTGCAGAGAGAAGGTTCTGCAAAAGTTCCTTTACTCTTAAATTTTAAAAGAAACAGCATCAATACCCGTTTCCAGTTCCCCCAGTCCTACTCCCAACAGCAATAAGCCACCGTGCTGCAGAAAGCTTTCCAACTGTGCAACCCCACAGGCAGGATGGCAGGCCCAGCCATGGACAGATTTCGGCTGCTGGCATGGAGGTTGATATGAGTCCCTTTAGTGCAACGCCATAATTCAATATCTAACTCTGGAAATATGTCAGCACAAATGAATTCAGTATGACGGCATTGCCTCATGAGGTCTCTTCTAAAATAAACAAATGCCAAAATAAATGAGGTAGTCCGTGAAGATAGCACAAGAACCCTTTTTTGTTTTGTTTTTTTGTTTTAAACAGACTGGCTCATTCTGTCAGAACGACTTGGGGATGAATCAGCATCGTAGCAAAAAAAACGCAGAACAGACAGGAGCATCTCTGGTTGAAGGAATCTGGACAGGACACCTCACCATCTGAACTTAATAGAATCGAAGGTCCGTAAAGGAAACCATCCCTGAACCACACCAGTTCCAACAACACATCCACTGCCATCGTTGTTCCAACTGCTTTCTGGACCCTTTAACTATTAAGATCCTTCTACCTGCCATCATCTTCTTTTGTAGTTACAGGTAGGTAGCCGTGTTGGTCTGGATCGAAGTAAAATAAAAAAATTCCTTCAGTAGCACCTTAAAGACCAACTAAGTTTTTATTTTGGTATGAGCTTTCGTGTGCATGCACACTTCTTCAGATACAGTGAAATGGAAGTTTCCAGGCACTTATGTAGAGAAGTGGTGGGGAGGGGTGGGGATGGGGAGGGGGGATCACTCAGAAGGGTGGTGGAAATGGGTGATTGACTGACTGATAGCTGTTGATGACCGCAAACGACTGCAAATGGTTTTGCATGAAAAAGCAAGGGTTGAGATGGCTGAAGATCGCTTATCATGTATAATGAGATAAGAACCCGATATCTCTGTTCAAACCAGGTCCCTCCATGGTTTTGAGCTTGGTGATAAGTTGCAATTCAGCAACTTCTCTTTCCAGTCTATTTCTGAAATTCTTTTGTAGTAAGACAGCTACTTTGAGATCTTGTATAGAATGTCCTGGGAGATTGAAGTGTTCTCCTACTGGTTTTTCTGTCTTCTGGTTCCTGATGTCAGATTTATGTCCATTTATCCTTTGGCGTAGGGTTTGGCCTGTTTGTCCAATATAGAGAGCTGAAGGGCACTGTTGGCATTTGATGGCATACACAATGTTAGAGGATGAGCAATTAAATAGTCCTGAGATGGTATGTTGGATGTTGTTGGGGCCAGTAATGGTGTTGTCTGGGTGTATGTGGCAGCAAAGTTGGCATCTGAGTTTATTGCAGGCTCTGGTACCAGTGTCCATGTTAAGTCTGGTGGTTGTATTATTGTGGGTGAGGAGTTGTTTAAGATTGGGTGGCTGTCTGTAGGCAATGAAAGGTCTTCCTCCCAGAGCTTGAGAAAGGGAGCGGTCATTGTCCAGGAGAGGCTGTAGATCTCTGATGATGCGTTGTACTGTTTTAGCTTGGGAGCTGTATGTGATGACTAGACAGACCCAAAAAAGAAAATAACAGAACACCACTAGTCATCACATACAGCTCCCAAGCTAAAACAGTACAACGCATCATCAGAGATCTACAGCCTCTCCTGGACAATGACCGCTCCCTTTCTCAAGCTCTGGGAGGAAGACCTTTCATTGCCTACAGACAGCCACCCAATCTTAAACAACTCCTCACCCACAATAATACAACCACCAGACTTAACATGGACACTGGTACCAGAGCCTGCAATAAACCCAGATGCCAACTTTGCTGCCACATACACCCAGACAACACCATTACTGGCCCCAACAACATCCAACATACCATCTCAGGACTATTTAATTGCTCATCCTCTAACATTGTGTATGCCATCAAATGCCAACAGTGCCCTTCAGCTCTCTATATTGGACAAACAGGCCAAACCCTACGCCAAAGGATAAATGGACATAAATCTGACATCAGGAACCAGAAGACAGAAAAACCAGTAGGAGAACACTTCAATCTCCCAGGACATTCTATACAAGATCTCAAAGTAGCTGTCTTACTACAAAAGAATTTCAGAAATAGACTGGAAAGAGAAGTTGCTGAATTGCAACTTATCACCAAGCTCAAAACCATGGAGGGACCTGGTTTGAACAGAGATATCGGGTTCTTATCTCATTATACATGATAAGCGATCTTCAGCCATCTCAACCCTTGCTTTTTCATGCAAAACCATTTGCAGTCGTTTGCGGTCATCAACAGCTATCAGTCAGTCAATCACCCATTTCCACCACCCTTCTGAGTGATCCCCCCTCCCCATCCCCACCCCTCCCCACCCCTTCTCTACATAAGTGCCTGGAAACTTCCATTTCACTGTATCTGAAGAAGTGTGCATGCACACGAAAGCTCATACCAAAATAAAAACTTAGTTGGTCTTTAAGGTGCTACTGAAGGAATTTTTTTATTTTACTTCTTTTGTAGGACACTTTGGCATTAATCCAGGACAGAGGCAGTCAACACTATCACTTCCAGATGTTGTGGACCACAATTCTCATCGTCCCTGAACATTGGCCCTGGAAGTTGTAGTCTGCAACATTTGGGGGGCATCCGATTGCCAACCCTTGAGGTAGGAGCTTAGATGCTGGTGCTTAGAAGTCTCAGCTGCTTCTTGTGACTAAATTGCAAATTCATCTGTGTTCAAGACCCTTCTGACTTCTTACGCTTTGATGGTGCTAGAATGCACCCTACTCGGATTTATTTATCTATGATATCGCTTGCACTTTCTAGGCTATTTCATGTATATAATGAATAAGGCTGTGTGAATTTATCCATTTCACTTCTCAGTTTCTCGTTATTCCAGTTCTAAGCTCCATTCGGCACATTATCACCCCAAAATGCCCACATTTTAGCATGCATTTCTCCCCATATACAAATGTTTGTATGCAAATTTGCCTAACATAATGCATTCTTGTATGTTATTTTCACAAAGATGGGCATGTTTATGCACACTTTCTCCAGTACAGTATATGCTTTTTTTGTTGTTACACATTTTATGGCTGGAGAGGTACATCGCAAAATTCAGAAGTGTGATTTTCATAGGATAGCTGCATTTCAGTACATGCATCATTTGGAGAAGTGTGAAGTAAACAAAACTGAATTCCTCCCCATCCCTTGCTTAGGGTTGCCAGACTCAATAGAGGAGAGGACTTCTGTGCCTTTAATTGCCCTGCTCTCTTTTGAGTCTGGAAACCTTAAAGAGAAACCAGCAGACCCTTTGTTTAATTTCCAAGCAAAGGGTCTGCTGGTTTCTCTTTAAGGGTTCCAGACTCAAAAGAGAGCAGGCCAATTAAAGGCACAGAAGTCCTGTCCTCTATTGAGTCTGGCAACCCTACCCTTGCCGTGTCCAATGAAAGAAACATAAGAAAACCCACTGCTGGATGAGATCAGTGATCCCTCTCTAGTACAATATCCTGCCTCTTCTCATAGCAACTGCACCAGCCAGCAATGATATGGCTGTTTGCATGCTAATAGATGTGAGACGTTCGCTGGGGGAGATCTGCTTCTGCAGGGCACATGGGCCCTTGCTTTCCAAATTAGCCTTTGGTACAACACCTTGTTTCAGGTGGTGTTATTGCTAAGGATCAGGCAAATGTACTATAAAACAAATGACTATTTAAACAACTCGGACACACCTGCTCTCTTCTCTATACTTTTTGTGCTGAATCACTTCCTGGTAGCTGTTCCTTTAACCAGGGATAGGCAACCAAAGGCTCGGGGGCCGGATGCAGCCAAATCGCCTTCTCAATCTGGCCCGCTGGACGGTCCAGGAATTAGCATGTTTTGAGTAGAATGTGTGCTTTTATTTAAAAATGCATCTCTGGGTTATTTGTGGGGCATAGGAATCCATTCATTATTATTTTTTTCAAAATATAGTCTGGCCCACCACAAGGTCTGAGGGATGGTGGACTGGCCCACGGCTGAAAAATCTTGCTGACCCCTGCTTTAACCTGTGCTTTCCCCCTGTGTCACAAAGTTTCTCTCCCTACCTGATGTCCTAATCCTCTTACTTAGTTCCACATACATTGTTACACTATTTCCTTTTATTACTTTAACAAAAGAAAACTATTATCAGAGTTAACTATATACCGGTAGTTCCAAAGGTCCATGTGCCCCCTTGAATTTAGACATGGTCTTTTAGGTGATGGGGTGTCTGCACTAGCCAATCTGCTCAAGTCTTTGTCTGTTTTGCCAAAAGAGATGCATTTCTTACCTGGTGGTGACTGAAATATGTGGTATCCCAACAGGACTGAGATGAGTTTGAGCTCTCTTTCACTAGCGCAGGAGAAACTGGTTCCTCACCTAGCAAGGATTTTGAAAAAAAGGATGAGACATTGCCCCCTCATCATGCTGACACATTTCCTCAATTTATGGAGTAAATGAGCAAAGAGACTTCTTACCACACTAGGATAGTTTGAAAATGGCACAGTTTCTACATAGTGATTCACAAGATAAGCAGGGAAATCATGTGAGGCCCTGTGATTCAGGCCTGTGCTACAAGGGCCACCAGTGTGTTGTGTGGAAGCTCCAATGAAGATGGTTGTTTGACTCTTCGAGCATATGGTTACCGTAATATGACAGATTCAGGATTTCAAGGGATAGCACTCTTCTTTGTGCAGAGCCTATTGAAAAAACAGATGGCCGCTTCCCCTGTACAGTCATACCTCGGTTTAAGTACACTTCGGTTTGAGTACTTTCAGTTTAAGTACTCTGTGGACCTGTCTGGAACGGATTAATCCACTTTCCATTACTTTCAATGGGAAAGTTCGCTTCAGGTTAAGTACGCTTCAGGTTAAGTACAGACTTCTGGAACCAATTGTGTACTTAAACCGAGGTACCACTGTAGTTGTATGAAAACCTTCTGTAGCCACAGAGGGCGCTGATTGTCACAGTGTTTCCCAATTAGCTAATTATCACGAATCCCTGGTTTTTCAAAAAGCCAAGCCATGGACCTCCTACTTTTGAAAACGTTGTTATCTCTTTGGTAGTTTTTGTTATGTGAATGGTGCCACAGACCCTCTGGGTGGGTTACACAAACTCCGTGGGGTCTGTAGACCACAGCTGGGAACCACTGGTCTATAACATTCGGACAGGTAACAAGCCAAGGGTTAGCCTGGTCGCACAAACATAGTGAAACTTTGTAGATGAGGAGTGAGGAACCTTTTCAGCCTGAGGGTCACATTGTTTCATGGGCAACTTTCTGGTGGACATGTACCAGTGGTGGGTGGGACAGAAATGGGTGTAGCACACTCTCCAACCTCTGTCCAGGCCAGCAAGTGGTATTAGCACAGTTCAAGGAACACATTCCAGCCAAGTAAAATCACCAGAGTGCAGAATACAGCCACTGAGTGGTGCAGTCTAGGAGGACATAAGTTGAGCAGGGTCCTGAGGACCACATTCAGACCTGCCATAGATAGGGCACATATACCTATCTTATGTAGTTTGAGCAACCAACTAGAGCATTTTCAGCTTATAATTTTATGAGCCTAAGAAGAACTCTGCTGGATCAGACCAACAGCTTATTTAGCCAGCATCCAAGTTTGCACAGTGGCCAAGCAGACACTTCCAGGAAGCCCGCAAACAAAGCATGAAGGTCACTGCCTTCTCTATTCAGCCCCAGCAGAACACTGCCTCTGAACCTGCCTGTTACACCTGTCAGTAGTCTTTGCTTCCATGCATTGGTCTAATCCACTTTTAAAGCCCTATAAACTAAAGGCGTTCAGTACTTCTTGTGACAGCAAATTCCATACGTAAATGAAATATGTGTTGCGTGAAGAAAGTAGGAAATGGCTTTCTGCAAAGTTTGCGGCCTGTGAACAGAGCAGATGGAGGCTGGAATTTCTTGCTAATTCACTCGTACAAGTATGTGTACATGAGCAAAACCAGGATTTTTGTTGTTGTTGACTGTCTTCTGAACTTTATGACCTTAAATTGCTGAACTCCATCCTCCATTATCAGTCTCCATCCTGATAAACTACTGCATAGAGTTCACACAACAATGGCTCCTTTCATTTTAAGCTGCCGACCCATGAATGAATTGTCAGTAGCTTGCCAGATAAACAAGAGGATTCAACATCCCTTCAGAATGCGTGTGGAGAGGGAGAGAGAACAACAGAATAAGACATTAATAAGCCTTTGAGGAAGTTTTGTGCTTGTCAGATACAGAATCACAAGACTGAACGTTTGATAAAGAAACCATCTTTCTTCAGTAAAAGTTGAACAGTTCATTATCAGCATTTTCTCACATGATAACTCTTTTTAAACAAGCAGAGGACAGCCAATATGGAGGACGAATGGTATTTTTTCAAGTGACCCTAAACTGATGTTTTAAAAGAGAAAAGAAACCCACTTGATTTTAAAAATTGATAAAATCAAATTATAGAGTAATATCAATCAAGCAGATGCTCCTACAAAACACCTTGGGGCATACTTGACATCAACTAACGAGGAATAGTTTCGAATAAACCATATCAACATTTTCAAAAACTTAGAAGAAAAACTGGAAAAATTGACAAAATTAGATTTTGTCATTCTGGCTTGGAAGATTATGGATGGATGCAATTCCCTGTTTCTGTTTCAGAGTATTGTAATATCAGTCAAATTAACAGATGTGGCTAAAAATGTTTAATTCCTTTCTGCAGAATATGGGAGGGGGCAGGATATCTTTATTTCATATCATATTGCTACACAATTTACAATCCCGACTCAAAATTAGAATTGAATCTTCTGTATTCAACCATTAATTCAAAGTTATAGTAAAATGCTTATTGGAAGCTTTTGTCCATGTTCCCAAGTGATTTCCCCCCCCCCCAAGCTTTACCTGGGCATTCAGAATTTTATACTTCAAGCTGGCAATGCAGGTAAAGAAACAGGGTTTTCTAATGGAGGCAGCTTCCACACGCAGCTGTCTACCGTCAACAGCTAACTTAATAAGGCAAATGCAGCTCGTTAGTGGCACCTGGCTCTGCTTCTCCTTGTTGTGGAGTTTTGTCTCCTCCTGCCTCTTTCTGAGGGGAGCAGCAATGTTACCACGAGGGGACAACAGCACCTGGAAAATTTGAAACGGCTACAATCCTGCTTTGATTCCTCAGTAGTCAGGAGTAGACTATGGGAAAACGACAAAGCCCTCGAGTTTCTCACTATTACAGAGATGCTTGGACAAACAAGGTGACTCCAAGCAGGGGAGTAGGAAGCAATGGGCGGTGGGGGTGGTGTGACCCAGGTGCTGTCACTGAGGGGAGTCACATTCGGCGTGCCGCCCGCCTGCGACTTCCAAGCCTACCCTGAGCCGTCAGGGTAAGAGGGGAGCTGCAACGCTTGGCTGCCGTCATTCCTGCCTTCCCCCTTCGTTTTGACACCTTGAGAGAGGTTTGGGAGTCGAGGGCAGCATGCTGAATGTACGCCATGGATGACTGGCTCCGCCCCCGGCTGCAGGCCACACGCGCTGCTCTGGGCACCCAAGCGGCTATCCCACACCTGGGAGGGCACCCTCCACGCCACGCACCCCCTTGGGAGTACACCCCACTTGGGAGCGCGCTTGCCCTGGGCAGTGCGGGCATATGCTCTGCTGCTGACTCCAAGGGTGCTTCTGCTCTTAATTGCTCCTCTGGGAGGATTGTTTGCGTCTTCCTGACAGGTAGGGATGTTGGAAAATTCCAACGAAAATAGAAACAGGAGCAGAAATTGTTGATGCTTGCTCATTTGGCCCGTGTCCAGAACATAAATCAACCCAATGAATACAAGTGGAATTTGCTGCTGTTGAGCCTACAAATGATATGCAACTAATTACATTTCCCCTCCATTTGCGTTGTGCTTCCTTTGCGCTGTACTGAATGGCAAAGCAGCCAACCCTCCCTTTTTTGGCTCCCTTGTTCCAAGCCACAGCTGTCAACTTTCCCTTTTTTTGCTGGAGATTCACTTATTCCAGCGCAGTTTCCCACTGCTATCCTGGATTGTTAGATATACCGTAGACCAGGCATGTCAAACCTGCGGCCCTCCAGATGTTTTGGCCTACAACTCCCATGATCCCTAGCTAGCAGGACCAGTGGTTGGGGAAGATGGGAATTGTAGTCCAAAACATCTGGAGAGCTGCAGGTTTGACATGCCTGCCGTAGACTGTCCCCAGGACAGGTGAGGCTGCTGATCCCTTATTTTCAAATCCATAAGTTGACAGCTATGGTGAATGGAGTGAAATGATGTAATGGCAAGGTAATTTCTATAATTAACTACAGTACATAAGCCACACCATTTCACCACAGTGGACAGCGAGATGAATAACATGGTTTGGGGTGGAAGATTAAATGCAGAGGAACAGAAACACAGCTGCAGCTAGCATCTACAAGGTGAAATGGAAAAGAATGCCTAATAATAATAATAATAATAATAATAATTTATTATTTATACCCCACCCATCTGGCTGGGTTTCCCCAGCCACTCTGGGCGGATTCCAACAGAAAAATAAAATACAATAATTTATTAAACATTAAAAGCCTCCCTAAACAGGCTGCCTTCAGATATCTTCTAAAAATCTGGTAGATGTTTTTCTCTTTGACATCTGATGGGAGGGCGTTCCACAGGGCGGGCGCCACTACTGAGAAGGCCCTCTGCCTCATTCCCTGCAACTTGGCTTCTCGCAATGAAGGAATCGCCAGAAGGCCCTCGGTGCTGGACCTCAGTGTCCGGGCAGAACTATGGGGGTGGAGACTTCTTACATCCCTACTGACATTGCCCAAGGCCTCAAACAATAACTGCCCTCAATGCAGTTTGATACAGCAAAGCAAACTCAACTTTCATTGGATGAAGAGGAAGAGACATCCTGGAGTTTGGATGCAGGCCATCAGGATCCAAGTTCAACTCGCCCTCCGTGGGAATGTTAGGGCTCTTTAAATAAAAGCCAAGCCTTGCAGCCATTGGGCATCCTCTAACAAAGCCCAAATTCCAAAACACTGAGGAACAAAAACCAAATGGGCTTCCAAAGTCCAACATAAACAAAACATCTCACAGTTTTGGCTCACGGTGCACAATGCGCATGGCATTGCTCTCTGCTGCTGGAGGACAAGGAAGGAAGGAAGAAGCTGCCAGCAGAGAGGGGAGAGAATGTGAGCTGTGTCTCCATTATAAACAACAGCCTGTTTGAGTGCAGGCACATTTCCCAGGAAGAGGACTCCACTTTTCTGGGAATGAGGAGAACTGTTTTGTGAGAACATGAAGGAATTGAATGTCAAAAGTAATCAAATCAGCTTTTGAGATGCAGGGCAAGCTTCTTTTCTTTGTCATCCTTTTCTGAACGTGAGGATTGATCAGAGGTGGGGAACGTCAGCCTGAGGGCCACATTGCTTCTGGGCAACCTTCCTAGGGCCACATCATGGCAGTGGTCAACAGGGCCAGAGGCATAAGTGAGCAAAGCAACAGGCTTTTATAGCTTATACAGACACTCATGACTCTTGCTTGTCTGGATGAAGGGCTGCATTATCAGAGATCAAGGACACACTGGGAATGCAAAGCAGGGCTGGGGGGGGGAGTTGTCCTGGGAGAGTAGGGCCACACAGTGAGGCCTGGAAAGCCATATTTGCCCCCCACTCCACACCCTGGCCAGTCTGAGGCTCCCCATCCCTGCAGTAGAAGCTGTTTGCTCTTAGTTTTGTTCATATGTGCACAGGAAGATATTAAAATCTTTCCACCATTAAAACACCAAACACAAATACCAGTTGCTAAAGAGAGGCAAAAACACATCCTGTTTAACTGGGGAATGCATGACAAAGCCAGAGAAATATAGATGCTGAATAAAATAATAATAATACTGAATTGCTTTTTAAACACACACAGACACACACTTTCTCATTTTCTGTCCATTTGCAGAAGAGCAAGCACATTTTCCAGCAAGTGTTTGGTTACTTATATGCTTGAGTGATAGAAGGTAGAGAGAGTTTTGATATACATATGATAAATTTGTTTCCCATCCAGACACAGTCTCAATCTGTCACCTAGATATGAATTTAATTTGCAACACAGATGTGCTAACATCGTCTCTCATATGGCAAATCAGACGGCAAGGAGCAGAGAATTATCAACCAAAGCCCAAGGATGCTTGCTAGAGTCCGTTTAGGTTGTAAATGAAGTGAAGAGTTTTTAGTTGCCTAATCATCTGCCTCTTAATCAATGACAGATAGATGTGCCTTGTAGTTTGGGCAGCAATTCATTTAAAGCTTTTTTTGTTTGCTCTTATCATAAATGAAATGACAGGTATAGATAGCTTATCATTGGTGATATGATTGCAAGAGTTTGCTATTCATCATACACATTTTTGTTTAATATATAAACTGAACATATCTGTTTAAAATAATGTACTGTATAGCACTTATATCCATATCCCCCAAAATATAAAAATATTACACACATACACACACACACACACACACTTACCAATGTAAAATTCCAGGACCCACTGGTCATGAGCTGTTCCTATGAACTCCTGTAAAAGAATGTGCTGTTAGATTACTAACCAATATATATTGCTCATGTGATCTTACAGTGTTAATTAGGCACCTCACCCCATTTCACAGAAATCCCATGCATTCTGCAAAGACTTACAGTGGCAGCAATAACTAATAATCCACACACACGTATTTTAATACAGTGTAATAACCACAATGAGAAGAAGTTTGGCATAACTTCCTGTAAGACTATACCTTCAAATTCTTACATAACAAATATCCATTCCATGTCCTCATTAAGTCCATTAGGTGCTCCTGTATTTAATCTATACATCCACCTGAACACCTTCACTTTTTATTTCCTGGTACCACATACTTTCTCAATGCACCATTAAAAAAAAACAACTCTTAATACAACTTTTGTGTTCTTTCGTCTTGATTTTAATCTTTCTTCTTTAGACTATTTTTCAAATTAAAAACAACAACATTTTAGTACTGATGTGTTTGCTGCCCTGGGCTTCTTCAGGAGGAAGAGTGAAAAAGAATTATTATTATTATTATTCATGTTTCTTATGAATGGGGGGGGGATATCATATACATACTGCCGAGGGAAGCAGACAAAGGTTGCTTGTCTTTTGCTCAGTACTGTAATTCAAGATGAGATTTGAACCCATGACTTTCTTATTCAGACTCATCGACATACTGCCCAATGCTGATACAGTAAATAGAGCCTAAATGGGCTTACTGATCCCACAGAACATAAAATGCAGAGCAAATGAGGCTCCAAATAGGGCTGAAAATGCTGAAAACAAGCTTTCAGGTTACACTGGCTTTTTCAGGTTTAGGATTAAAAAAAAATCAAAACAAATTATACAAGTCCAGTGTATGCGCAGGCTGATATCGTTAATTCTACAAAGGAAAGTTTAAGCAGGAACTATGTTAATCAGGTGATTACTTGGCACTGACATTATGGGTACTATCCAATAGGTGCTTCATGCCAATACAAATACATATGCAGTTGTCATGCTTGCTGGAGCAGGGATACCTGTAATGGATTCCCAGCAGCTTCAGTGAGTAGAGTTCCAGGAGGCGGTGATTTCACAATAAAGGCAGCGCTTACTGAGAAAAGGCCTGTGTCTGGAATCACATGGAGTCACCAAGGGCAAAGAAGGAAAGGGCTCCTGTATTTTTAAGATGCCCTTCTCAGGTAGGGGTAAGAAAAAAACATGCCAGCTGAAATCTCCTCTTCTAGAAATATTAGTAGTACTAGAGAACCCAATGTGAAGAGGTAACTAATGTCAAATGTGATGATTTCATTACTCTCCATGTTTTTGCTTTTAAGAATATGAAAGCTGTTATCCCCATCATAGCTGCCAAGTTATCCCTTTTTTAAAGGGAAATTCCCTTATGCTGAATAGGCTTCCTCGTGAGAAAAGGGAAAACTTGGCAGCTATGATCCCCATACATTTCCCCTAGGCTTAAAATATCCAGTTTCTCTGCCCTTACTGCATCTAATGCACCTTGGAGACCCATCAATATCACCTTAGCTCTCCACTGCATCCTTCCTACATCCCATTATTGGCAAACCTACTAAAATGTGGTGCTCAGAACCAGACACATTATCAGTTTCCAAGAATGCTCCAAGAGGCAGGAGCTTTCACCTCATTCAGGTTCTCCAAAATGCTTTTCCCTTAAGAAAGTTAGGGAGATTAGTTTCCTGCTTGGGGGTCTACAAGTTATGTAACAAATTGAAATAGCATTTGCTTCACATGTTCCCAGGTTGAATTCTTCCTGACTTAGAAATGGATGCTTCTCTACATCAAAGTGGCCTATATATTAAGTTGAACCTTACACCTATACCACCACCTGCTAGTCCTCCTCGTATGAATTCATCTGGGTCTCTACAATTTCCACAATATTTTTCCAGCCTCGCTCCTAAGCATTTTAGCAGCAACATCTCAGCGAATTTCTCAAAAGCCTCTCTGCAATGAAGTGGGTCGTTTTTCTTTCTTTCTTTCTTTCTTTCACTACTTAATATACTCTGCAGCTGCAGTCAAAAGTAATAAAGGGTTATTTCCTTCTCTACTAAATATTGAAAAAGTAGACATTAAGGATTGGCCTTCACTGTGCAATGATCCCCTCCTCCTCCTAATAATACACCAGTTATTGGATCTCTCTGTTTCTGAAACTCTTCCTGTGAATCACCAGCCTGCACTCATAACTTAGTCCTGCACTAGTCCTTCATCTGTCCCCACTGACCACTCCAAACTGCTAGTGGTGGAGACTACAAGGTCAACAGAGCAGTTTGAAGGAAATGATGAAAAAATCAATATTAAAAAATGCAGAGATGCATGTACCTGTTAGGTTTGATAAATGAAGAAATACCAAAAGGAAATGAAAAAGTTTTTTTATATGCCAGCACAGCAGCAAGGATGGTAATTGCATCCAATTGGAAAACATCAAAGGTACCAACAAAGGAGGATTGGATTTCTAAATTTAGTGAATATTTGTTAATGGCAAAGTTAACAGCAGCAGTAAGAAATCAATCAAAAGAAGAATTGAAAAAAGAATGGAAATGCTATGAGGATTATATGAAGAAACATTGTTCCAAAGATGATATGCTAACATGCTTAGAATAAGAGATATGAAGGAAAATAAAAAGAAATAGAATTAGAAATAAATTGAACATAGAATTGTACAGAAAACAGAATGCACAAATGGTAACAAAGATATAACAGAAGTCGGAAAAGCGACGGGGGGGGGAGTTGAGGGGGGAGGGGAGGAAATAGGGGAAAGGGTGACAGGAAATTGAGATGGGAAAAATGATGTAATGAATTGAATTCCCCCCCCCCCTGTTATCTTCGTTATTCTTTTTCTGTTGTTTTTCCCTTTTTTGTTGTTGGTGATATTGCAGAAATGGAATTGTATTGAATGTATTATATAAATTACAATAAATAAATAAATAATAAAAACAGAACAGTTTGCATGATGGCAGCTGTGTGGAAAACATCCTCTCTACCCCTGCACTACATAAACAATAGCATGCATTTTCCCATTTCATTTGCTTTTTTCACCTCCAGAGCATGAGGACATGGGCTGGGCTAGAGAGACCCAGTTTCAAATCCCCACTCAGCCATGCAGTGGCGAAGGAAGGCTCTCCGGCACCTGGTGCAGGGTGTCGAGGGATGGGGCGAACTGCCCACAGGGGTGGGGCAAAGCGCCCAGCAGCGCATGTGCAGTGCTGATATGGACAGCGCATGCGCAGTGCCCATACAGAGGGCGCGTGTGTGCCCTTGGCCACCCTACAGTAAGTGGCCATTTTGTCACCTCGGCTGGCCATTGCTGGCCTATGCCTCTGCAGCCATGAACCTTCCTGGGATCAGTCACCGTCTCTCAGCCTCCCCAACCTCACAGGGTTGTTGTGACAGTAAATTAGGGAGAGAGGAGAACCATGTGTTTGCTGAGTTTGCTGGAGGAAAGGAGGAAAGGCAGGATATAAATGTAATCAAGAAATAAGATCTCTGGGATAAAATAGGCAGGTAGTCCTGATTTACATGTTTATGTACTATGGGGTTTTGATTTAAGATTTCAACCCTAAAGTGATGGACTACAGAAAAGCAGCATTTGGAAAGAGAAATGGCTCAGTGGCAGAAAATAGAAGGTCCTAGGTTCAAATCCCACCCAATGAAGTACTTCAGAGTCTGAACATATGCTCTCCTCCGTAGATGGTAATGTAAACAAATTAACTCACCAACCCTGCAATATGAGAATCCCTTGCATTTTATTGCAGTGCCTGGAGATAGACAGTCAGGTTGTGTATCCGCAGGAGTGACCAGAGGAAGAATGATTGCTGGAAGGAGCGCAGAGAAAAGAAATGCCATGGTGCATCTGCAGCATCACCACCAGATGCCTTCATCTGCCCCACCTGCAATACAGCATGTCTCTTTTGTATTGGTCTCTACAGCCGCTGTAACTCTTCAGCATGTCAGGAACAAGCCAGCAGTAAATCACACTGTGCAAGTTGGAGTTAACTCTTTATTGGCAAAAACATGAGTGTCAGGCCTAACGAGCACAGCAATTCGTATTTGGTAGGTCTTGCTCCTATGAAGCAGTTGCTGAGACTGAAGGTCCCCACCCTCCTCTCCAGGGTTTTCCCCAAGCAATCAGAGACTGCATCTGGGCACAACCAACCTATCCTCCTCTCTTTTCATGTCTCTTCTGGTTCTGGAAGACTGTTCTTCTGCAACCAACCAGTGCGTAATGCAACGGTTTGACTTTACCCTCAAAGGTGCACTCTTTGATGGTCTCCTGAGACAAGATGATGATGATAATAATAATTAATAATAATAATAATAATAATAATAATAATAATACAAATTATTATTGTTGTTATTGTTGTTATTGTTGTTGTTGTTGTTGTTGTTGTTGTTGTTGTTATTAATACCCCGTCCATCTGGCTGGGTTTCCCCAGCCACTCTGGGCGGCTTCCAACTGAATATTAAAAACAGTACAGCATCAAACATTAAAAACTTCCCTAAACAGGGCCGCCTTCAGTTGTCTTCTAAAAGTAAAATAATTGTTTATTGCCTTGACATCTGCTGGGATGGCGTTCCACAGGGTGGGTGCCACTACCGGGAAGGCCCTCTGTCTGGTTCCCTGTAACCTCACTTCTCGCAATGAGGGAACCGCCAGAAGGCCCTTGGTGCTGGATCTCAGTGTCCGGGCTGAATGATGGGGGTGAAGATGCTCCTTCAGGTTTATAGGACCGGGGCCGTTTAGGGCTTTAAAGGTCAGTACCAACACTTTGAATTGTGCTCGAAAATGTACTGGGAGCCAGTGCAGATCTCTCAGGACCAATGTTATGTGGTCCTGGCGGCCACTCCCAGTCACTAGTCTAGCTGCCGCATTCTGGATTAATCACAGTTTCCGGGTCACCTTCAAAGGTAGAGTGCATTGCAGTTGTCCAAACAGGAGATAACCAGAGCATGCACCACTATGGTGAGACAGTCTGCAGGCAGGTAGGGTCTCAGCCTGCGTACCTGATGGAGCTGGTAGACAGCTGCCCTGGGCACAGAATTAACCTGTGCCTCCATGGACAGCTGCGAGTCCAAAATGACTCCCAGGCTGCGCACCTGGTCCTTCAGGGGCACAGTTACCCCATTCAGGACCAGGGAGTCCCCGACACCCGCCCACCCCGTCCCCCTCCCCAAAACAGTGCTTCTGCCTTGTCAGGATTAAACCTCAATCTGTTAGCCGCCAACAACTCACTTCAAAATGGGGTGTCTGGGGATCTTTCGCTTCATTCTGCTGAGAAGGGCCCTGGACTTCTGCCACAAGGTCCAGTCCTGGTGGCCCCACTGTCCCTGCCATCTCCAGTAAAAGGATCTCATGTGGCAGAGGCGGGAAAGGCATGACTGAGACATGACTGTACAAGAATTGATAGACCCAATGCCAATGGGGTGATGGACTCAGGTGAAGGCAGTGCCATAGATTCATATTCCTGCGGGTGTCAAGAGACGTTCAGGGAAAACAGGGAAGTGAACGCATCCATTCAAAGAGGTCAACTTTGATATGCATTGCAAAAACTAAAAATCCAGCTGAAGCAGGGGGGGGGGGAAACACTCCAAAAAGTGTCGGGCGGGGTAAATAACATGAGGCGTTTCACACAGGGGATCTCAATCAATTTATACCAAAGACTGAGCAAATAAATTAGCAGTGCCTTGTCTGATAAAGTAAATATGCCCCGAAAACACTGCTGATTGTAGCAAAAATGGCTGGTAATCCAATGCAGATGTGAAATTGTGTGAGAGGAACCCCAGCCTTTCCCAAAACTCCCCCGGTATTCTCATGACAATGATTAGCTGGAGTATTGTTGTTGGCCTGGACCAGACAGCAGACGGCCGAGCTCAGCTTCAAAATTCAGGCCTGTTTCATTAAAAGAAGATTTATTGGTGTTAGCGGGTTTTTCTTACAGAGCTTGTTTTCGTGAGATGTGCTGCGTACAGTGCTGGTTCCTGCATGTGCACAGTGGGAAGCAAAAGTAAGAGCAGAAGCTGAAGACAGCAAGGAAGGATCATACTATAATGTTGCACAGGCCCTACAGAGCAGTGAAAAGCTTCTAGCACCACCCTCTGTGCAGCGGAGCACGTGATAGAGTCACGCATCAAACTGTCTCGTGCCACCTTTGAGACTAACAGGTCGATTTCCCCTTATGCTTTCATGGGTGACAGCCACGAAAAGCACCACTTCATTTTATGTCAGAATGTCCCTTTTTAGTTTTGCTACAGCAGCCTAACATGGCTGACCTTCAGGAATTTGCCACCATCAAACTGTGTCCCACTTCGGCCTCCTCTAGCCAACCACTTTGTTCGGCACAGTGCACTCATCCTGATTTGCTTACGCAAAGCTTAAAGATAAAGGGACCGCCGACCATTAGGTCCAGTTGTGACCGACTCTGGGGTTGCGGTGCTCATCTCGCATTATTGGCCGAGGGAGCCGGCGTACAGCTTCCGGGTCAGGTGGCCAGGATGACAAAGCACCACATCATTTTATGTGAGAATGTCCCTTTTTAGTTTTGCTACAGCAAACCAGAGCAGCGCACGGAAACTCTGTTTACCTTCCCGCTGTAGCGGTACCTATTTATCTACTTGCACTTTGATGTGCTTTCGAACTGCTAGGTTGGCAGGGGCTGGGACCAAGCAACGGGAGCTCACCCCGTCGTGGGGATTCGAACAGCGGACCTTCTGATCAGCAAGCCCTAGGCCAGGCATCCCCAAACTGCGGCCCTCCAGATGTTTTGGCCTACAACTCCCATGATCCCTAGCTAAGAGGACCAGTGGTCAGGGATGATGGGAATTGTAGTCCAAAACATCTGGAGGGCCAAAGTTTGGGGATGCCTGCCCTAGGCTCTGTGGTTCAACCCACAGCGCCACCCACATCCAAAGCTTACACAGTGCTTAAATTATATCTGGACTTTATTGAGACTTTCTTCTAATTGGTTTACGTGGTAGTTATAGGACAATGAGCATTCAACCTGATTCGCTGACAAGGTACAGTATTTAGGTGCCTTCCTGTAAATCGCTTGTCTGCCCCAAACTGCGAAAAGTCAGGTGTTGTTATTATTTTTTAAGTGGATTTGTTGCACTAGGGTGAAAGGGAACTTTAATCCACTTTAAACATGAAAATGTAAAGTTCTGCTCTGTGCATGAATCCCTCCCACAGAATACTGACAATCTGGAGGTGCTCTTCACTCTAACTTCTCAACAAGAACACAAAAAAGAAATGGGGGGGGGAGATCCACCCCAGTACACATAATACTACCTTCCTCCTACTTCTGTATCTGGAAAATTTCTCTGCCCCTCTTTGGCAGCTGTACAGACCTTGCGTCCTGAACATGTCCATTGTTAAGCATTTATTAAAACCCTGAAGCAGAGCAATCGCACACAGTACTGAACATCAAAACAGATTCCAGATATCTCTGGGTGCTACAGTAAATTCTGGACATGCTTCATACCTTGGGGGGGGGGTTTCCTTTGGAGGGAGGGGGGAGTTGCCTAGGGTTGCTATATTTCAAACAGTAAAAATCCAGAGAGAAAAAGTTGTTGAGGTTTTTTGGTTTGTTTGTTTTTTGCAAAATCGCTCCCGGACGTATGGCAACCCTTGCCCAGCCTAGCATTTTCCTGGATTTTAACAATTGGATGCATATTGTAACTTAGTCAGGGCACTCCAGGTGCTTTTAATTGCTACCTTGGCAGCATCTTTAAAATATCCCTCCATGGGGCAAGAAACAAAGGTGCCTTGTTTGTTCACCGCAACATCTGTAGGTTGTGGGATTATCCCAGCTCCTGTTAGTCATGCGAGTTTATTGGCAAAAAAATCTCTCCTAGAATAAATGAAAGGTATTGAGTAATGACAAGTAGGATAAGGTTTTGAAACCCTGTGCATTTTTCCATCACACCCTGGATTCTGTCTTTTTATCCCCCTTTGAAGTGGTTTGTCTGCAACTCAATTACAGAACAGAACAAACACAGTTCCTACAGGATTTACAGTGAAAACGTTTAGGAAATAGCTACACCGTTAAACGCAATAGGAGCTTATGCTTGAATGTTTCTATTAACCATCCAGTAGGTGGTGCTATTGCAAAACCTTTACTCCACCGGAATAATTCCCCACATTTTAAAGGAACCAACCACAGAATGGAAATAGGATGTAAGCTCCACCATTTGCTTGAGAGAGCAGACATCCCCAAACTTTGGCCCTCCAGATATTTTGGACTACAATTCCCATCTTCCCTGACCACTGGTCCTGTTAGCTAGGGATCATGGGAGTTGTAGGCCAAAACATCTGGAGGGCCGCAGTTTGGGGATGCCTGTGAGAGAGAGACACTATCCTCGTTTGCACATAACGCTAAGCCACATTTTAGTGGCTTTGGGGTGCATGTGTATTGGAGGTTTGCTAATGCTTGTGCACATAGCACTAAGCGACAGGTTTGGCGTTCTGTGCAATCTCAGCTGCTGGAGAAGCAATAAGGTGGCAGCTCTCCATGTTTTTGTAAAATCTCGAGTCCTTTTTGCATGACCAGTGGGATACTGGATGAATGGAAAAGGAAGGGGGTGAGATTGCATTGGCAGGCTCCACCTCTAACAACCACATGCCAATTGGCTACACCACATGGCACCTCCACATACCTAAATAATCAATAAATGTGGCAGAGCCTGAGATCCTGCTCCTACCCAGAAAGGCATTCAGTGTGTGACCTGCAGTCAAGATTCAAGAACCACACAGACACTGGCAATGTGTTTATTAAACAGGGTTACACACATCTCACTGGCAGGGCTCTAAACACAGGCTTGCAGCACGGTTTCTCCTAGTGCAGAGAAGGAGGGTGGGGAGGAGTCTGGCCTGTGTTTGGGGGAACAATACACAGTTAACACAACCCCTGAATATGTACAACACACTTGACATCCCATTTGGCCACATGAACAGGATTCTTGCTCTTCCTCAGCTCTGAAGCTCACAGGGCACTGGCAAGTTTCCGTCCCTCTTATCTACCACACAGGAGTTTTGCAAGTCTAAAATGTTATCATAAACTCATAGAATCAGAGTTGGAAAGGACCCCCAAGGGTCATCTTCTAGTTCAACCCCCTGCAATACAGGAATCTCAGCTAAAGCATCCAACCTCTGCTTAAAAACCTCCAAGGAAGGAGAGTCTACCACCTTCCGAGGGAATCTGTTCCCTTCTCAAACAGCTCTTACTGTCATAAAGTTTTTCCGTATGTTTAGGAAGAATCTCCTTTCTTATCATTCCACCCATGACACCCTGAGCTCCTTGGAAAACAGGCAGGGTATGATAAATAATCCATGAATCTTTTAAGTCTCTTTATCTCTTTTTCCTACCACTCACCACTATGCCTGACCAATCGGACATAGCATGTCATTCGAAAAATGCTCAGTCTCAGCAAAACACACACAGAGAGAACTGCTTGTGATGTCTCTTCTCTTCCACTGAATGATGCATCAACTATAATATTTTAATTGGAATTTCGGAACTTACGAAGGCCCTTTAAAAGTACAGTTGGTGTTTGCTTGCTTGCCTTATCTATGCTCGTCTTGCATATTTTGTAAAGCTAAATGTTATTATACCATTGTATATAATCCATCTTCTCTAAACAGTTATAAAGCTGAGCTATGCTATTTATGTTCTCCTTAATCGTAGTTTAGAGAAAGTTCATATAAACATGACTCCCTGGCCTAGAGTGAAGAGAAAGACAAATATCTAAGTGAATAATCTTGAGGTTACACCCAGTGTTAGTTCTATGCAGAATAGATCCTCTCTGAACAGAACCTAAATTAGCCATACCCATTAATTCCAATGGGCCTGCTCTAAATAGAACTAGCACAAAATTAGGGCACAATTCAAGCTGCAACTTGAGCTCAGAATCACCTGACATAATATGATGCCAGGTGATTGACAGATGGGCGCCAATGGGTGGTCCAATTCCCCATCCCATGTCATGTTTGGACAAGAACAAGTATCTTCACTGAATAGCTCACGGCCTTCCCAGATAGCAGGAAAATTATTCTTTGTTATCAATAGCTCTATCTATGCTGGCGTCAGCCCAAGCCTAGTCAATGTGATATGCCACTCCCATGTACTGTATGGATGGCAGGGTGGGTGTCTGCTTTGCTGCAAGGGAAGCATGAATGAAATTGGAATGAAAAGGGGGAATAAATTACTTTCTGTACTGGAGAGGGGGGAGCACACAGTGGCCAAAAAAACACCCGGCAGCTCTCTCGTAATGCTGTAAGGGGCTTTGTGGTGGAGCTGGTGAAAATCTTGGAAGCGATGGTTGCAGTGATCCCAATTTACAGAGGACAGGTCCAGCAGGGAAGCAATAGGAATGGGCCAAGTGTTTATGAGATTTCAGAGAACTCTATAAAAAGAAGAAAAGAAGCCTGGCTTGAAAACTAGCGCTGTTGCATTGCTACTTCTAAGTGATATACAGAACGGCAAGTCCTCTGCTGCATCAAAGTCATAGAATCACAGAATTGTAGAGCTGGAAGGGAATCAAAGGATCATCTAGTCCAGGCATCCCCAAACTTCGGCCCTCCAGATGTTTTGGACTACAATTCCCATCATCCCTGACCACTGGTCCTGTTAGCTAGGGATCATGGGAGTTGTAGGCTAAAACATCTGGAGGGCCGCAGTTTGGGGATGCCTGATCTAGTCCTACAATGTAGGAATCCCATGACAGATGGCTACTCAACATCTGTTTAAAATCCTCCAATGAAGGAGAGCCTGCCACCTTCCAAGGTAGCCTGTTCAACTGACTAACACCTCCCACCATCAGATAAACCATAAACACATACAAAGAAAGAAAAAGAAAATCATATTGGAACGCTGAAACTTGCTTGTGAGTAAGGATGGGTGACTGTTTCTCTCTCTTTTTACAACCTGAAGTTCTGTTCTCCACATTTCTACATGATTTTGCAATATTTTAAAAAGTCTTTGTGAAAATTCATCAGCATTTCGGTATGGATTTATCCTAATGTACAAATCTTTGTATGCATTTTGGGCTGATATCATAGAATAGAATCATAGAGTTGGAAGAGACCACAAGGGCCATCTAGTCCAACCCCCTGCCAAGCAGGAAACGATGTTATGTTCACTAATATATGCATTTTGTTGCCTGGTGCACTCTAGTAAATGCATTTTTTGCACACATTACCTGGCTAGAGAACTGTACAGTATCGCAAAATTCAGAGCTGTGAATGGTAAAGGATGGCTGTGTTTCAGATTACAGATTATTTGGGGAAGTGCAAATCAGTTCACCTTTACATGCAAACTGAATTGTGTTTCTCCTGCATCCCTACCTGCAGGTCTTCTGTCTCCAGCAGGTGAGAGCAGCATTTTCTCCATGGTCAATAGGAGGCAGGTCTCCACGACCAAATGTTGTGCTTGGGGGTCACCCTGTTTTCACAGACAAGCCACGAGCAAATTCAGCGAACGAGTCTGGCTTTATCAGAGCAGAGACCAAAAAATCTATTCTCTTGACAAATGGATCTCTTCTCTCTCGCCCCCTTTTGTGGGTTGTAGTTGGGGACTATTTGTTACTGTGCCACTACTTGCCACATCGACTTGGGCTTGGGCTTTGCCATGAGCCTGCAGTTTCCCCAGCTAGACAGTCAGTGTGGTGTAATGGTTATAGTGTCGGACTAGGACCTGGGAGACCAGGGTTCAAATCCCCACATGGCCATGAAACTTAATGAGTGACCTTGGGGCAGTCACTGTCTCTTAGCCGCAGCTACCTCATAGGGTTGTTGTGAGAATGAAGTGGGGAAAGGGAAAACCTGTGGATGCCACCTTGAGCTCCTTGGAGGAAAAGTGGTTTGTAAATCAAGAAACAAATCAAATGCATCTTTCATGACAATATCCCCACCACGCCTTATTTTCTGAAGGAGTTTTTAAGACTTCTCTCCTAGCCGTTCCTGCTTGCACGAATTGCAGTTGGACCTCAAACCTCAAATCTGCCAAGCCAGCCTCCATAGTGCAGGACCTAGTCTGCCATGAGTTGCAGAGCCACTAAGCTATCCTCACCCTCCAGAGCAGAGAACCAAACAACCACCACTTGCTGCTTTTAACTCCTGGCATTGGAAGGAGCTAGTTCACTGAGAAGGGGCGGGGATGAAGTGTCAGCTTGGAAGGAAGGGAAACAGAGCTGTTGCCACTTCTAACGTTACCCCAGCAAAGATCGTCCTTTTCAGATATTGCCTGACCATGAAAGGAGGCTTGCAAAGCATCAATTTTATGGCATTATCCATAGGCCTGTGTGATTGCTTAGCCTTTCTTCCTTTCTCTTCTAGCTCTGAAACCTCCCTGGGTTGGTCTGCCTGGAATGAAAACCTTTTGATTTATTTCTGGCAGTAGAAATCAGTCACAGGGTCTCTCTAGAAAAACCACCTGCTTTGGTGAACTATATCATCTTGGGGACTTGTCAAGATGCTAGCTGGTGTTTCCATGCTCTTGTCTCCTCCGAGCTCAGCCGTTGCTCCTGGGATGGGTCTGGTTATTCTCACCAACAGGCTTCCAGCACAAAGGCAGAGTTTTCTGCTGTCTAGGATGGAAATTTCTTCGTTTGTTTCATAAGCAGCATGTTATTGTGGTTTCCTTGGCTGGAGGATTTCATTTTTTATTTCTAATCTCCGCCATGTGTTGGTCAACACGAGTGTGGAATTTGCCTAATCTCCTTCCCCCTTCGCCCATGTGCTCACATGTAATTCTCCAAGCTGCGTTGCCAACACATTGCTCAAACTGGGTGGGAGACGGGACTCTCCTGGCAATCTGAAAATGAACAATTGTGGTATGCAGCATTTGTTCCACTCGCATGAATAACAGCAATTAGCAATAAGTATCTGCTTTTCCTCAACTGCTCCATAAATTTAGCCAATATCTGTGGACTAAACAGGCATTAACTTGTCATTCTCTCTCCTACTGACATATGGTTTGTGCTGTCACGCATGAATCTATGGCTATGCAAACACTATACATTAAAAATACACACACCTAAGAATGTTGGGAACTGTAGTTTACCCCAAGGGTTAAAATTCTCAGCAAGTTTAGCAAACTAGTTTCCAGGATTCAAAGGGGGTGGGGAGCTTTTGATGTGTGCTATTGTGAATGTCATAAAGCCCAAATTTTGTGAATGTCTGAAAATTCAGAGATATGCCAGCAAATGTTGGTAAGTTGCCTCAATATGGTAGATGACATTTGCTAGTATATGTTGCCAAAATGATTAAATATATATCTGTCAGGGGACCAACAGGGGTCAGTGGAGAGTCCAGGAAGTTGGGACCAGGAATCTCCGATGGAGACGGAGCCCGGGATGCTAGCGTCTCGCAGCATCCTTCGGAGGGTGGTGCTGAGGCTCAGACAGCAGTGCAGACCCTTGGGGATGCTGAGAGTGCTAGGTTTCCAGAGGGAAGGCTGGAGGGGTCGGACCACAGTGCTCAAGAGGGGGAGGCTCCAGGGGAGACAGTACCGGCTGAGGAGAGGGCGCTCACCCCAACATACCCCCAACAGCAAAGGGGGGGGGGGAGAGTAGGGAGCAGAGGAGGAGATTCAAGGTGCCAAGGGCATTCTGTTGGCAAAAGTCCTGAAGGGTGGTGCTTCTGGATTCTGATTCGGAATAGAACAGTCATGGATTCTGTTGCTCTGTCTTGTACATATGTATATAATAAAACTCTGTAAAAGCCAGCCACGGAATTTGGAGCTTCTTACTCATGAGGAAGCAACCAGCAGCATTACAATATCATACCCAACTGCACTGGGGGAAAAATGGGACATCTCTTCTTCTTCTTCTTTTTTTGTGAGAGCACGGCAACCATTTGGGGTACCTTGCTTTCACACAATATCAAGCTGAGTTTTTGCCTTGAAAGAGTGTTTAATTTGGGTCTGCAATATCGCACCATGCCTGAAAAAGTGCTTTCTTCAAAACCGCAATCTCATGCAGGTCACATGACTAGCATGGGATTTCAGACCTGGAAGATGGTTTCCCCAGATTTGGGCTGCATCACGTTTCAAGTCATGATATATGCACTTTTGAATGACCTTAATTTTCCTTAAGGACCGCTTTCACCCATATGAACCCACCTGAGGCATATAACCGGCTTTAGAAGCTCTGTTCCACCACCATGGGAAATACAGCTGGGGGACGCTCCAGTATTAGTGTCACAGTTGTGGACTGTTCTTCCTGACAAGACCTGACAGGTTCCCTGTCTTCCTGTGCCTCATTTTACTGTTCTGTTCTATAACAGTTTATACTGTCCACTGCAGTTGCTTTTTTACAGAGGCTGGACTCCTATGTGCACTTACCTGCGAATAAGTCCCATTGATTTATTTCTGAATAGATATGTGGAAAATTCTATTGCTTTTTTTTTTTAAAAAAAGATTTTGTTGCTGAGCTTTTATTACTTATTTTGCTAACCATTCTTGCACAATTATTTTACATAGCAGAGCAGCTTCTAAAGAATATGATATTTTGTAAATTAAATCGGCTACCTGACAATATTTATTCATTTGTTTCAGGAACCACTAGCTTGCTGCTGCTGAACAGATTGTTCTCTTTTGCTAAGGAACTATTATATCGAAGTTTTTAAAGGACCCAAAGGGTGAAGAGCTGCAGTCCACCCACAACTATAGAAGAAAGAAAATCCACATGTTCCAGTAAAGGAAACCGTACAACCATCTTGTTTAGATGTATAACAAACTTTAAATATTTAATAAAGATTCTATGTAATAGAATCAGGCGTTACAGATAAGCAATTGTGGTTGCCAAAGCACAAGAGGTGGGTCATTTGTATATTTGGTCAAATAGGACCGTTCTCCCAAAAATAAGATACTAGGAATTTGAAATGCTTAACAGATAACATGGCTTTAGGAGGTGGGGAGGGGCAAAAGCATATAAAACGCCCAATACAAACAGAAAGAAAAAACAAACTGAGAAGTGTGTTAGCAAACAAAAACAGATAAAGTATATCTATATATAAATAAATGTTGTACAGGTTAAATCAGCTGTAATCCCAGGGGAATGTACAAGGTCCTTTTAAAATACACTTGGAATATTTTGAGAAGGGAATGCTTTCAAAGATTGGCAACAATAGGTCTATGTGTGGTCACAAGAACTATAATTTTTAAAAAATGAGTGGGAAATATAAAAATCCAGATGCATATAGTGTAACAGCCCAGTGCTATGAGTTGCTTATAAGATCTGGTCTTGACCCCAGACCCCAGCATGGACTTGACCCTGGACACACAGGCTGGTGCTCCCCTTAACACCTTTGCAGCACCTCAATACCAGCCAAAGCCCAAATGGGTAAAGTTTCATCTTCTTGTGTGGCTTCCTATGTGCCACGGGCAACTTGAAGACAGGTGTCAAGCAGCACCCTCCATATCCTGAAGTTAAAGGATGAGACAGGACCCTCCCAACAACTAAGGAAGACACAACAGACTGACTCATTCCATTAATAAATGTGCACTTCAAGTCTGCAATATTGGTGCCACTGTTGGGTCCTTAGAAGCAGTGATCTAACCAATAAGAAAATAAAAACTTTGGCCTTTCTAAAAACATACATATTTGATTTATGGGATATATATATATCCTATATAATATATACATACACACATACCTCTTTTTTTACAACAGAGAGAGTTGCAGCTGTGAACAGGATGATGTGGAATGTGCACTAGATATAAAAAGTAAACGCTTCTTGGCTAGCTCCTCTGAACAGCCTGTCAGCTTAAGAAGGGGGGGGGGGTTACACACCCATCTTAACTTGCTCGCCAACGGTTAGCAAATTGCTTAATACTGTAGAAAAATAGAGATCACATTCTGTTAAAAAGTTGCTTTGTTACAAGGGTCTGCTCTATCAAACCAGCAATTGGGTCATATGAAGAGTTTCTAGTTTCTACAAAAACATAACCATGGGAGGGGGGGGGGGAATAGAACTAACTTCATAATAGTGAGTGCAAAACAGTAGCCAGGGTTGTTATAGTGTTGGTTTTGTTGCACAACAGTTTGAAACAGTAAATTGGGGGCAGAGGTTGCACAGGTTGTAATTACATGTAAAACAATGTTTTGTTTTAGATTTGTGTGAGAGAGGGGAATGAGCATTTTTTGTTTGTTTGCAGATGCCAGGTAAGAAACTTAAAAAGCAAAGCCCCTTTCAAATGGTAGAAGTCCAAGCTGATTTCACAGCCAGTCAATCAGTCTTCATCCTCTTCGGCACTCACCCCCCCCCCCCCCGAGCTGGAAATGCAGCGTCTCTCGCTCGCTGCCTGCTTTACGAAGACCGAAGTTAAACAAAGCTGAGGGTGCAGAGGTTCGGAGGTTTAAGCTCAGAAAATTCACATTCTTTCAAAAATCATTTTGCTAATCTCCCCTGTTTACATTTTACACAGAGCAAAAGCCAGCTTCCCCTCACACCCCTCCCATCTTCATCCTGTTTACCATCCTGCCTGAACACGGCTCAGCAGAGTTTAAAAAATGACCAACCCATGCCAAGTAGAGGCATTAAGGCCTAATGCTACAAAAAACAGATGGTTCCAAAGTGAGAGATTTTTTGTGCACTCTCTCTCACTCACTTTCATGCAAGCTCCGTAAAGCTGTGGAATATGAACTACTTATTTCCCCCACTGGCAGAGATGAGGGCTTTGTCAGTACACTCTGAAGTCACTGCTTGTAGGAAGCTTAAAGCTATTTCCCTGTGTTGGAAACCAGCAAAACGTTTGCGGAAGGCAGACATCTCCCGAGACTCGTGTCTTTTTCACATCACACCCTTTCAACTCTGGTGGGATCGTAGGCATCTGCAAAATAGGAAAGGCAGCCATGATTATTACCAGCAATTTATAATAGTCCCCCTTTTCCATTAATGCAGGTCCCTCAGGCTTCAACTGGAATGCTGTATGGTCAACTCATTTAAGACACCAAAGCCCACCGCAGTTAGGTAAGATGGTCCTAATGTGGTGAGCTTTTGAGTTCTCCGGGACTCTTCAGCAGGCAAAGAGGTCACACAGGTTCGGGCAGGTAAGGGGAACATTTGGTCCTCCAGATGTCGCTGAACTACAACTCCCATCAGCCCCAGCAAGCGTGGCCAGCTATGACTGCAGTTGTAGTTCAGGCGCATCTGGAGAGCTAAAGGCTCCCTGCACCTGAGTTCAGGGGTGGTGGGATGAGGAGAAATGATAAACAAACAGGGGGAGGAAAATTAGGCTGCATGTTAGAGCCACGAGCTCCACTCACAGCTTGAGCCTAAGATGGAGATTGCAGGCTAATTCCCTCCCAGGTGGTGACAAATCAGGTCACACACAAAGGATTCCAGGAAGAAGAAGAAGGGCTCCTCCCCCCCCCCCCTTTTCATTCAAAATAGACAATCTGACCATTTTTACACTGCTTGTTCTATCAGCAATACCTTATGGTGGCCATCACATTTCACAGGCTAAATCGCAGAGGTCACATATTGTCCAGGGATACCTACTGAGTTAAATGGTACAGTAGGACTTGAAACTCCAACCACTGGACCACCTCAGCTCTCGGTATTATTAAATATGGGCTGTGGTGCTCTATTCACTGGGTCTTGTGAAAGCCTTTCACTGGCTGGACCTTGGAAAGCAAATCCAAAAGCTACTGGTCACCCCATGCAATGGAGATGCTGAGACTTGCAGTGAGTCAAAGGCAAACCGAAGTCTCACTGGAGTAGGTGCAGGAAAACACTACCAGTGCAATAACTCCATGTTTCTTGTGCATAGGAAGCTTTAAGAAGAGACATGTCAATAGCACAGTGCATTAAAGAGAATATAGATATGTTTGCCATGTCGTTCCCAAGGCTTCAAAATTGTTCCAAGAGATAGCTTTTGTTGACAGTGTATCACTTATTGGCTATAACATAGGCAAAATGATGTGAAAAGCGAAAAGGGAAAACACATAAATAATAATAATAAACGTAGGAAGCTTTCAAAGTTGCACATAATTCTCCATGAATCAGGGAGTCAGTTGTCTGAACCTGGCTTAAGGATGGAAGAATCAGTCAGTCAGTCAGTTTTGGTTTTCTCCATCTCTCATTTTCCCATTCTTAATTTCAGTTTTATTTATTTTTTATTTTTAAATGTCCTGAGAATGTATTAGATATACATACCGTTGTATGCCAAAAATGTACACATTTGCAAGCAATTTCTCTTCACCAAAGATGCATCTTATTTACACTTTCCCCTATGAATTTTTTGTACACATTACTTGGGTGAAAAACAGCACTGTGAAATTCAGGGCAGTGTGAATCTAAAAGGAAAACTGTGTTTAGGTTCATGTATTGTTGGGGGATTGAGAATTAGGTTCTTCTGTATTAAAATGAGTATTGAAATGAGCTTCTCCTCCATTTCTAGTTTGGCTTTAATCCATGCACCTGCCTATTTTAATACCATGAGATTTTTTTTTAAAATAAAAAAATTAAAAAATGAACAGAAAGCTAACATTTCTTTCATTTAAATCAGAATTCACTACTCCATATCTACACAGCTGCCCATCAAAATGTAACTCAAGAAATGTAAACAGATAAATGAGACTATACAGAATACTTTATGTTTTGGAGGATAATGACTTCCATATCCTTGAAGATACAGAAAGCCTTACAAGGAATAATTTACCCAAGTAAAGATTTCCAGATCCACTTGTTATTTGGGTATTGAGTTTTGACAGAGGGCAAGCAGCAGCTTTCATAAGCAGCTCGGATACATTTTCTCTCTGTTTCTCACTACCATGAAATAATTTTGTCCTGAGCTCCAACCACTACAAAGAAAGGAACTTCACAAATTCATCATGTTTTAGAAACAGTGGGGGGAGGCACAGCCTACCTTCCATGATGTTGATATTTTCAGCATTTTCTACATACTGATGCAGAATGCCAACAGTCACATAAATGCAGACAGCTAATACAGTCACACCTTGGAAGTAGAAAGGAATCCGTTCCAGAAGTCCATTCAACTTCCAAAATGTTTGGAAACCAAAGCGCGGCTTCCAATTGGCTGCAGGAGCTTCGGCAGTCGCGGAAGCCCCGTTGGATGTTTGGCTTCCAAAAATAGTTCACAAACCAGAACAGTCACTTCCAGGTTTGCGGCGTTCAGGAGCCAAAACGTTCAAGAACTAAGCTGTTCGAAAACCACGGTACGACTGTAGACAGAAAAGCAAAGTTGAACTGCGTGTGCCCTGCAGACTGATTGTAGCAGGGCATTCCAGCCCGACTGGAGCCCTGCCACTGCAAAAGGGGTGCTCTCTAATGGCACAGCCAGGTTGACTTCAGGATTCCAAGCATGGAAAATGAAAATGAGGGAAACTGAGATAACTGGTCCATGTGAACTGTTTAACACAAATTAGGAATGGTGCAGGATATATAGCTTTGGAGGAGGAAAGAGGACGACTTCTCCTGGGGACAGAATAGGAAGAACTTTACTGGATCAGGCTAAAGGCCCATGTAGCCTAGCATCATGTTCTCAGAGTGGACTCGTGAACTTTTAAGCTGCACACCCTACCTAAAATTCAAGAGGAGGAATAAAGTGTTTTGTTGAATAAAAATGTACTTCATGTGAGCCTTCCTAAGGGAGCTGTTTCCAGAGGAAAAACTGTAAGGGGAATGGGACTTTCATTTTAAAAATTATAGGTGCTATGTATAGTCACCTTAGAAGTTATGCAGTAACATGATTAAGTGTCTTCTGAAGTGGGGAGACCACTTGGGGAGGGAGGAGACTAAGCCCATATTTCAGATCACATGTGATTATTCCTCTGCAGTACCTATGTATCTGGTTATCTATTCACTTAAAATATACAGCCCCCCGCCCCCCAGATCTTTGAAGTTCAATGTGAATCTTCCCTCCCTTTGGGCAGCGTCAAAAGTGTCTTATTTTTCCCAACAGTGCATATCAAATGACATGCCAGGCATGGATTTTACTAGGCACCGACTGGCAGATTTTTCTGCATATACACTTGCTTGCAATTAAATGGCAGCTGCAAAGTTTATATTTGAGATGGAACAGGAAAATGCCCTTTCTTTTCAAAGAGGCTTCAGAGGAAGTGTATAGCCATCATCACCCAGCAAAACTGCTGACCACAAAAACCCTGGAGGAATTTTGGTCTTACCTAAAGAAACTAAATCCCTTCCAGCTTTCTTCTCACTCGTGTTGTCCCAGAGCCCATTTTCAGCCAATGAGATGATGCGCTTGGAAACGGAACTCCCGTGGGACAGTTTGCGGGGCAATTCATTGCGGCCAAAGGAAATGTCACTTCCTCTTTCCTCCGGGCCTTTTAGCTGCTTATCCTCATCTCCATCCTCCGCCGAATCTGCATTTTTTATGCTTAGACGTCTCATACGAGAGACCGAGTCAACTTCTTTCATCCTCACCAAACGGTCCATGGCAGCTCGGCTGGGGGCTGATGCAAGTTTGCCTTGCAAGGTCTCAATCACCTTTGAAGTGCATCTAGCTCTCTTTTCCACACCAGGTGGAACCATATTTCTTTCAGCAAATGGAAGCACAACAGACTCGGGAGAGGGAGTCTGGTCAGCTTTGGGTCTACTAAGACCTCTATGGTGCTCAAAACATTGTTCAGCTATCAAAATTGCTTGACCAGAACGCTGGTCTTCAATACACCCCAATGAGATGTTTCTGTCTCCAACAAAGAGGGAGCTTTCTGTCCAGCCACACTTTCGTCTTCCTTCGTAAGAAGATACTTTTGCTTCCACCTTGCCCTCTGACACACTTTCTTCTGGCAATTCAAGGCTCTGGGGGACATTGTCAGAGTGAGAGTCTTCATCTTGAAGAGTGCTCTTGTCAGGAATGAGGGACTCCACAGCTACCTCTATACCCAATATTCGAGCTGCTCTTGCCTGAAGCGATTCATCTGGGGGGATCTCACTGGTGATAGGTTTCCCATGACTATCTAGTTCAGGCCCTTGACCGTCATCAAACCCCACAGATCTCAGATCTGGCTCAGAGAGACCTTGGTTCCTATTTGTTAAAGACAATCGCCCTACAGACCCTCTGTCCAAAGCCAAGTTATCCCATGGCACTGCATTTTTTGTCAGCCTACCAAAGTTGATGTTATCTCTGTGATTCTTAACTTGTATTTCCTCACTGAAGTTAATGCTTTTGAATGGATTGTAGTGGTCCTCATCATCATAGCTGCCTGGCAGAACTTTTTTGATTGGGTGTGGACTCACAACCTGTTTTATTGTCCTTTTCCCAGCTTCCTGATTCCTTGATTCTGCAACCACATATTCATTTGTGGCCTTAACTGAACCACCCACCTCTTTTGCCTGCAAGCAGCTTTGGGACCTAGCACAAGATACGACCCTTGCACTTGAACTTTCAGATGCACTTAAACTTTCAGCTTTGGCTTTATCCCTCTCCTGTTTAAATATAGGAGTGACTGATATAACCATTTCTGACTGCATGCCAGGTCTATGGTCCTGGGTTGGCCCATCAGTCCTAGAGATCCCACTGCTATCTGTCCTCTCCCCTTTCTCCTTAGAAAAGGACAACTCCTGGTTGTCCTCATTCTCTATACTCTCATTCTCTACCCCATCTTCACTCTGCTCTTCCTGCTCTTGAAGCTCCTTGTTAAAACTTTCCAGCTCACTTATTATATCCCAAGGACGGCGGCTAACAGGTTTCAAGAGGAATTGCCCAAACAGCTCCGTACTACTACAAGCGGAGCTTCCTTCCTCCCCGATGAGATAACTAGTTTCTCTTTCCTGCCCAGGGGGAGGGGTGCACGAAGCACAAGGCAGGTTCTGGCATGCCTTCGGGCTAAGGACTACAGTCCGAGAACACAAATTATTGCTAGCTTTGTCAAGATACCCCGGAGCTTTTGCACTGAGTCCAACCTGCCTACATTTTCTGTCATCGGCTGGTAACACAGATAGATGTTCCGCTTCCGCAGTGGATGCCCCGCATTGTGACAACTGTGGAGCTGTCGCTGTATTTGAGCCGCTGGGTTCTAAGGGTTGGAGACGATGACACAAGATTTTGGGTTCCTCTGTGAAGCTGGTCTGCGTTTGCTGGTCTTTGTACTGATCGCCTGGCCATGAGCCAGAGTACTGGAGCTCCTTGTGCTTTGCAGGCTGCAGGAATCTGAGGTCATTCGTTTGTTTGAACTCTGGTCTCCACCACAACTCCTGTTTTTGTAGCTCATTCTTATTGGTCATGCTTCCTGTAAGGGCTTGGAGCTCCAAGTCAGTGGAAGAGGTACTGAGGAGACTTTGTTCCTGCAGACCCCCGCTATCGTCAAACCCATTCTTCTCCTCGGCTCCCTGGGTTAAGTTGTTGTTCCTATCAGTATCAGGCAGGTTCAGTTCAGATTTAACTGGGACGGAGACCAAGCAAAATATTGTCTCATTGGTTTTTTTCTTTGAACTCCTCTTGCTCTGGATCTCAGTCCCAGGTTCAAATGTTTTCACTTTAGTGATGGTCTCGCAGGGGGTTTCCATCTGTGAGCTTTGGACAGACAGCCTGCCTTTCGGGTATCTGTGATCCAAGCCATTACCTGCGTCATAACCGTCTCTTTGGATAGGCAAGGCACTACTGTCTTGATCGACGCTGGACTCAGCTAGCCACCTGCTGCCATGTGCAGAACTGCCAGGGACCTGGTCACATTTCACAGCAGTATTTAGCGAGTCGAAAAAGGCACTGTGGTACTCTCGTTCCAGAGAGCTCCCTTGGAAGGCATGGGAGCCTGTCCTATTTGTATCCACAGGGTATTTCTCATCCTGCTGGAGATTGTCTTGGTGCGCTACTTTAATATGCCGGATTCGAGGGTCATCAAAAGGAATGTACTGGATGGAAGACAGGTAGCCCTCCCCATGCCTCAGGTGGCTTTTCTTGTCACGAGGAACCTGCTCACCTTTGCAGTAGGTACTAGCAGAGGGATGGTAACCAAGCATGGCTCTCGTTCTCTCCACTGGACTCTGCATACCATTATTAAAGCACATATCATAGTCAGGCACTTCACCAGGCAAATGCCGGCTCATACTTTGCTGAGCTGGAGATTTGTAACAGGGAGGGGGTATGTACAAAGGGGGCTCCAGACCAGCGTCTTGGCTGCAAGCATCCGGGATCTGATCGTTTGCTTTGGTCAAAGAGGAGATGGCTTCATCTTTCCGTTGGTCATCCTGGAGTGAGCCGGCTTCTAGGTTTCCCCTGGTTTGCTGATGCAGCTCGTATGACGGGGGCTTCAGGGGTCTGCCGTACTTAGGCTTGGGCAAGGGATGGAAGTGGGCCACTGGCTCAGGATGCTTGGAGGTCTCCAAGCCAAACCCAGTTGGGGGGCAAGATGTCGCTTTAGTTCCACGGAGCGAATGCTTGCTGTTGACCAAGGAAGGCATTTCAACACACCGCAGGCTCTCTGGTGAAAGAACTCTTGGCAAAGATTGCGATTTCCCCTTCGCATGGGAGGCAATGGCAGTACCTCCTGCTCTCACCGAATACATCTCTTGAAGCAGCCTTTCTCTGTCACCATCTGTCAAGAGTCCTCCAAAGTTGGTTGGTTGGTTCCAACCTTCTGTCCTTAGACTTTGCCACCTATAGTCCCCAGGGGCATTCCAGGTCTCCTGCATGCCAGTTCTCCTCACATTCTCCATTCCACCTCCTACCTTCCACTGACTTTCCTTATCAAGCCCATACAAGGCACAGGGCACTGCCATGCCTTTCATTTCAGAGTCTCCTCTGTCAGTATAACCCAACAGTACGCTAAAATCTTGGCCCCTTCTTCTCCAGTAGGCAATATCTTTATCCGTCTTGGGACGTGAAGGCCAGGCTAACTGCGGTCGGTCATAAAACCTGCAAAACAAAATGAAGTCTTACTAAAGAGGCCCATACAAAAACAAATAAACAAGCAAGCTTTCTTTTCCTCCATAATTAAATAAATAATCTCAGCCACCCAGAATCATGAGCTTGTTTCTAACCCCAACATCCCCACAGATATGATGCATGTGATCTTTCTATGAGGAACTACAATAGAGCTCTTTGCTTACAATACATTTTCTTTTACTGCAGTGCATACACGTTGCAAAACTGCATGCATAACATTCCTTTGCATAATCACAGTTCCTAAACTTCATGGTATTTCTTAACATGGAAGTGATTTCTGCACTGGAAGTGTGAAACGTATGAGTTGTCTCTTAGTCAGAAATCCATACAAATTCCTAAAACTGTCAACTCTCAATAGCACATAAAGATGCACTGTTAGTATTCCTGCAAATTGGAGGATCAGACATGTCACTGCCATTGAGTATAAGCCAAAAGAAACATCAAACTTCACTGACAGGGTAAGAATGTAGCTCAGATAGGATCATTTTCTTCCATTCCTGTCAATCCAAATGTGTGGAGGTTGTTCGTGAGTGAGAGGAAGAATTGTCCATGGATGGGGAACCCAAGGACTCCTTTCCTCTTAAAAACAGAAATATTCAAAAATGAAAATGTAATGCATCCAATAAAAATGATTTAAAAATAATAATGAAATGCACACATACACATCTGGCTGCCAATAATCCTCATTCTAAGCACTGTTCAATCACTTTTGTTACGTGCATAGATTCATCCTATCAAGCAAAACTGTTCATAGACTAAACTGAGATAATATATATTTTTCATCAGAAAGATTAAATGAAATCATCTTGGCAAAATGTTCAGGATGGAAAATTGCATCCTTCAAGGGGCCGGAAATGAGAGCACAATCATGTCAACAACACATATTATTAGTCCAGACTATATAAATAAAATCACACCATGCACAAGAATGCTTAATATGGTTTGGATTAGAGCCAGGATCTCTCACTTAAATGAAGTGTGCAATTGACCACCATCGGCATTTAGAAATTATCACATTTATGTCAATTTCATTAAAAGTCAGAGGATGTTCTAATACAGTTCATCAAAAGGTGTAGAAAAGTGTTTACATGACCTGCTAAATAATACTCTAAGACTGGAGAGCTCTATCCATGGAAGCAAGAAGGTCAAACAAAGAGAGGAATGATTAATACAAGATGCATTTGTTATATTAGTTATTCCGCCTTTCCTCAGTTGAGCTCAAGGTGGCACACAGAGAATTCTCAGGTGTTCCTCCAACTGCTGACTGGATCCTCATGTGCCTTCAGATCATTCTGCATCTTAAGGTTTCGTGTACGACATGGGAAGCGGAGTCAGAACACTGATCCATCTAGCTCAGCACTGTCTACACAGATTGGCAGGGGCTCTCTCCCAGGCCCACGTGGATTGAACTCAGGACCTTCTGTGTGCACTAGCTCTACTAGTGAGCTAAGAATAAAAGAGCCTGCTGGATCAAGCCCATCTAGTCCAGCATCCTTTTCTCACAGCAGCCAACAAGATGCCTGTGGGAAACCCACAAGCAGGAACCAAGCGCAAGAGCCCTCTCTTCTCCGGTGGTTTCCATGGTCTGCTATTTAGAGGCATTACTGCCTCTAGTGATGAAGGTGAAGCACAGCCATCACAGCTAGTAGCCATCACCTCCATGAATTTGTCCAATCCTTTTTTTAAAAAGCCATCTGAGTCGGTGGCCATCGCTGCCTCTGGTGGGAGTGAGTGCCATAGTTTAACTACGCACTGCAGCCTTTCTCCAGAATGACAACAGGAGACGGAAGACTTGAAAACAAGCTCTATCTATCTTGAGCTGTCACTCTTTTTGCAACAAGGTCATTTTGCACAAACTGTTTTCCACATAAAAGAAAGAAAGAAAGAAAACAGTGATGGAAAACACTGCACTGAAACCTAGAGATGGGTTCCATTTACTTAACCAGGATCGAAACACTTTTAAAGTCCTGCACTAGCAGAAGGAGTGACAGTGTGGGGGTGGGTGGAAGAAAGCATTTGTTCAGGAGTCCTCGTTTCCGTTTTTGTCTGAGCACAACCTGTATTTTCAGCATTTGTCTCTTAAAATAATCTCTGTCTTTCCTTTTGTTCAAAATTTTGTTGCTGGCAGACGGCTGCCAGAGCGGAGTTGCTATGTGTCTCCTGCCAAACACAAACACACACCCCTTCCAGGACGATTTGTCCCAGTTCAAAAGTGCATGGACAGTCGGCTGCAGGGAAGCGCAACTGTAGCGGCGCCATTTTCTGAAGTGGTGACAAAGCTATCCACAGTCCGCAAATGCTCCTGAGAAAAGATGGCCCTCTTTGGACAGAACACACACAGCTGACTTCACTGGTATGAAACTAATTTAAAAGGAATGTCTGCGCCCTAAAAGGGGTAACATGTAAGGGCTGAGTTTGGGTTGAAGCTACCTGTACTGAGGTAAAATATGTACTGAGAAAAAGCCACCCAGAGTGGCTGGGATAACCCAGTCAGATGGGTGGGGCACAAATATTATAATTAATAGTAATAGTAATAGTAATAGTAATAGTAATAGTAATAATAATAATAATAATAATAATAATAATAATAAAGGTTTCTTTCTTTACGTCAATATGGTTCCCCAAGCAATTTCTCTCTCTCTTATCTACCCATTAGGCTATACTCCTCAGTAGTGTAGGGAGATGGGGGCGGTAAGAGCGCGCTGCCCTGGGCAGCGCAATCCCTGGGGCGCTATTGCAGCTGCCCCCACAGATGGCGCCCCCCGCCCCCAAATGCGCGCCCCGCCCCCAGAACATGCGCCGCGCCCCCAGAACGCGCACCATGTGCCTGGGGGTAGAGCGCCTGCTCTCCACCCCTGGTGGCGAAGCATGAAGCTCCGCCACTGATACTCCTATAACATTTTTTAAAGCTCACTATGCAAAATGCATTAACTGATTAATGACACTGATCAAGTATTAATTTAAAAGAGGGCCCTCTGAAGATGGCCCAGAATTCAGCGGCCAGAATTCAGCGGCCAGGTTGCTCACGGTAGAAAGACGGTCTGAGCATACACCAATCCTGGCCCCACTGCACTGGTTCCTTTGCATACAGAAGATCTCAGGATTCAACCCCCTGCATTACAGGTAAGCATGGGGGCATCTTCTGCCTGACACCCATGGAGAGCATCTGCCAATCAGTTTAGATTAGAATTTTAGACAATACTGAGCTTGATGGACCAATGGAAAAAAGACAGCTGTTCATACCATCCTACATTCCCCAGTTCTTATTTTCCCCTGTCCTCCAAGCTTTTGACAAGCCAGTTCAGGAAAATCCAATCTCTGACTGGACATCCTCTGCATCACAATCTTACTGAGATACTCACTTAGAACCATCAACGGACTGATAGCATAATAAGCAAAGAAACTCACTTATTCAGAGATGCTTTGGATGTTTCCAAAGTCTCTCTCTGCCCTGTTCTGATTAAGGGCTAGACACAAAGAGGGTATTATTAGCAAAAACAACCACTGGTTGTCAAGGCTGGAGGTGGTCACAAGCAGAACAAATTAATAGTTGCTCTTAACAAAATCAAGGCTGTTGAAAAGCTAAACTGAGACTTTTGCTTGGCTTTGCACATGTCTAAGAAAACCTGGGAAGGGGGGAACTTACCGTCCTTCTGAAGCATGAGTATTAGCCAAACTCGAGAAGTCTTTATGGTAACTGGGACCCAGTTGCTTCCCTTGGATGACATGCCTAGCTTCATTGTCATTCAGGTAGCTTTTAGCTACTGTCTTCTTGCTGCCAAGACTGGCTCCAGAGTTTGTTGGGAACCCATTCACAGTTCTATGACCAACTCTCCTATCTGTGATCTCTTGCTGGAATCCATCAGTTCTGTTCTCATATGAATTGGTGGGGGTTTTAGACAATTTGTATCCATGAGAAATCAGGAGATCTTCTACGCTGAACATGTTGCACTGGCTTCATTCACCTTGGTACCCCTGGAAGTTCTCTCGAACTGGGCCCATCACTAAAAAAAGAGAACGCAAAGGACTTGTGTGAGTATAGAAAGGCATACTCCAAAGCAGACAACCAACCTCAATTTATATATACATATATAAAAGATCTAACTGCATGCAGAGAGATTTCATTAAATCGCCATTAAATCTATAATAATTTATAGAATTCTGTTAACATAAGGTGTACTTTACCATCTTTATTTGGTTACTTCTTGCAATCTCCATGCAAGGTACGCTGCTACTGTTACATACTTAGGGAATTGAGGCTGGGTGCCAATGAATTGTGATCCCTGAATTTCTATTACTTGTCTACCAAGTCTATGACTGAGGTGGGATTTTAACCCAGAGCGTCTGGATAGGTATTTCATGGCAAAGAGATAAAAGCTGTCTTGAATGGTCTTGGACCAAAAGGCTGAGATTTAATACATTTTGTAGCTCTTCCTTATGTACATTTAATACATTTTGTAGCTCTTCCTTATGTAAGAACACTGGTAGTACATTTCAAAGGCAAAAGCCCAGCACTGATACACTTGAATAACTCAAAGAGTCGACCACATCAAATGCCTCTGCTAGCATGACCAACCTGAAGGTCCATGCATAAGTCATGTGTCTTTCCTGGCTGCATGTGGCTGGGTCTACCCACTTGGTTTGCTATACTGTTTCCTGAATCCTCTGCAGCTCTGGGGAGAAAATTACTAAATGCCTAGATGCCAACCTGAACTTCATAGACACCCAGGTGCATAGCATTTCTCAGCCCAGGTATAAGCCAACCATACAAAAATGAAAAGGAAAGACAGGACTTTGGAAGTTGAAAAGCATAAAAGGGCAATTCCAAGACCACAAAGCCAACTCCAATGTTACTTTCCCCACAGCCGCTTTTTAAAAGGAGATTTACATGTGCATGGGCATGCCTTAGCTCTTGCACCTGGAAATGAAACATCCTTTGCAAAAAGTTGCCATTGAGGCAATGCCAGACACTAGGAGGTAAGCTTTGCCTAGAGAGTCTGATCTATGATGGCCATTTCACCATGCTGGACATCACAGCCAATTGGTGATAGATATGCATCCTAAAGGAAAAAACTTATTTGGGGAATGAGGAGAGACAAAACTGCAAAGAGTAACATCTCCTTCATGTCTGAATTCATAGGTGTTTTTACACAGCCTCTGCTGTCTGAAGCTGAAGGGAATTGCAGCCCAGAACATCTGGAGGGCACCAGGTTGGCAAGGGAAAAGAATCATTCCCATCATCTAGTCCAGTGTTTCCCAAACCTGGGTCTCCGGCTGCTTTTGGACTACAATTCCCACCTTCCCAGACCACTGGTCTTGCTAGGTAGGGGTGATGGGAATTGTAGTCCCAAAACAGCTAGAGACCCAAATTTGGGAAGCACTAATCTAAGCCAGAAGCAGGAAGCCATCTTCATTTCAAGGGCCACATTCCTTTCTGGGCAACCTTTGTGGGGCCACATGTCAGAACAGGAGGGGGCCAGAGACAAAAGTGCGTGGAGCAACAAATGGAAAACTCCACCCTTTTCACATTAGGGTACTTTCAACACTCCCTTCTCTGTACTCCATCCAGGCAAACAAGATGCGTTATTTGAATTCAAGGATATGTGCCAGCCAAGCAAAAACATCTGAGGAGGCTGTTAAGCAGGGACTGTCCAGGGGGCAGCCTGGAGAGAGGGGTTGTGGCTAAGAAGAGGGCTGGGGACCAGCTAGAGAGACCCAGAAGGATAAGCTGAACTAGTTCCAAGTAGTCCTCAGAGGCACAGCAGAAGTTTAAAAGCAGCCAAATCCACACAGGAGCAAGTCATTGTCAGTTGCGGCAGACGTTGCAAATGCAAGGAGTCCCATTCTTGAAGGGAGGTGGCAAAGAGAAGAAAGAGCTGCCAATTCTGGAGCAGCCTTCTAACAGATGGAGAGGTTGGTTCAGGGCAACTTGCAATTATTTCTCCATCCCTAATTGTTTTTTCAAGCATAAACACCTGGGACTGTGTGAGGAACTCCTAAGCAGAGAACATGGACGAACAGCTGGCTGCTAGAACAATTCACCCTCCAAGAGGAAGATCCACTTTGAACACCGTAAACAACAGCATGGCGTTGACAGGTCACAAGTGCGAGGAAGAAATGTGCTTTTCCTGGTAGTATATAAATTAACAGGAATGGTTTTGTGTGCAGCGTCCATTTTCCGGCTATTGACACATTGTTGCCTGGGCAGAAAATAGAATCTAAGAAGCTCTTGAGAGACCCCCAAGAATTGGCAGTGGAAGTAAATCATTAGCGGCAAAATTGCAAGGTGATGAAAACCATCCCACGATAACTATGCAGACTTTCAAGAAACCTGGCTAGCTAGCTGTGAAGAGTGATAAACAAATATTTTTTGAAAGACACAAACTACAGTACTCCAAGATGGTCTCTTTGGGAGCAGGATTCTCATCTTGGAAGTTGGAAATGGTACCTTGGGTTTCATATTGCCAAGGGAAAAGAGGTCACCCCAGTGTGAAGAACAAACAGACCCAAACTTGAGCTGTAAATCTAAACTTAAGAACTGATGTAGTAAAGCAGGTAAATCTCACTTCTGCCCCTAATTCAATGGATGACCTTAAGCAAACCATTCTCTCTCAGCCTCCCCACCTGCAGCATAGCGACCCACTTTATAGGGATACTGTGAGGATAATTTATGCAAAGCACCCCGATTAGTGCTGTATAAATAAGTACAGCATCACCATCATTTTTGCAGCTCACCACAAGAAGCCATTGGGAACTGTAGTTCAGTGGGGATGCAGACATTTCTCTGTTAGATACCTTAAACTCCCTGAATTATGACCCCCAGGGTTCTTAGGGAAGGGGTGGAACCAGGGATATGTGAAACAATTAATGTTGGAAATAGAGAACTGAAATATGTGCCGAAATGGAATTCAATGAGAAGGGCTACATAGCACATGCTTGGCATGCAGAAGTTCCCCGCTTCAATCATGGGCAAGTCTGGGTACAGCTAGGAAAGACTCACTGCCTAAAACCCTGGAGAGCTGCTGCCAGTCAGTGCAGACAATATGGAGATAGATGGACTAATGGGCTGCCTCTGCATAACTCCTAATTTTCATTCGCCCATTTGTACACAAGAAAAACAAAGACAGCAGAAAAGGAAGTACTGTAAGAACATTATTTTTTAAATGTCATTCTTTGTGTTAGGTTCTGAAATAACAAAAATGTGTTAGGTTCTGAAATAACAAAAACAACAAAAAACAATGATGATGATTATGATGGTTACATTTGTTAGTCATTTATCTTGCGCAAGGCTACCCAAAATGACTTACAACCAATACGATCTCATGCAGTCTTATAATCTGCTATGTGTTTTGTAATCAAGCTTGGCAGGCATGTTATTTGCTTTCATTGTCCTCTCTCTCTCCACCCCACTCTGTTTCTTTTTCCATATAGTAGAACTATATGAAAACTAAATATTATACAATGTCCCTGTACATTTCCCCACCCCCACCCCTCCCCTAAGCCATAGTTTGTATGAGCACTACAAGTAAACTGTGGCCATTGTATCAGATATTCAACCTTTTATTCCCTCCCTACTCCCCCAGATTGGTTATATTGAGCCCAAATCTAGCTACATAATTTACAAATAAATATAATTGCATCATGGATCTCTATATTACCATACACAGCAAGCTGGTTCTGGCTCATACTGCTATGTAGCCATTCTCTAAACATGGCAGACACACAGGAAGGTGCTGTCTCACCCAACACACATTCACAAACCCAATAGCAGGGACAGTATGAGTGTGTGCTAATACCTGGCTGAATTTCTACTCTGGTCTGAAATGCCAAAGCAGCAGGGGGGTTGATTGCAGTATCAGTACTTCTAGATGTGTATTGCTGGCTTTGGAAGTTCACGAAATGAAAAAAAAAACAAGCCCTGTCAAAAATATCTTTCTCCCCCAGCCTGCCCCAGTGGAGCTTTGTGGAATAAACGCTGTGGAATTAAGCCTGAATATGAGATGAGAAACACACAAATACGTACACAGGATAAGAAACAATGAAACAAGTAACAGACAACCCAGACTCATGCATTTCTGATCTGATTCCCAAGTCCATCTGGCTAGACTTCAATCTCTTAAATATTTGCAGAACTCTGTATTGGCACAAGAACTCTTGTCCTGCACATGCCCAACAGGTCCTTTGTGCTCCAGAAAATGATATTCAAAGTGTTAAACAGGAAACTTGTTAAACATCGCTTCCCAAATAACATGGAAAGGCAACTCGTTTGCAGCTCTCCAAATGATGGTGAAACAAAAGGACTGTTTGGACTGTGTCAAAGCTATGAGAGAAGATAATCTTTTTGAACGGTGGACTGTTTGCTAATGGCTGGTGGCCTTTTCTAGAGCCAGCTGCAGATGTTCTGCTCAACAGCTTTTGCTAGCCAGAAAGCATTGCTCGGGTAAGTATTTATGGCAGGAGGTAATTTTTGTGGCACACCACACACATACGGGTGGAGGCTAGAAGAGTTGGAATGTATCTCTGGCAAGGGAGATATGAGCTAGCAGGAAGAACCATACACATACACATTATGCTTTGCTTCTGGAGAACTGAACTGATGCTGCATTCAAGATTAGTACCATCAGTCTGCATACTTGCCTACTCTCCTACTCAACCTGTATTTTTGGAAACAAGCAGCTATCACAAAAATGTCCACAGTCACCGCTACTCTCTCTTCAAGCAGAAATAAAGCTGATGTCCCTAAAACTTCCCACAGTTTACAGAAGCAGGGAGCAGCACATGGAAACAATGTTGTCCTCCTGATCTCATTTGCTCCCTTTATACCATTTGACATAGATTCCCCACCCTCAAATGGTGTGATTTTATTTATTTATTTTGCAAGTGTTTTCTGCAGCATCTCTTTATAACCGTGATGGATTTATGTTGGCCCATGTACACATCATTCTGCTGTATTCATTGTTCTGCAATGCTTCCCCAGTGTATAACACAGCAAAAGTGGGGCAAAAATAAACAAAACCCCTAATTTTTTGTGGTATGAAAAATTACAGGATTTCAACATGGAGCTATGGGACATGCAATGATTAGGAATAAGTCGAATGCATGCCAAAAAAATCTTTACAAACTGTATTGAAAGCAGGATTGCCTTGATACTATCCTGTGATAATTTTATTTAAATTTAAATTTGCAAATTTAACAAAGAAAAGACAAAAATAAAAATAAAAAGGATGCAGTAACTGTTAGTACATCCATTAAATATCTCAATTAATGTAAGACCTCCAGATGTCCACGTGAAATTGATGTCTATAGGAAATAACGTTCACATGTAGCCAGGGCAGTAAGATCCTCAGATCACTGTATGACAGTGGATATTTTCCCATCCAGGCTCAAAGTCTCCTAGCAGCTTTAAGGGCTTTTGTTGTCCTGCTGCTAATCCCCATTTTATAGGAATGAAATTTAAAAGTACATGAACATCTGTAAACATTTAGGATTTCGCCAATACTTTACACAATTGATACGGATGAGTTCAGACCAAAAAGAATATGTCACTGGACAAGCCCACATCAAATGCCTCAAAGAGGCATTTTCAGTATTACACCTCCCATCTCTGTCTCCACAAATGTTGTGGAGTCTAATATACCCAAAACATTAAATTTTGCTGGATCAAATCTCAAATCTAAAGGAACATTCCATACAAATTACAAGGCCACTTTCCATTGTTTAAGCTATATTAAACATTCTAATTCCCTATTCTGCACCTCTCTTAAGGTCTTGAACTTCCTACCTTACAAAGATCCATTAAGCATCTATTGACAGCAGTTATGGGGTTAGCTTTCTGTAACACATATAACTGCCCCAATACCACCATGGGTGCAAATCATCATGAATGCACAATAAGAGGGACATCTGAAGGGGCTCATAATTATAATCTCAAGCAGGCAATGTAGTGTGCATTAAAAGCAATGTCCAATGAGCAGCAAACAAAGCAAGAAAACTAACAGTGTGGACCCCTGGTCTTTCCCATCAGAAACTGGCTGAGATTGAACATGCAACCTTCCTAATCTGATGCAAGAGTTAAAAAGTCTGGGAAAACATTGTACCTTCCTGGGGTTCCTTTGTTTTGCTTGCCAATGACATCACAGATTTCAGAGCCGATTTCGCTTCCTCAGGATGCTGGCTATCTCCCCAGAGTTTCCGACTTGTCAAACTTTAAGCCAGAGCAGTTTTGTGGAAACATGAGCCAGACCCTCTTTAGCTATCTCCAAGCTACACTGGACATGCTTATATTTTAAGAAGGACTTCCTTACCCAGCCCTTGCAGAAAAGAGAGGAAGCAATGAGATCACCATCGTCCTACTGATTTTTCCCCTTCTCCTGCAACTCACTAGGATGGCTTGTTTCAAAGAGGAGGAATCATTCTGGAGCAACATTCATGCCTTCCCCCGGATTAAGGCCATAATGAGGGCTAACAGGAATGTCACTTGATGCAGAAGTGCGACATGCAGGCACTCAGCTCAGGCCATTCTCCTAAGTTCCTATCTCTCTAATAAGTGAGCAAAAAGGAAAAAAAAAAAGATGCCTGGAGGAGAATGTCAAAGAAAACAACACGTCATTCTCCAATGCCAAATTTATTTGCTTGCCTGTTCATCTCAACACATTGCTGTTTCTCTCAAGGCGGTTTTCGCACAACAAAAAATGTCTGAACATTTATTATCTGAATCAAGCATGGTGGGGAACTTGTAGCCCAGGCATAGGCAAACTCTGCCCTCCAGATGTTTTGGGACTACAACTCCCATCATCCCTAGCTAACAGGACCAGTGGTCAGGGATGATGGGAACTGTAGTCTCAAAACATCTGGAGGGCAGAGTTTGCCTATGCCTGCTGTAGCCCACCAGACAGTGATGGACTCCAGGTTCCACTAACCCCGCCCACTGGCTATGCTGGCTGGGCTGATGGGAGCTGGGAGTTCAGCAATGTCTGTAAAAGCCACACATTCACACACTAAATGGAAGTTGCTAATCCACAGAAGAGATTTCAGGGGGCAGGGGGAAGAGGACATTTTGTAACACATAACTAGAAAAATAAATTTAGTATTGTATATACATACAACAGCAGCAAGAGACATCAGTACTGACATCAGCAGAGATGTTAGGGTAGGTGCTGAGTGCTGCTGGGTGGTGTCCTTCCGACCCACAATGCTAAGAAGAATGGGATTGCCTATATTTTGAGAACTGAAAGAGCACAACCTTTATAATTTGGCATTTTGAGACCCTCAGCATTTACTTTAGGAAAAAAAAATGGCCCAAATCCAGGTAAAAGTTAGTCATATTTGTCTCACAGAGATCAATATGACAAGTTAGCAGTGACTTTGGAAGAGCCGTATATAAATTTAATAAATAAATAAAATTACATCTTGTTTATGCACTTAATTTTTTTTCCGAGAAAAGGCAAACAAAACAAATGTGCTTCTACTCTCCAGAACGATAGAACAACACTTTTAATTTATTAGGCACCACCCGTGGATGTTCCTTGCTGATGTGCCCCTGGAGTTGCATAAATAACTGAAAATATAATGAAAACAATGCAGCATCTATCCCCCAAGCCCCACCCTCCCATTTTTCACAGATAACAAAAATAATATTTAAAGGATGGGGGTGGAGGAGAAGACGTGGGAGAAAAACAAAACACACGTTCAATTGTGGCCAGAAGTACAATTTAACAACAAAAGGAACACAGTTTGAGGTGTGTGATTGGGGTCTCCTTAAAGAAAAAGCCAAAAAGCCATGGTCTGTGGTTGTTACAATGATGAATGAGGGGTGCTACACACACACACACACACACACACACAGAGAGAGAGAGAGAGAGAGAGAGAGAGAGAGAGAGAGAGAGAGAGAGAGAGAGAGAGAGAGTAGTAACAAGCACAGTCAGAGGAAGTCAACCTGAGGTGAACACAGTGGATTCTTGAGTAGATGGGTGGTGCTGAATCACAGATAGCCATCAGGACACAGCCCTGGCAAAGACCAGCTCGCAGCTGCCAAGATAACTACTGAAGCTCCTTTGATGCCGATAGAAAGCACATCAGTCTCCAACATTACAGAACATGGTGTGTGTTTTTTTGGGGGGGGGGTCCCTCCATCTTTCTTTCTTTTATCCCTGGATTCTGTGCTAAAAAAAGCCCTTCTGTACAACAGTATGTATCCAAGAACTCTCTCCTCCCAAGCACCAAATGTCTATTTAAATACATTTCACTTTTAAGTCATTTCAACTTTTAAAGTAAAGTTTCATTCCACAAGTTGCCCTGTGTTCCCAGAGGCCTTTAACCAGTGCTTTTTTTCTGGAGGGACGCATACCCCTAAAATTTTTGTGAATCTAAGTTTGGCCTCACTGAGGGGCAGTATTTCAATGAGAGTAGGAAAATGAGAGTACACCTAAACATTTTTTAAGAAAAAAAGCACTGCCTATAACCATGTGTTCTATGGATGTTGAATACTAAGTAAAACTATGCCAGGTTGATTCAAAAGTAGACTTTATTGTCTGTTCGGCTCTCTTGTACACGAGCTGTCAGTTTCTCCCTTAATGTTAAGTCCCGGCATCTCAAATCTCAAACAGGTCTGCATTTAGAGTCTTGCCAATAGTAAGCCATGCAACAGTCATGAGGTGAGTAATAAGATCCATCAGGAAGAGAGAGAGAAACCAAGGGCTTTTTCATTGGTGTGATGTAGTGGTTAGAGTGTCAGAATAGGAGCTTGGAGACCAGGGTTCAAATCTCCACTCAGCCACAAAGCTCATTGGACAACTCTGGGCAAGTCTTGGTCTCTCAACCCAAGCTACCTCACAGGGTTGTTATGTGGATGTAATGGAGGGAGAGAACCAGGGTTGCCACCTTGAGATCCTTGGAGAAAAGATAAAGATGAGATTTTAAAAGAAATCAAGAGTTCCTGAGCAGATATCCTTTTGGAAATCCTTCAGCAGTTCTACCCTACACTGCTACTCCTCCTCTCCTTGAAATATTTCAATTCCAGCTAGCCATTGCAAGAATGCAGTAACTAAGAAACATTGCTCATTTCCTCCTCCCTCCCAATACCTTCTCCTTTTATGACATGCATTTTATATTGTAAGCATGAGAACAGGACTGTCATATTATTTGCATTTGTAAGCAAAGCATTCCAGACGCTGCAGAGATGGCACAGTTCACACAAGGAAAGTAGCGCCAAATCTGCCTCCTTGCAAAGCTGGACCTTTTCCCAGTTATTCCACATCCAGTTCAGACGTTGGCTTTGTTTCATTATCTTCATAATAATCCCTGCCTTGAGTAAATGCCGTTAAGAAAAGTAAGGCTGGGGACAGGGTTGTGTACATGTGGGGTTTTATGAGTTTCACAAGAGTGTTGTGAACTTCATCACAGAAAGATGTGGCTCGTGTGGTGTGAACACTCATTTTGTTTTCCCTACTGGTAAAACAGGTTTTCAGATTGCTTTTTAAACCTGCAAAAAACAGTTTGGCCATTGCTCTGTCCATTTTGGTCTCTGGCATTTAGACCCCACCTTTTCCCCCAAGAAGCTCAAGGTGGCATACAGGGTTCTCTCCCTCCACATTTAATCCCCACAACCACCTGTAAAGTAGGCTGAGAGGCAGTGACCGGCCCAAGGTCACCCCAAGAGCTTCAGGGCCGAGTAGGGATTTGAACTCAGGTCTCCCAGCTCCTAGTCTGTCACTCTAACCACTGCACCGCACTGGCTCCCACCGTAGCACTAAGGAGATCATTCACTCAGCACAAGGATTTGTGCTTGCACAACAGAATGATCCCCCCCTCTCTATCCCCTGTGCACCCCCTAATTCATCTTTCTCTGGAGCCCCAAGGCTCATTTTTCTTGATAGCCTTCTCCTTCCTGGCCCATCCCTCCGTATCATCTCATTAATTAAACCTATCTTTCCCTGCTCGAAGAATCAACTCAAGAAAGAACTTCAGACAGAAATATTTTATTCCTTCTGATCCACCTCTACCAGTTCTGAAAACAAAAGAACACCAGCATCAAAATAAATTCTGCTGGTTTTTAATGACACCTATCACTGGACAAAGTTCTCCAAAGAGAACATGCCAAGTTCGTTCTTGTGGGGGGGGGAGAGAGAGCAGGGAGGCTTAAGCAGTGCTCACTGGCATTCCAGAGAGATGTCACAGCCTCCTTTAGTTATCTGGCACAGCAGAGTGTATATTTCCTCCAGGCACAACTCCTATTTCGCAGTCTTCAATGAACACGTTTGAGGTGTATGTTGGTGTGGAAATATAGAGTCAATACCTCCCACCCACCCCAAGAAAATCCACTAACCCAAATAGGCTGTTCTTTCATATTGATTACAATTGCCACCTAACTTATAAGATCTTGGGAATTAAGAGGAAGACTACATCAAGCCACCCCTTCTCTCCCCCACCTCTCCCCAAAAATCCTTCACATGAACTGCTACAAGGTCACAATACCTGCATTTGGTCATTGAGTGAGAGGAAATGTTTTAATGAAGAATCCATCAAGATGTTTGTATGGCAAGCAACACGAGTCATAAAACTTGGGCTCCACGATCAAAAGGATCAAAACGCAAAATAGTACATTCATTGTGGGAATTAAATGGGGAGTGTTTCCCAACCTTTGGTCTCCAGCTGTTTTTGGACTACAACTCCCACCATCCCTAGCTAGCAAGATCAGTAGTCAGGGGTGATGGGAATTGTAGTCCAAAAACAGATAGAGTCCAAAGGTTGGGAAACACTTGTTTAAAAAGGGTTTGTTGATTGGGATACAGACAGAGACTACACATTGAGCCGCCAAGAGATAAAGATCCAAATGCTCTGCCTGCTTACTTGTCCTGTCTTCTGGGACAATTTACAAGACGTTTGGGGGATTTTTTTTGTCAAGCTGATTTAAATTACGGTAATGCCACAAAGCTATCAAAATGAATTTGTTTGTGACACGTTTGTATCAGCAACAGAAATGATCACAGGTTTATGGTTAGAAAGTTACCAAAATACTTATTTGATGTACAGTGGTACCTTGGGTTATGAACTTAACCTGTTCCGGAAGTTTGTTCTTAAACCAAAACCATTCTTAAACCGAGGCGCGCTTTCCCTAATGAGGCCTCCCGCCACTGGTGCCCTTCCACCATTCGGATTCCATTCTTAGACCGAGGGAAAGTTCTCAAACCAAGATACTATTTCCGGTTTTGCGAAGTTTGTAAACCAAATTGTTCTTAAACCAGACTGTTCTTAAACCAAGGTAAAGGTAAAGGTAAAGGGACCCCTGACTGTTAAGTCCAGTCGTGGGCGACTCTGGGGTTGTGGAGCTCATCTCGCTTTACTGGCCAAGGGAGCCGGCGTTTGTCCGCAGACAGCTTCCGGGTCATGTGGCTAGCATGACTAAGCCACTTCTGGAGAACCAGAGCAGCGCATGGAAATGCCGTTTACCTTCCCGCCAGAGCAGTACCTATTTATCTACTTGCACTTGACGTGCTTTCCAACTGCTAGGTTGGCAGGAGTAAACCGAGGTACCACTGTACTTATTTCAATGCTTACTTATGGCACACTTCAGAGTGCCTTGACCAAATATACAAAACATCAACCTGGCTCTAGGCAACGGTTGATGGACAATTTCACCATTCATTAGATTCCACCCCCCAAATGTTGGTTTCACGGCTGCCCACCTGCTATTGACCCATGAAATGCCCTACTCATTCTCGGTGGACATGTCCTCATTAACAACATTCAGGAAGAATTTTAACAATTCTGCTCACTTGATGGCTGAAAGATAGATACCGTTCCTAGCAACTGTGAAATTATTAGCTATGAGGGTATGGGACCTTAAAAAAAAATAGATGTTCTTAATATTTTTAAATGTCCTAAATAAGTTTTCATTTTATTTTTAGCAGTATTGTTTTGCTACTTCGTTGTCTACCGCCCTTTGGATAGGAAGGGTGGGTCAGAAATTTAAGAAATAATAATGTTGCAATATTCATCTTTTCACCTCTGTAGTGAATTCCACATGTCTCTCCAGCTGTTTATCTTGTTACTGCAGAGAGATAGCCTTGTTAATTTGCATTTGAGGTGAGTGGATGGGGGACAGGATTGAACATGCTGTCCCCCATTCCACTCCAAACCTTCATGCATTTTGCTTAACATCTGCATGTAACCTGTGTGTGTACACAACAAAAGCTGGTAAGAACAATGTGCACACACAGCTGCATGCAGATGAGCTCATTTTGCTCTGAAAGGGAGCCTATGAATATTTCAAATAAATTAAAATACATGCTCAACTGAATGTGTGAATGTGGATAATTCTTCCACCCCAGTCACCTCTTTGTTCATCACAATGTGTGAATAGGACTGTTATTGTTTCAGGGTAACTCCATCATTCAGAGAAATTTCGGCTTACCCATAGTGAAGGCCTGGCTAATTTCAGAGTCCTATCCAAACTCTTCTCATGGGGCTCATGCCACGGCCAAGGGAGCAGGAATTTCAACTCATGAACTTCCAGATGTTGTTGAACCACAACTCCCATCACCCTTGTCCATTGGCTGTGCTGACTGGGGATGATGGGAATTGAAGTCAAACAACATCTGAAGGGCCACCAGTTCCCCACCCTAATCAACCGAGAGGCCAGGCCAACTATCAGAAGCTAGGGGTGATGGGAGCTGTAGTCCAACAACAGCTGGATACAAGTTTGGGAAACCCTGCATTAGAATATTTATACCTTGTTTTGCAAAAAAGAAGTTCCAAATAGTTGCCTATTAGATACCAATATTTCTCTACAGAGTTATAGAGGGAGCAATGAGGGAAGGAGTAAGGGAGGCTTACTGCCACCAGAGAGATAAGCAGTGCCCAGGTGTGCCTTACACAATGGGATGGAGAAGCACAAGTGTCCTTGGTTAAAACACTGAAGGTGAAAAAGAGGTGGAATGGAGAAGGAAGCAAGAAAACAATGTATAACTTGGAACTATAGTGAGACCCTACCCAAGAGACTCAAACTCTATTCAAAATTATAAGGAGTGCAACCCTGAATTGAGTATCCTGCTGCTTCTCCCTGCTGAATGACAAACCTCGGTTGCTTAAAGTATTTCTCATTGAGTTTAGGACAGAAAAGAATGGCATGTTCAGTATTCAAGTAGTTTTAAGTAAGGACATAAGCACAGGCTTATGCTAAAGAAAATCTGAATGTAGAGACTGGAATGGGACAATTGTAAAGTGGGGACAATATTTACTACCCTGGTGTTACAGATGTGCTTCAGAGAGCACTACTGTATGTGATCTACACTACAAGCAAAACACCCAGTCAGCCTCATCACTCTGGTAAGGCAGCTGATTTTTCAGTGTAGTGAAAGGGCAGAGAATTGCTGGTTATTTAATTTGCTAGCACCAGATTTAGGACAGTGCAGGCGGTTCCTCTGCCCAGGGTACCAATGCAAGGGGGCACAAAATAATGACATCATGTACTTGGGTGCAGGCGCAGAACGGAAAGTGAGAGAGGGAAGGGTGCCAAATTTTGTCCTCGCTCAGGGCTCAGTATTACCCAAGTCTGCCCCTGATGTTACTTTTTGTAGCAGCTATAGCATTTTTCAGGTGTTGGAGAAGCAGTTTGCCCTAGATCAGTGGTTCCCAACAGGTGGTCCGGGGACCCCCAGGGGTCCGCGAGCTATGCCAGAGGGGTCCGCAAGATGCTATTAGAATAAAAAATATATTAAATATATTTCGTATGATAACAGATTTTTTGTTTTGGCCGCTTCCTGCATGAGCAGAGTCTAGCGCAAAACTAGAATTAGATAGAGGCAGTAGTTCTGCTGTATGTCGTTAGGTGGCGCTTTACAAACACTACTGTTTTGCAAAGAGGCAGTGCGCGCATTCTAATAACGCTCACCTCCCCAAGATGCTTTGCGCGCGTCGGCTTCATTTGTGCGCTACTGCGCAGGTACCTTGTCTTCTCCATTCCCCTCCCTCCTCCCTGGCGCGCGCTGCCTCTTTGCAAAACAGTAGTGTTTGTAAACAAAGCGTTGTTTTTCGCGGAAGCTACAGTTCGCGTAGTTAAAAATGGACCGTTGGTTAAGAAGTGGTTCGTTAAAACGACAAAGGCCTACAGATGAAGAGGAAGAACTGTAAAAAACGTATAAATATAAAATATAAAAAGACTCTTAATTTGGCTCTCACTTTTTAATTTTAGGATTAGGAATTAATGGGGGTCCTTGTCACAATAGCGGCTCGATGAGGGGTCCTCGAGAAAATTTTGTTGGGAACCCCTGCCCTAGATGCTAGAATCACTTGGCTGGCCTTTGATAGAAGGCACCTTGACTTATACCAGCCCTACCATCATTGTGACAGGTGAAGAATGTGCAGAAGGCTTGCCTATTACATCTTGGCTCATTCTGTACATAGAGATAAATTGCAGTAACCTATGGGATCCCCATCAGTAGGAATGAGCTGCCCCCCCTCACCTTCCCAGTAACAAGAGTGGAGAGTGGTTTCTGCTCTTACCAACACAGTGCTCCAAAAGAGCAGTACCATAATGCCCCTTCCCAACTAGACTGAAAAGAAAACAAAGAGCTGCTGCGCCTACTGAAATTATGGTTGGAATTAAACCTGATTCCCCGACTGTTCTGGTGGAGGGTGAAATTCCCATCCCCGACAAATCGCAGTCATCAAGAACAAACCCTGGATAGCGAAAACCCCACAAAAAGAGGAAAGAAGTGTTTGCTCCATAATACAATCAAGGTGACAAGCTTCAAGCATCAACAGCTCTTTTCTGACAGCTCAAGTCACCTAGGATTTAGCTTTGTCTCCTTTCTTTTTTCTTTTTTAAAGAGAATTAGGAGAAAAAGAGGATGATCACAAATAAAGGAAGACAAGGACTCCTGCACCAGGCTGGTCTAGTTGGGAGGATTGCAATCCATGTTACTTTCCTTTCACCTGAATGGTTCCAGTTTGCATAGCTTTAAGGCATGAATTTCAGGCTATACTTTTCGCATTTCATTGCCAACTAATGGGGATGCATGCCATTTCTTTTCCTCTGCACCCATGAAGATATATGCCTGCCTTCCGAGGACAGCCCTTCATGCATCCAATAAAATGGAAACTATACCACATGCAAAAATTGTTAGGCTTGGATCAAGTTCAATTAAGCAAAGTCTGCTACCCTAGTCCTCCTCCCTTCAGCTATCCTGTGCTCCCCAAAATGATCAGCTGCAACTTTTGGAAAGCAACTATGATAGAAATCAAGGTGCCAAGCCATTAGCGAGAGACTGACCTGTAAGTGTATGCTAGGTGTGTGTGGATGCTGTAAACCACCAATTGCTCTAGAAGTCAAAAACTTATGTACCGTATGCAGCCATCTTTCAGCGTCTGTTATTATAATGATTACTGTTCCATTGCATTTTCTACAATGGTGCTCTCGAGACAAACTTGGCCAGGCCTCCCATGCATGTTAATAGATCCCATCAGCCTGCACAGTCATCTACAGTTAGATCCTACAGAGTTCACTGAGGCCGCTGAAGACTTGCACTTTCCTTTGTAGCTGGAAGCGAGCAAGCTTACCCCAGCATTCCACTGCCAAGCCATGGGCCCTTGAAACAATGCACAATAGCCAGCAAGATAACCTTTTCCACTAAAGGAGTGGAAAACAACATCTGTTAAAACCCAAATACATGGCTTTGCTACAAGGCCCAAAGGACTTTGGAGGTGCAGCTCTCGGTGAGTTGAGAGAGTTCAGAAAAGGAAAAGTTTAAACACAGCCATGATTGCATGCTGTGCTGTATTCCCCTCCATCAAACAGACATGCACTCCAGCTCAAAGTTAATTAGGGTGGACTCCAGCCAAATCTGTTAACGTGGAAGACTCAGGCCACGTTTCACAATGAGCAGGTCACCTCTCCCAAGAACTTCAGAAACCATCACCCCAAAGATAAATATACTCTGGCCAAAATGAGGCTTGCATTTGTGCAGGTGGCTGCTTTGACACAGTCCAAAAAAAGTATTTGTTCAACGATCTCACCATAATTAAGCACAGTTTTGCAAAGATTATTTGCTTTCCTCTTCATAAAACAAGAAGTCCTTTGTTTACTCCCCCCATTGTGTTCCTTAGATCATGAGAGACAAGTCTAATTGTGTACAATACAATATACCACTGTAATCTGTCAAAAATGGAGAGGATAAAGTGGTGATCCTCAAATTGCTTTCGTCTCATTGGCTACTCCGAAACAAGCAAGCAATTACGGAAGAGTGGTCTAACGGATCAAGGCCTTATTTGCACAGTTATTTCTGGAATGTGGAGTTATTTCCTCCTCACCCACTACTATCATTAGTAGCATGTCACATAGTATGCAAATCTAGGGGTTGATTGGCACACTGGGCGGCATGCAAATTGCATCCACTCTTGGATCAGTTTATCACAGACCATCTTGGGAGCAAATTAAGCACAGCACAACTAGAAGAGCTTCAGGTCCCATGCAAGGGCCTGTGCCCTCCGGATATTGTTGTATACAACTTCCACCAACCTTGACCATTGGCTTTTTTGCCTGAGTCTGATGTCCAGTTGCAGTCCAACAATATCTGAAGGGCAACAGCTGATGATGTGGTGTTGGGGCGGGGCTCAGCTTACCGCCTGACAGGCAAGTCACTAGGAAAAAGAGGGGGCGGGTAGGCAGGCATGGTGCAAATGCACCAGCAAAGCCCATCAGACGCTCTTACCAGTCTGTTTGCACTGCACTAACCTACCCCTGCCCCACCACTCCATCCACTATTGGCAACATTGGCACAATTGTCCTGTTTCCCCCAAAATAAGACATACTCATAAAATAAGCCGTAGCAGGATTTCTAAGCATTTGCGCAATTTAAGCCATACCCCGAAAATAAGACATAGTGATAGGCGCAGTTCTCGAGGGCACCAAAGAAGAGGCGAGGCTGGACACGTAATTAAAAAAATAAGACATCCCCTGAAAATAAGCCATAGTGTGTATTCTTGAGGAAATATAAATATAAGACAGTGTCTTATTTTCGGGAAACACGCTAGCAACTGCAACTAGCTTTTAAGCAACAAACTAAAAGCACAGGAAGGCTAGCAAGATTGGGATCTATGCCTGTGTGGCAGGGGGCTTGAACCCTTTTGCTCCCCACATTGTGGCCCATCTGCTTGCAATCTACATCGTGAAGAACCTCCCACTCATTCCCATCACCAGTCTCAAATCTTCCATTCTTGGGCAAGGTGATTGAGCGAGTGGTTGCTGAACAACTCCAGGCACGCCTAGAAGAAGCGGACCATTTGGATCCCTTCCAGTCGGGATTCAGGCCTCATCGTGGGACTGAAACTGCCCTGGTCGCACTGGTTGATGATCTCCGGTGGGCTAGGGACAAAGGTGAGAGCTGTTTCCTAGTCCTGTTGGATCTCTCAGCGGCTTTTGACACCATCGACCATAGCATCCTTCTGGACCGTCTAGAGGGGTTGGGAGGTGGGTGGTTCCGCTCCTTCCTCCTGGGCCGTGTTCAGAAAGTGGTGGTGGGGGATGAGTGTTCAGACCCCTGGACTCTCACTTGTGGGGTGCCTCAGAGTTCTGTCCTCTCCCCCATGCTTTTTAACATCTACATGCAGCCGCTGGGACAGATCATCGGGGGGTTTGGGCTGGGTGTTCATCAGTATGCGGATGATACCCAGCTCTACCTCTCTTTCAAATCAGAACCAGTGAAGGCAGGGAAGGTCCTGTGTGAGTGCCTGGAGGCGGTTGGAGGATGGATGGTGGCTAACAGATTGAGGTTGAATCCTGACAAGACAGAAGTACTGATCGTGGGGGACAGGAGGCGGGCAGGTGTGGAGGATTCCCTGGTTCTGAATGGGGTAACTGTGCCCCTGAAGGAGCAGGTACGCAGCCTGGGAGTCATTTTGGACTCACAGCTGTCCATGGAGGCGTAGCTCAAATCTGTGTCCAGGGCAGCTGTCTATCAGCTCCATCTGGTATGCAGGCTGACACCCTACCTACCTGCAGACTGTCTAGCCAGAGTGGTGCATGCTCTAGTTATCTCCCACTTGGACTACTGCAATGCGCTCTACGTGGGGCTACCTTTGAAGGTGACTCGGAAACTACAACTAATCCAGAATGCGGCAGCTAGACTGGTGTCTGGGAGCAGCTGCCGAGACCACATAACACCAGTCTTGAAAGATCTACATTGGCTCCCAGTACGTTTCTGAGCACAATTCAAAGTGTTGGTGCTGACTTTTAAAGCCCTAAATGGCCTCGGTCCAGTATACCTGAAGGAGTGTCTCCACCTCCATCATTCTGCCCGGACACTGAGGTCCAGCACCGAGGGCCTTCTGGCGGTTCCCTCGTTGCAAGAAGCCAAGTTGCAGGGAACTAGGCAGAGGGCCTTCTCGGTGGTGGCGCCTGCCCTGTGGAATGCCCTCCCAACAGATGTCAAAGAGGAAAACAACTACCAGACTTTTAGAAGACATCTGAAGGCAGCCCTGTTATAGGGAGGCTTTTAATGTTTAATAGATTACTGTGTTTTATTTTTCTGTTGGAAGCCGCCCAGAGTGGCTGGGGAAACCCAGCCAGATGGGCGGGGTATAAATATATTATTATTATTATTATTATTATTATTATTATTATTATTATTATTATCACAAAGTCTTGGGGTGGGATGAGATGTATCTTTCTGCACCAATTTGTCCAAGACTGACCCAGAAATGAACAGTCTTAAAGGGGGGTTATTAAATGATGATGAAACAACACCCCCCACAGTCCACCCCAAACCAACTTACAGCATTTACTGAAGGAACCATAAGTTTCATTAAACTCTTTCCGTAGGCTATGAAGTTTTAAAACCCTACCTATACTTGTTCAAAGCTGCATTATTTTTTTTCAGCTAAAGCTGACTGTGTCAACATTGCTGACTATTATAAACTAAATGTGCCTAAAATAGCAGACAAGTGTGCGGCATTTTATGGCTGAAATTGATTACATCTTGGAAGAGTGGTGCAGAGAATGGGAGAACTGGAGTTCACTGCAGTCTTCAACAAGCATTTAATTCAATATATTTATAGTGCATAGCTCTGGACAGAGCTTTAGCTGGGGAAACAATAAACACCCCAGGGATGCAAAGGCAGCAAGATCCCGGCATGGAGAATTTTGTATGCTTTAATTTAAGTGTTAGATCTCTAAGACTTGATGCCTATCACTCTGTGAGCACCAGAAGTATCACATGTCCCAGTTTAAGAGGATTTTAAGAGCACACGAACCAACCCAAAACTGTGAAAAAAAAGGAGCTGGAAATATTACATGTATCAATAAACTATATTAGTGATGGGAAAGAGGCTTAGCTCAGCGGAAGGTCCCAGGTTCAATCCCTGGTTTCTCCAGGTAGGGCTGGGAATTTCCCCTCTGAAACCTGGGAGAACTGCTGCCACCCAGTACAGACAACAAGATGGGCCAATGGTCTGAAGGCACAAGCAGACTGCGTGGCCAGGTGGATGGGGTACTTCATACGTTTATGTAATTTGCTAATGGAAAGCAATTGCATCTCACTTTTTTCTCCTTTCTCATTTTATTTCTTTACACTTAAAACAGTGTACAGAAAATGGTATCAGCATTCAACCAGATAAAAAGCTTTGCCCCCTTTTACCCGCTGCTTATGAGCTGGCTACACTCACTTGTAGATAAGAGTCCAGGAGAGGCCACTCTGCATATGGTCAGAGGCACTCTCCTTCATTCTGACTTTGCACTTTTCAATCTAAGCCCTTAATTAGGATCTAGAGGAGCCCTTACAAATTCTGACTCAAGTCCTCAATTTTAACAAGTATAACAAATATCTTAACCATTCAGATATAAACATTGAGAATCAAAACATTTTCACTGATATAAAAGCTCCCCTTTATATACTGTTTTTCACCATGGGTGAAAACATTTTGTTTCTGAATTGTACCAAGAATGACATTTGCTAGGTACTTGTTATTTGGGAGAGTGGACTGCATTCTTTCAGCACACCTGATCTCCATGGAAGATTCAACTTACCCATAAAACAAACAGGAGCAGGAAATCTCAAGAGTAGTGCTCAGAAACTGACATTCAATATGCATTTAGAAAACAATCTTCTTCAGAGCTCAACGATTCTCCATTTACCCAATTTTTTGGACTACAACCTCAGCCTGCAGGCTGGAGGGCACCAAGTTCAAGCTTGGAATACATTTTTCATTATTGCACTGATAGCCCATTTCATCACACAATTTGCAGACATGAATTTCCTCTTGTCCTGTAAGACAAGGAATGTCCATGCTCAGATCTGCAAATCTGCATTTCTTCAGACCATATAGAAATGCTATTGTTTCTGCTAGTGAGATACCGTGTTTCCCCTTTTTTAATACGTAGTCAGAAAGTAAGCCATGGCAGGGTTTTTAACCATTTGAGAGCTATAAGACATACCCCGAAAATAAGCCATACTTCCGCACCAGCTAGCAGGACCCAGCATGCCGGCCGCGACAGGAGGAGGAAGCCTGCCGGGTCGGGTCAGTGCCCGGAAGCGGCGGTGGCTGCTTTAGTGCCAATAAAGCGTGCAGCAGTGCCGCACGGAGCACCAGCCAGCAGGACCCAGCTCCTGCAATGCCGGCCGCGGCAGGAGGAGGAAGCCTGCGGGGTCGGGTGGGTGCCCAGAAGCGGTGGCGGCTGCAGCGCTGACAAAGCGTGAAGCAGCGCCGCACGAAGCACCAAGGGCACGAGCGGCAGGAGGAAAGAGAGAGAGGCTCGTTACTTGCGGCACTTTAAGAGAAGCAGCCAGAACCGATCTCCATATTCCGAGCCTCCCTTTTGCGCGTGCGGGCATGTTAAAGCCCCGATCACTTCACTCCCCACTTCTTCCTCGCCATCCCTCCCTTTCACGCATTGCCTTGACCCCGCAGCCCCCCTCCCTGGCCATCTTCCCCTAAGTGCAGCGCTGCTTCGTGAGCGCTGCAGCCGCACGCTCTCTGTGTGTGCTGCAGCCGCACGCTCTCTGTGTGTGCGCGTGTCTCTTTCTTTCTCTCCCTGTGCGTCCGTCTCTGTGTGTGTGTGTGTGTGTGCGCGCGCGCGCGTCTCTCTCTCTCCCCCCCCGTGCGTCTCTCTGTGTGTGTGTTTGTGCGCGTCTCTTTCTTTCTCTCCCCGTGCATCCGTCTCTCTCTGTGTGTGTGTTTGTGCGCGTCTCTTTCTTTCTCTCCCCGTGCATCCGTCTCTCTCTGTGTGTGTGTTTGTGCGCGTCTCTTTCTTTCTCTCCCCCGTGCGTCCGTCTCTCTCTGTGTGTGTGTTTGTGCGCGTCTCTTTCTTTCTCTCCCCGTGCATCCGTCTCTCTCTGTGTGTGTGTTTGTGCGCGTCTCTTTCTTTCTCTCCCCGTGCATCCATCTCTCTCTGTGTGTGTGTTTGTGCGCGTCTCTTTCTTTCTCTCCCCCGTGCGTCCGTCTCTCTGTGTGTGTGTGTGCGCGCGTCTCTTTCTCTCTCTCCCCCGTGCGTCTCTGTGTGTGTGTGTGTGTGTGTGTGTGTGTGCGCGCGTCTCTTTCTTTCTCTCCCTGTGCGTGTCTCTCTCTCAGTGTGTGTGTGTGTGTGTGTTTGCGCGCGCGCGCGCGCGTCTCCCCCCCCCCACAGAGAAAAGGTTCCGCTTCGGCTCGTCATTCAGCCGCGCGCGCACGCCAGGGGCATGGGCCCAAGCCTCGTCCCCCTCGCGCTTCCCTCACAAGCATCTCAGAGCGGGACGGGTCACGGCCTCCCTCCTCATTCCTCGGCCGGCGTGAGAGAGCCCGGGGAGCAGAAGGATCCCAGGTTTAACCCCCAGGTACCCCCAAGTTTGAAATTCTGGAGAGCTGCTGCCAGCCTGGTTGACAGCAAAACCTGGATAGCACAGTAGGCTAGAGTGTGGTGTTTATAATGTGCGCGGAAGAGAGCACCGAGTGTCCTGAGCCAGTGGGACCCAGTTGTACCAGCACTTAAAAAAAAAGACACCCCCTGAAAATAAGCCACCGTGTGTTTTTTTGAGGAAAAAAAGTTATAAGACGGTGTCTTAAAAAAGGGGAAACACGGTACTACAGCCAAGCAGCTAGTCCGTGGCAGGCACTGCCTTCCAAGCAAGGCACCACAGGCGCCGGTCAGTTAAGTTGTCTAACCCTAAATCCAGCCCTGTGTAAAAAGGAAACTCACCAAAACTTCTCAGGGATTTCCTTTCATTCCACTGGTGTGGCTTAATGTTAAGTGTGGGATGTGCAGTGGGGACCCACTGTTCAAATCTCCACTCAGGCAAGAAGCTCCTTGGGTGACGCACACTGTTTACCTCACAGGGTTGTTGTGAGGATGAAATGGAGGGTGGAAGGAGGGAGTGAAGGGCAGCCCTGATTCCTGGAAGGGTGTGGGAGGTAAACTTAAAATCATCTAAGATTTTTATTTGCTTCTCTCACAAACTGAAGGAGGGGGAGCAGGTAGATAAGATGCAGAAGTACATTTCCTCCCCCCCCCCCCAGAGAGATGCAAAGGCTTCAAAACCAGCCAGCAGACGGGCTCTTTGTGGTGAAAAGAACGGCACTCTGCACATGCTCAAACCAAGCCTCGTTACTTATCAGCTGAATAGTGAAAACCTGCTCCTGGGCTAAGACCTTCTCAGGTGCAACGCCACCGCTTTAATTCTACCCTCCTTCCCCCAAAAGTGGGGGGAGTGAAATGGAGCAACAATTAGATAATCTCCCTCACCAAACACACACACACATAAACTCTGAGTGAGACACTCCACCAACTACATTGCAGAGCGTGAGAAGAGAGTATCTGGCATCCAGATTTGGAGAGGAGTTGTTTTTACTATCCCTTCTACGCACCCTTCCAGCCCAGCCCTGGCAGCGCCGCGCCGAATCTGCCAGGCTACCACCGTCCGGGCTGCCGGCACGTGCAGTCGGCGACCGCACCCTCCGTCCATTTCCATAGAGGGATGGGTGAGAGATGGCGAGAAGGGAAAGGCAGGCGGAACCACCACCACCCCGTACAAACACAAAAATCGGTTGGGGAACGACGAGCGAAACTTTTGAGGCGCCCCAGTCTAGAATCGCACGGCTACGTGACAGCGAGGCCGGCTTGGAAAAGGAGGGCGGAGGTGGGGGAGAGAGAGAGAAGTCTCTTCTCTTCTCCCGAGGCAGATTTCCAGCACAAGGCACCGCGATCGTCAAGAGGAGGTGATGGACGGAAGGGGGGGGGAAGCAACCGCTCGGCCGGCCGGCGACTTACCCTGGGGCTCATCCGCCCCCATGGTGGCCTCGGTGCGCTCTGCGCTCGGGACGGAGCCCCGCAAGGAGGGAGCGGTGCGGAGGGAGCAGGCCGGGTGGAGAGAGAGAGAGAGAGATGCCTCGCCCCCCTCCCCTTCCCTTCCCTTCCCCTCCTCTCCAGCGCTCGGCTGGCTTTGAAGGGAGCGAGCAGCTCTCCCTGCAAGTTCTCCAAGCCGCCTCCGCCTCCGCCTCCTCCTTCCTGAACACCTTGTGGGCTTCCTTAAGTTCGCTTCGGCTTGAAAAAGGAAAGCAGCCTCTTTGGCAAACCTACAGAGCCGGGCGGTAGCATTCTCTCAGCGCACTGTTTGTCAACACACACAGAGAGAGCCACAAAGACATCACCGTGGCTTTTTAAAAAGAAACCCATGAAATCTTTGGAAAGTTGCATCCTTGTTCAGCAGGGATTTAAGACTTTGGGATAAGACAGTGACACACAAACTTTCAGTGACAGCATGATCAGGTTTTTGGTGGCCCAGCTAGAAGTGAGGAACGTGATTCAATTCGAGGGCCTCACTCTCTTCTTCTGGGCAACTTTCCTGCGGGCCACAGGCTGCCGGTGGGCGGGGCCAGAGGCACACTTGTACATTTACACATGTAAATTTGACCTCTCAATCCTCCATCCTGGCAAGCATCCTCAGAAACAGGGCCGTTTCAAGCATTTCGGGCGCCCTGGCGCGAAGATTGCTCCGGCACCCCAGCGCCACCCAGCCTACCCCTAGAGCCAGCCCTGCTCAGAAAGGACACACAATCTTCTTAATACACTTAGAGCTCACCTTTCCTCCAAGGAGCTGCTCTAGGTGGCATGCATAGTTCTCTTCCTCCCCATTTTATCCTCACAACAACCCTGTGAGGTAGGCTAGGCTGAAAGTCTGACTGCTCCAAGGTCCCCAACATGGCTGGGATTTGAACCCTGGTCTGCCAGGTCCTGACCTAGTCCAACACTCTAACCAAGAGGCAGGGAGAGGCAGGACTCTGGATGATGAGTCACAAACAAACTTGAAAGTCTCACTATCACCTCATTTACTTGCCACAGCAAGGGGAGCCTGTTGATTACCCAGGTACTTAAGCAGATGAAGCCACTCTTGCTCAGGTGGGGAAATCCTGGGGCTGTTTCTCCCCACCCCCTGGTTTTAATGCTATATGAAGACACTGTGACTATGTAACCATTGACATGGTAAACCTGGGCCCAGGTTGTACCACTTCAAACTACGGGGGTGGGGGAGGGATGTTCCTTCAGACCTTGATTCTCAGCTTCCTTAAAGCATCTGGATGGCCACAGTTGGAAAAAGAAGTGCACCACTCCATCCCTTCCTACTGTGGTCGCATGTTTCCCCATACCTTTTTATATCCTGCTTATTATGGATTCATTTCCTATGAATGGAGTCTCCACCTTGCACTTGTGTTACGATATCTATACAGAACAAGAACCATGTTCTTCAGGGTCTCTGTCAGCTCAGGCACACTGACTTTGCTTCATTCAAAATGCATAGAATAGTTATTTGTTTAAGAAGAAAGCATAATACTTGTACCAGGAGAGGAATACAGGCATCCACAGGAATTATTCTCACTGTGGGGCGGGAGGCAAAGAAAAACACTGAAAGGAGAGATCAAGCTATATATTTTTTGCAAAGAATAACACCTGTCCATTTGTGTTGCATATCTCAGGTTCTACAAATGCAATAAACTTACTCATTCTGAAAAATGAAAGCTGGGAATCTGGGGATTAGGGTTCATCTGGAGGGTCAAATATGTTGGGCGTTAATAAAAAGCAGTACATTTTTAGACTGATTTTTTAATGTGTCATTTAACAAGAGTGCAACACAGAAAATTATTAGGTGAAATTTTCCCCACCATGCTAGGTGATGTTTGGGCGTCCTAACAACTCTCAGCACCCTTTAAAAGCAACAGTTTCCTGCATTCTTTGGGGGAAGCGATGACTGTTTCAGTGGTATAAGAGGGTTTTAAATGTCATGTGTGAATGTGACAATAACAAAGAAGGGTAGCAAACCTTCCCAGCAAGCTGAAGAACGGGAGGAGGGGCAAAGCTGTCTGTGGAAAAATGGGAATGGGCGGCCATTATTTACTCATACAAGGGGAGCTGAAATCTAAGATTATTCCCTAATAAAGGCATGCTCTGGAGAATACCAGCAGTGGCCTATGGGGGGGGGGGACACACACCACTTTGTTTATGCATGGGAGCTTCAGTCTGTGCTTTTTATGGTGTGAGATGATGAGAGGTTAAACTATATCTCCCCTCACATTGTGTCCCCTTATCACATATTACTTTTGATGAGTCATGTTGTGGTAAGTGAAGTGGTGTGTCTGTTGAAAACCAAGATGGGGTGATACTGTTGTCTTCAGTGGGATCAAGGCCTGGCTGCAAGTGATTATTCCCCAAAGCACAGGCACCTAGATGGGCAGATGCTGCCCCATCTTCAGCTTTGCTTGACCAGGGTCAGTGATTTTCCTCTGCCTTAGAAGACAGAGCGCAGTCTCTATTTCTTCCCTTGTCCTTTACATCTCATGCATTTTTTAGATTAAGATGCCGTAAGTCACATGCATCCCATACATTTGCAGCAACATTATACTCCTTTAACAGTCATGCTTTCCCCCAAAGAAATCTGAGTACCACAGTTTGCTGAGAGTTGCCTATTCCCCACAGAGAGCGGCCATTGGTAGAGTGGGTTTAATGGACGACAGTTCCCAGAAGTATTTGACAGCTTAAAAGAGTGCAAATTGTAACTTATTTCTGAAAATGAAATTGTGTATATATACTTTTAACAAATCACTCAGCTGGGCAATCCTACACGTGTCTACTTGTAAGTAAGTCTCACTGAGCTCAATGAGGCTTACTCCCAAGGAAGTAGGTGTGGGATTGCAGCCTCAATGACAGGAGCAGACTTTAGCAGCTGCCAGCTGGTTTCACTTTGCAGAAGTTAATATGTGTGTTAATTTTTCATTCAAAACTCTCTCTCTCTCTTTTACACAGTTTTCTCTACAGCCCTTGAGGCCTGGTTTGCATTTCAGAGCATATCTCGAAACTGCCAAATACCTGAAGGCGACCATAACTAACTCATCACATATGCAGATTAAATGTGCAGCTCTGTTACTCCTCTTATCCTACACAGAAGATCTTAAGCTGCAATATATTACATGTTCAACAGGCGCTATTCAAAAACAAAGTCACAATTAGCCTTCCCAGGCAAAAATGCCCCTGGATGGCTAGCCACCTATTTAGAAAAAATATGCACCCCTGTATTTTCATCTAAAGCAGAGGAGCACCCAGTGCTTTACCGCAACACTCTGGAAAGAGGGGGAGTTGCCTCTCTCTTTTTTACTAGCTCTTTGCTTCCTTTTTCACAGCATTTTTGACCCTGGTCATGTGGTGATTAAATTTCTTAACAGTTTTAACAGCTTCCTAAACATTCTTTCACATGAAGAACAGGAGGGCTTGTGGGAGGCAAGGAAGGAAGCCAAACAAGGAATCCTTTTTGCCAATGTGCTCCTTGACATATCACACAGGCTTATTCACTGTACCTCACACATGATGCTAGCAGGTGCAGTCCTCAGGTCATTTACTCCAGAGCAGCCTCTGAATCTCTTTCGTAATCCTAAAAGGAATACTGGTTTGGCTTAGGACAAAGGCTGTAATTCTGTGCATAAAACAGTGAGATAAACATAGGAAGTGTTTGGATGCAGCACTAAGCCACAATTGTGCAATGTGACAAGTCCAGCCTCCTCCTGGCCACACATGGCCAAGAAGAGGAGTTGGGAAGCTTTCGTACACACACACACACACACAATTTGTATTGCTTTTTAAACAAATATAAGAGCCATTAAACACTTATCCAGCAGTTCATCTAATGGTGTTTGTTCTATCCAAGGCCTTTAGACATAAACTCACACTTTTGCTTCAACTTTTAGCTAACAAAATCCTTTCTTTCACCTCACAGCTCCCCATAGCCGATCCAACACCGTATAGGAGGGCCTCCTGAGTAGGGTTGCCAGACTCAATAGAGGACAGGACTTCTGTGCCTTTAATTGCCCTGCTCTCTTTTGAGTCTGGAAACCTTAATGAGGAACCAGCAGACCCTTTGTTTAATTTCCAAGCAAAGGGTCTGCTGGTTTCTCTTTAAGGTTTCCAGACTCAAAAGAGAGCAGGGCAATTAAAGGCACAGAAGTCCTGTCTTCTATTGAGTCTGGCAACCCTACTCCTGAGCCTCCAGATTTTTTGTGGGGGGAGGAGGGGATATGCAGCTGTAGCATGGAAGACAGGGCAGGAAACTCCTTCTAAAATAGGTATCCTACTTTCCACGCAAATTAGAAGGTAAGCTGTAGCTATAGAATGGCAGCAAATACTGTACATAGACGACCCCATCCCTTAACTGACAGGGCATCATACTTCAATTCAAATCCCATGGAGAGATAAAGCAGAACTGGTGCTGTTGTTACTTCTCTTCACCTCTCTGCTAATCCAAAGAAAGCATGACATCTGAGATACTACAGAGCAGAGGCAAAGAGCACACTTATTTACTCTATCCATTTGGCTTCCAGATAAATGGATGATATCTCTGCCCTTTATGAATCTTATCAAATGGTCATTAATTTGTTCTTGCTTCATCTCAGCTGCTCCCTAAGCTTCTTTGGGGAGTCTTTCTTGAGATTCCTTAACAAGGGGATGGGTAATAAAGATAAGCTTTGCAAATGCTGACCTGCTAGATCAAAGAGGGGTTCAGGGAAAGTACTCAGGCCCACCATACATCAGTTAAGATGGAACAGATAACTTTAAGAAGAGGTCAATTGCAAGTCAATTACATATGTTTAGGGTTGTTTTCTGAATTAAACAAAATATATGAGTTGTCCTCTTTTTGCAGTCAGGAAGTAGAGAATTCCTAGGAAGGGATGAGCCAAAAAAAGTTCCTTGCTAATGAGTCAACAAAAGTTACAAGGCTACAAAATTGTTCCTGACCTGCCTGCCCAAAATAAATCTGTACCTATGTTAGGGAGCAATCCTAAATATAGGCAACTCCCCATTTACATGGGGGTTACATTCCGAGGTATCACACATTTAAGTGAAGTAATGTATATTGGGAACACCATTGAAAAAGCCTTCAAGCACACAATTGCTCCCCCCAAACCTTGTTGCTCAAACTCAAACTCTCCACAGGCCTCAAAGGTCAGTGCAAGGACTCCTGGGATTTCACTAGCAAAGGCCTGTGGGATTGCTAGATGCTGTTTGTGTGTACATTAATTTTTTTCAATTTCCATACTCTTTTGCAGGCATTTTCACCCCTTTTTGTTTGTAGTGATGCGTGTGTGCGCAGTCGCACATGTCTTGTATGCACATAAATGGCTAGTTGCCTGTATGGGAAGCCAGCATAAGTTATGCTTCCTTAAATTTAGCCAGCATAAAGTAACCCAGATCCAAACCCCATTCAGGAGTGGGGCTACTGCCAGCTGAGCCAGCCTAAGCATTGCAAAGGGGAAATAATCCTTTGAAATAGAGTTGAATTACACCACCCTTTTTCATGGGCACAAGTTCTGCCAAGTTGCCAGGTCACATGAATAAGCTGAAGAAAGTTATGATCCAACATATGCCCATCCCCACCTGTTCCCCCTTCAACCACCCATTTTCCAGGCTTACGCTAGGGTAAGTTCGATCAGCTGGAAGACCACAGGTTCCCCCACCCTGCCCTAGATCAATTAATTCCTAGCATGGCTGAAGTACAGACAAAGGACTGTGTGTGATTACTTTAGACAACTCAACTGCTTTTGCGCTTGATGCTCAGTTAGTAGTTTGAGCTTGGATAATGTTATGTGGCATTCAAGCGGGCTGCCAGTTTTACTGAACTCTGCCTAAGTCAGAGACTTTCTCAGTACATTGAATAGGGGAGAAACAAATAATTTCCCTTTATGTGAGCCTCACAAAGGAATGAATGGTTGAGAAATTCATGCAGGGAATTCGTTTGTTCTACTGGCCATGCCTCTCAGCTAGAACTTGACTATCTGTTTGGGTGATCTGACAGAAATCTTTCAAATGAGTTCATATGCTGCCATATGAGAAGTGCCAGGTTTCTCTGACCATATGATAAAGCAGTTAGAGGTCCACGAAACAGCAACTCTTGCACTTTTCAAAGTTTTGCCTCTGGTGAGACCCTCTGTGAACAATGTGCTTTATTCATTAAGTCATGCAGTCTGGGGATCTTTCAGTGCAGCCTCCATAAATGCACTCCAGACTCAAGAAAAAGCCTAGGTCATTAAGCAGCTCAGAGCTCATTCGCACATGCAGTTCTTTCATTAGATCTGCCATCACTAGATTACGCAACACTCAGGCCTGGGTCATATGTGCAGATAGCACAAGTGAATTCTCTACATTTGTGGCGAATGTGTGAGCTGACTTGTGTTTGAGAAGATGTGTTTGAGGAGATTAAAAAGCAACTCACAGAACCTTTGCTAGTTAGAACCTTTGTTAGAACCTCAATACCAATTCATATAGATGTGCAGAGGAGGTGGCCAAGATGATAAAGGGTCTGGAAACCAAACATTATGAGGAACGGTTGAGGGAGTTGGGTATGTTTAGCCTGGAGAAGAGAAGACAAAGAGATTATATGATATGGAAAGAAGATAAAGTCCCAACCAGAGAAGAATGGCAGATTAAGTTGATGGATTGGCAAAAATGACCAGAAGAATCAGAAAGACCAAAATTTTTATAAAGAATGGGGGGAAATTTATAATTTATCTTAAAAACCACTGTAAACAGTTAAAATTGTTAGTAGGAATGGAATAACACTTGTAGTTTAAAGGTGAATTTTGGATATAATGAAGATGTAAAAGATTTGGATTATTATAAAAGATGCAGGAGGAAATGATTAATAATAGGACCCACAAAGGGGAGGAGGGAAGTCCAGGGGATTCTATGGGATCTTGTCTTTATGTTGTATGTTGGATATGTGATTATGAAACTGTAATCTGAAAAACAAATAAATTAATTTACAGAGGTACCTTGGGTTACAAACATCTCAGGTTATAAACACTTCGGGTACAGACTCCACTAACCTGGAAGTAGTACCTTGGATTAAGAACTTTACCTCAGGATGAGAACAGAAATCGTGTGGCGGCGGCATAGCAGCAGCGGGAGGCCCCATTAGCTAAAGTGGTACCTCAGGTTAAGAACAGTTTCAGTTTAAGAATGGACCTCCAGAACGAATTAAGATCGCAACCAGAGGTATCACTGTTTTTCAAAAAAAAGAAAGCCCCCCCCCCCAAGAGATTACAATCATACCTTGGGGTGTGAAAGCTGTGGGTTGCGCTTTTTCAGGTTGTGGACCGCGCCGAAGCCAGAAGTACTGGAATGGGTTGCTTCTGGGTTTTGGCGCTCATGCATGCGCAAAAGCGCAAAATGATGTCACTCACGTGCACAGAAGCACCAAATCGCGTCACACACGCGTGCAGACGCGGCGCTGCGGGTTGCGAATGTGCCTCCCACACTGATCATGTTCGCAACCCGAGGTATGACTGTAATGATAGTCATCTTCAAATATATGAAGAGCTGTCACATGGAAGGAGGAGCAAGTTTGTTTTCTACTACTCCAGAGTGTAGGACCCAAAGTGATGGATTCAAATTGCAAGAAAGTAGATTCTGACTAAACATCAGGAATAACTTTCTGATGGGAATAGCAATTTGACAGTGGAACAGTCTACCTCAGAAGGTGGTGGACTCTCCTTCATTGGAGAGACTGGATGGCCATTGGACAAGCATTCTTTAGTTGTGATTCCTGCATTGCAGGGGGGTTGGATTAGATGCCCCTTGGGGTCCCTTCAATGGTATGATTCTATGAAATGGTGGGTGGGCACATTTCAGAAACTGCTTCATTTCCATTTAGAATCAATCTGTCCTTACGACAATGCAGTTGGGGCTTAATGAACAATGTGAGCATGAGCTTGGGAGGGAAGGAAATTCTCCCCCATCTTGCGTAGTCATGCTCAGACCCATTGCCTTCTTTTGCAGCCAGCATATAAATGTGTGTCCTTACTTTAAAATATGCACATGCATGCAAACAACAGGGAAACGGAATAATGAGTAGCATGACAAAGAACAGTGTTGAAGATTAAAGAGCCTTGTGGTCCTCTGTACTTGTTATACAGTTTATTTCCTGCAGCCGGCTGCTGTACTACTGTGGTATTACAGTCCCTGTTTCTAAGGGACCATCATTCCTCCTAAAATTACCAGGAGCTGTGGAGCCAGCAGACTCACTCTGGAGAGCAAATGCATCTTAGTGTCCAAGTGAACAAAGTCCAAGTAGCAATTTTCTTAGAGATCTAAGGACATAAATCTGGCACCAGTTGGAAGCAAGTAAGTGAGGCACATTGTAAAAAGAATAATAATTACAGTACATTTTTAAAATTCTGTTTTTTGTTTGCAGTAATTACAGCAGTGATCTGCTACTTTCCCCTGTTTTGTTGAGTTCAAAGCCTTTGAGTTTGGAACAGTTGCTTGGGTAGATAAATAATACAGAGCCTGTGTTCAACAAGGAGGGGCACCCTAACCAGCAGCTGGCTGGCAATGGCCTACTTTTGCAAATCTAGAGGGAGATGTGGAAACAGAGCACCCCAGGATATGTCTCTGGTTAAAATGGCTCTGCAGAAACCCATGAGCAGCCAAACAGATGGAAGAAGCAACTGGGTAATAAGGCTGCAATCCTAACTCTGCTTGCCTGGGAATAAGCCACGTTGAATTCAATAGGACTTACTTCTGAGTAGACATGGATAGGATTGCACTGTAAGCCAGCAGCAAAAATATTTACCTCAATGGAGAGAAGACAGTTGTGCATTTGGGCTAAATTGAAAATTTTTATCTGGGAATTTAAGTTGATTAAATTAAGCAGCAGATTTAGTCAACCAAGCAAGTAGCATCTTTTTGTAGTGTATCTAGAACTAGGAACCATTGTTTTTTGTTATATCCTGCCTTTTGTCTGTCATGATGAAACTCAAGGCAATGTCCATGTCTTGTTGTTTCACAGAGTATCTTGCAAAGGGTTGTTATTTGTTCTGCAGGTCAAATCTTCATTGCAGCACACTGATTGAGAGGCAGAGAAAGAAAGTGCCCAGTTAAAAATCTCACCTATGACTTATTTTCCATGCTCATTAGAAGGATTTGGCAAGCCTCAGTTGCCTATGGGGAGAATGGTGCTGACTTTTTTGGCACCTGAGTTGTCAACAAGGCCATTGGGGGTGGAGTCCCCACTTTGACTTGGGGCACCTTGTACAGATCCTGCTTCACCTCGGACAAGCCCAATATTCCTTCTGAGGCTCCCTTGGTGTTTGGGACACCTTCCAAAGCTGCTGCACACCCCTAGGATTTAGGCATGTGTATATGTCAAACAAGGACAACACTGTGCATCTGTCGAAGTGGGCACAAACCCACCAAAACTTATTACAGGGCTGTCCCTACCATTAGGCAGAGGCAGGTGGCTGCCTTAGGTAGATGTTGTTGGTCAGTGGTGGCAACATTCACACACAAACACACACCAGCTATTCTCTGTCCCCTTCCTCAGCCATTTGCAATGCTCTGATGGTACCTGTCCATCCAGCTTTTGTAGGAATAGTGAACTCACCCTTCGTTTCAGGAATCAAAACATTTTGGGGCCAGCTCTAACAACTGTTTGTCGTTTTTTTTACACCTTTGAACCACAGGGCTACCCCTCTGGAAGTTGTAACCAGGGCTTGTTTTTCAAGTTCAATTTTGTCCCTTTATTTCCAGGCATATACTCCAAGCAGCAGGTCATCCTAGCTAATGTTAACCAACACCTTGCTTATTGGAGATGCAGTAGACTTCTGACTTACAGGGTAAACTATTTTGCAGTTCACCAGTATTACGTAATGAGGCACTACTCTAGCAAAATATACTTTGGGGCCCCTATGGTAGGTACGCAGGGAGTGAAACTCATTTTCAATCTATATTCAAGAGGTGATTGCTGAAAAGCCTAGCAGCTTTTCTTCAACTTTCTCTTAGATCTTTCTCAGCAGGAAACAATTACATGTAATACCAATTTCCTGCAGAATCTCACAAATCCTTCCCTGCAGGGATTTCACCTTCCAGTGGTCTCTAGAACGCACTACACAGCTTCTAATTGGAATAGTACTAAGTCAGAGCTGCTAGGTAAGAGAAGTTTTTTCCCCTTTGTTATTACTATTACTCTGTTCCCTGAAGGCTGGATACTTTCAGATTATCTCAACTTTTCCAATAGGCTCATCTTTTTCAAGATCATCTCTGTAAATCAATGCAGCTTATGATGGAAGGTTTACTACAGCATGGTGAGAAGGATGAATATGATGCTGTGCTGCACAGACAGAGAATTTGGACACATTAGGACTTACTGCCTCCAACGGTTGGTTCATTTAATGACTTGCATCTGAACATGTGAACTTAAAATGCATTTCTTTCCTTTGAAATGCATTTGTTTCATCCAACTCCATTACTGGAACCAAACTGCAGGCTCCCCTGCCAATGGAAAGAGAAGCTTCAGGGAGACTGTTTTTTTTTGCAGTATTAAGAGACCTGTTACAGGTCTGACTTGTTCAAGATCTGTATTCCAACTAATGTAACTCCAAAACAAAGCCTCCCCTTTCTGATGACATCATCTAGCTGGATATAACTCTTTTTACTACAGTTTACATCATGACCAAGGCAGAGGGGAAAGAGGGGTAAACTTTCCCCATCAGCCTCCTGTAGCCCCACAACTGCTATTCATGTTTTCTAAAACAAACTGCACATTAACTGCATCTACACAACACCATACAGTATCTAGTTTAGGACACAATGGGATTCTGCGGAGTGAGTGGTAAGCTTGGAAAATTCTACCCATCAATTAGGTTTATTTTTATTTTTTCATTTATATCCCACTCTTTCTCCATGCAGCTCAGGAAGGCTCACATGTCACACTTTCTAAGAAAGAAGGGCCAACTGGTCTCTTCTTGCTCAGTAATGATCTCCAGACATTCAGCTAGGTCTGCATTTTGTAAAATCCTATCAATCCTTATACTATTGCAACTGTTTATTAGCCAAGCTCAGGTTGAGGTGCCATTTGAAGTGCTCCCAGTCTTTTAGCCAGAAGAGAACAGCATTTCCACGTGGAAAGCACATAATCACCTACAGCTTAATCTTGAAGGTTAATAAGGAAAGGCACTAAGGAATGTGCTGCTGGCAAAATGAAAATAAAATAAGAAAAACGTAGCAATTAACCTCTTGAAAATGGACTGTTGCATAATGAGAGACTAGAACAGCCCAATTGAAGGATAAAGGACACCTGTGAAACTCTGCATGAATGAATAAGAATATATTTATTGTGTAATAAATGTTTGTGGACCAGTGATGTAGTAAAACAGGGATAAGGAAGGGTGCTGCCCATTATTTCACAGCTGGGATAATAATGTCACCTCCTGAGGTGCTATTTGCCAGACCCCTGTATGCCAAATAAAGAAGCTGTTATCAGATACAAACTCACTCAAATAAGCTAACCAGAGGAAGAGGTAGGTTAGCATGCATGATGGTTAAACTGCCAGTTTTAGTTTGCAAACGTTCCAAAATGGAACAACCAAAATATGACCAAAGCAACAACAACAAGCAAGCTTTTGAAGCATTAGGGTTTAGTAAGTCAGATCACCTAGTGTTGTCTACAGGCAGGCTCGGATTAAGACCTTTAGAGGCCCTATGCACTTAAAAGATTTTGGTGCCCCCATATATATATCTAATTCAAAATATAAACAATAACAAACCATAAAATAAAATTGTATTTTTCAAAATGAAATGAAACCTACAAGAAGATTGAAAACAATGTGGGGTGTTTTTTTGTATACTTCCACTACAGTATTTATATTTGATTCCCCCCCCTCCTACTTATACTTTTTCTAATTGCAAAGCCTTTGCAGTGGCCCGCCAGGGATTCAGGCAGGGGTTGTTCCCAGCTCTACTTAGAGATGTTGATGATTTAACCTGGACTCCTTTGCATGAGCTCTACCAGAGTCACAGCGCTTCCCCAGGCAAGCACCCCACACCAGTGCACTTCTTTGGCCTTTAAATCATCCTCCCTCCCCTGACTTAGACACAGATAGATTAGAGTTGCATTTCAAAGATGTCCATCTGCTCCAGGAGAGCCCAAGTCCTATGTAATGACAGCAGCCGGCTAGCAAAAGCCTCTAGAAAAGACTTCTGGAGGTCCAAGGAACTGATGGAAGAAAAGGCAAGGAGTTAATATGGCACTGAGTTGCAACCCCTTCTCTTGTCTCCTCCTAGTAAGCCTTCTCTGTGGTTATGCACTGGCTAGAGGGTTTGGCTCACTTCCCTCCACCTCCAGCTGACCTTTTCAGATTATGCCAACATGGAAGAGGCAGGACTTCCCCACTTTATGTCGGCATAGCCCCCCTGCAGGTGGAATGGAAGATTCACCAGTTCCTCCTGCCATATCCCTGACCAGAGTGGGCTGGCAGCTGACGGAGGGAGGAACACACAGTTATACCCCTTTGCAATGATAAAGCATATGATCAGTAGGAATTTAAGCAGACTCAGAGGAGCTGGTACATCTGCATGGGGATTCATTACATAAATGGTGTGTCAGAGGAGTGGGCTCTAGCTAGGTTTCTACCTGGAGCGTTTGTTCTGCTCATTCCCTCCCACAGCTTGTTATGGGAGATGGTTGGGTAGGTTATTACTCATGTCAGCACAAACTGGTGGTACCAGTCATGCCTCTTCAGTTGAGAAGGAATATTCTGGCTCAAGTATTTTTTTTCCCCTTTACAGCATACGTATGTGATGAGATAATACACATCTGGTGCTGAACAGTCACTGAACTCTGCAAATCTTCCTTACGTAGTGTGTGGGCAGAGCAACTGTACTGTATATGGGAGATTTAGCAGCACCCAATCATTGATGTTCTGCTTTAAGCTGGAAGTAGAATAACAGCCTTCTAGCACTCTGTAGACAAATGAGCAGTCCCGTTTTCCCAAGCCCTAACTATCGGAAGGGGACAATTTGCATTGAGGCCGTTAAGTGTGGGTGAACTTCCTTTCATGCACTTCCAATCATGATTCTCCCTGCCCTCCACCACAGCTGAACTTTAGGAGTGGGGAAGAGAGAGCAGGTATAACGGCAGTGCACGTGGAAAAGGAAGTTTCCTAGAGAGAAGAGGCAGACCACAGAGAACAAATGGCAAGAGCAATCTATCCTGGGTAGAAAAGCAGTGCAATAGGCCTGGGGAAATTGCACTGCTATTCCACATCATTAAAAAAGGAAAAAGTAAGCTTTTCTTAGCTCTAGAATGAAACAGCAACTGAACAGAGAAAACATGAAAGGGTAATGTTTTGTTCAGGACATTGTGCAGATGCCCCATAAAAATGGATGAATAAAGCATACCAATTTCACAGTAAATGCCCAGTGTGGACATAGCCAATATCACCTATACAAGTGAGATAATCCTAAATTATTCTAGACTCTGAAGAAAATGCTTAAGGCTTGAAACCTATTGATAAGGACCACTTCACACTTTACATGTAAAGTATGTATAAGATGTATTGAGTACACACCTGGTATGACAAAAATATATCAGGGATCTCCAGTTGGCTGCAGCTCCTTGTTAAGTGTACACTCAATGGCAACTCCAGGTTTGCTCTGCAGAATACAGCGGTACCTCTATTTACGAATAACTCTACTTACAAATGTTTCTACTTACGAATGGAGCTCCGTCTGCCATCTTGGATGCAGTTTAGATAGGATTTTTTCTACTTACGAATTTTTAGATAGGGTTGCTTCGACTTACGATTTTTTTCTCCCAATGCATTCCTATGGGATTCGACTTACAAATTTTTTCTACTTACGAATGTGTGTTCGGAATGCATTAAATTCGTAAGTAGAGGTACTACTGTATGCCCAATGCCTCCAAAGGCTTTACAAATGTGTCCCCTTGACCCATTCAGTTCATACCTGTCAACGAGTCACATTAGACAAGATGTTCAAAAACTATGAACAATCTCCCCCCCCCAGTCCTATCCTTCACCTGCTATTTGCCTCTTTAAGAAATTTCCTTTTTTAAAAAAGAGGTTGGAGAACTGACCATGAATCTCCATCCATTTACTTTGGCCCTCAGTCCAAAGGGTCTTCATTGTCTTTGGTCTGACCTGCTTGCTTAAGCTTCATATTTGGATCACACATTATCTCAAGTGCATTTTTTCATTCACAGGAGTTGTCAATGCATGAGCAAAGTAACATCCAATCCATCACGTGTTGTTAACTTGGGACTCATGGACAATTATGCACTTGAGATTAGATAGTCACTGGCCCAATTTGGACACAATGCTAAGTGTGAACAAGCAAGCATGTGAGTGCATGGCGTGAAGACTACAGCCTCTGTATCATTGGCCACATTATTTTTTGTACATTTGTTTTGCATTGTTACAAACATGGTTTTTGTTTCTTATTCACTATTTTGGATTATCAAAATACAGTGAAGAAGTCTATACAAAATACAAGAGTCTTGGTGGTCTTCCATTTATTTCACCACCTCCAATTCAGTTTCAAAATGAGCAGCAGTTGGAAAAGCTCAGTTAAGTTTACTTTAGCTTTCCTTGCTGTAATGTGATTCCCTTCTTTCCAGGGAAGTGAACCTTGAAGGTGAACAAAACAAAATAATTGTTGGAGGTATCAAAGATTGTTCAACAGAAATAACACAGAAAGTGATACTACTGACCAAAATGTGCTGATATAAGAAGCCAGCTAAGGCGGGAATTCTTCCCCCAGGGAGTCCTTGCACAAAGCACACAGGCCTATCAAAGCAAGAAAGATAAGGAAGCTCCGTGTAGGATTCCTTTTGCTCTTTGCAACCTTTGACTAATCTTCTTCCATGGACAAGTGATGCCAAGCAGTGACAGAACTAAGGTCCTGCTGTGCAGGCCAATCAACCGTTCATCCACAGTCCAGACCTCCTTGTTTTATCACTCTCTTAACTACACTTCTAAATGAGCACAGGGGGCCCATTTCCTAAGAAAGGGTAGTGGGAACGAGAATCATTGTCTGTAACTAGAAAGAAGATTTGTTTCCAAGCAAAAATACTGGATTGAGATGGAATGGAATGTAGTTTCAATTGTGCTAATTTTAAATTTGCTTCATTTTTAATGCCACAGTCTGCTGAAGGCTGGAGGTTAAATATGATTCTCACATATGACTAATTCTTTCTTTGCAATCTGTTTCTGTTTTGACTGCTTGTTGCTCTTATGAGTTTTTGACAGCTTAGTATGCATGTTTTTAGGATGTCAGCTATGGTGAGCTGAACGGAGCTTTTTGGGGGGAGAGGTAGGGTAACAAATGGGTGGGGGAAAATATAAATATTCATCATGTGTGGGTGATCCTGCAGCAGCAGTTAAATTAATCTGCGAAGGGTCAATAGGTCCATCTGCTACACCCCTCTCCACATAGCTGCCAGGTTATCCCTTTTTTTAAAGGGATTTTCCCTTATGCTGAATAGGCTTCCTCGCGAGAAAAGGGAAAACTTGGCAGCTATGTCTCCAGCCAACTTTCATATGGTGGAAATTAACCTCAGGGTTTTGTTCTGTTTTTTTGCTTTGGTGCTGGTTAACTGATTGGGGTCATTTGGGTCTGAGAAAGGTGAGTTGACCCCAGATTATTTAAAGCCCAAACTGATAAATGTAAGCAGAGCACATGACAGACTGCTCCTTGGTGAGGTGGCTCAGTTGGGAAGTAGAGTGGAGGTGAGAAGAGAAATTGCAGGGTTCAAGCTACTAGACAGTAGGTAGATTCAAAGGCAGATGCAGATACAGGTGTTTCCATCTTTGTATAGGTGGGTATATATGTGAATTGGCGATGCCACGTTGACCCACTAGGCAACTATTGAAATAGGGAACTCAGAAAGTGACACGGAATAATCGCACATCTCTGCTGGCTCGGGAGCAAACAATCTTGTTACCAGTTACCAGTACAGTCCATTGTCCAGGTATACAGATAGGGGAGTAAGTTTTATTTAATCTCAGTAAAAGTAATGCCTATTAGCCCAGGGGTCGTCAACCTTTCGGGGCTGGTGAGAAATACCCCCTCAACATCTTCTGTTGGCTGCAACAGAGTGCTTCTCTAGAGCTTATCAGCAGGCACCCTTTGGGCACTATGGAGGGCCTATGCAAACCCCACAATCCTCTTCAACTTGTTATCACTGCATAGCAACATGGTTTATTTTCATGGGTTCCAAATATTCATTTAAGTAACTTTCCAAAGTTAGTTCTGTGTTAAGTTATGCAGCTAAAGTAACAGCAGTTTTGTGGGTAGATGTTATCCTGACTAATTCTTTGCTCTGTGTGGGGGAGGAAAATCCTGCATCCACCTCCCCCCCCCCCTCATACACACACACACACACACACCTATTAACCAAGTTTTCATTTTTGCAGGATGCAATCACTCTTTTAGTGAATAATTCATTATTACAAGCGTAAATTTCAAAGGATTCGAGAATATACAGCTTAATGATTTCAACAGCTTTTTAAAAAAAATGAAATGAAATTAAAAACAAGCCACAAAAGCACAGAATCTCATTTTGGTGGGACTTGCGCAGCATCATAATTTTGAGGCTTTGGCCTGGTGAAATTCATTAAGAATTAGGCATCTCAAATCTCTGACAAAATATTCTCTGTCAGGCACTGAGGTCCAAGTACTGATTAAAAACCTAGAGCAGGTGAAGAAGCAGGCAGGTAATGTGGAAACAAGGGTGGGGAACCTCTGATCTTGGGACCAAATGTGGTCCTCTATACCTCTTTGCTTGGACCTTGGGACTCTCCTCAGGCACAGCCCCTTGCCAGCCCTCCTTTAGACCCTCCTTGAGTGCTTTTCCCTGTTGGGAATGTGTCCTTGAACTCTGATAAAATGCCTCTTGCTTGCCTTGGAGACAGGTGCATAGAAAGCAGTCTACTAAGGCAAAATGCATTAGTTGCTCCACCCACTTTTGCTTCTGGTCACACTCACCCCTGGCATGTTCATACCCTCCAACATTTATCTGATGAAAATGGGGACATCCTATTCCATCATCATTATCTGATTATTTATACCCAGCCCATCTGACTGGGTTGCCCCAGCCACTCTGGTTGGCTTCCAGCATATATAAAAACATAGTTAAACATTTTTTTAAAAACTTCCCTATACAGGGCTGCTTTCAGATGTCTTTTAAAGGTTGTAAAGGTAAAGGTAAAGGGACCCCTGACCGTTAGGTCCAGTTATGGACGACTCTGGGGTTGTGGCACTCATCTCGCTTTATTGGCTAGCTTCTGGGTCGTGTGGCCAGCATGACAAAGCCGCTTCTGGAGAACCAGAGCAGCGCACGGAAACGCTGTTTACCTTCCCGCTGGAGCGGTACCTATTTATCTACTTGCACTTTGACGTGCTTTCGAACTGCTATATTTCCTTGCCTCCATACCCTCCAACATTTCTCCAATGAAAATATGGATGTCCTAAGGAAAAGCAGGGCATTCTGGGATCAAATCAGAAACCAGGACAGCTTCTGTAAATCTGGGACTGTCCCTGGAAAAATATTTGGAGGGTCTGCATGTGGCCGCTGGGTGTTTGCCTGGAAGGGGATGTGGATGAAAAAGATTTCCCTCCCTTGGCTTGGCAGTTCCCCTCAATGAGGAAGTTCCCAGACTGAGAGTGTGCAGCCAATCTGGAATATCTGTAGTGAGTAATGACAGGAGAGTCCCTCTTGAGCACCACTTGATAGCCAGGAGGATTCTGATCCGTATTACTATTATTACTGTTGATGGTGATTATGAAGATATTGCTTTCGAGGCAAACATCTCAACTGTTGTTCTGTCTCTAACCAGTTGCAATTTCCTTTCCCAGCCAGCAGGCCTGGCACTATAGAGAGTAGAAAACTAGTGCCGGGCATACTGGGGTTCCAGTTTAAGATTTTTGGTGCCTCGTCACGCCCTAGTATTGCATGAATCCTGAGTATAAGTGAATCACAAGTGCAAATGAATCCTGGGTATTCTCACCAGCTTCTTTTGCACATGTCCAGTGGAGAATGCACAGCCACAGCTGTATAAAGCCTGAAGCTCTTTGCGCAGGACATCCCCTTTGTTTAGCTAGATTATTCTGAGCTCACAGATCTTCCAGTAGACGCTGCAAGTGCAGAGACGAAAAGCTGGAATAATCGGCACTGACATAATCACAAGATGCTTGGCTGAACATGAGGGATGACTAGGCCAGTGGCTATAAGCATCCCTACGAGGCTAATGTGCCTGTATTGTCGATTCCGGTGAAGAACCCTTTCTCCATCAGAAATTAAACGGAGGGAAAATGTGTCTAACTGCCCAGCCTGACTGTCAAGGTATTTATATTGAACCTGATGGGTGTCCCACTGATTCCAGTTGGCTTGGATCTAACTGCCAATTTCAATTAACTCTTTCCTTGACGGAGGAAACCCTTTAGAGGAAAATACATTAAAAAGCTGCATCAGAAAATGGCATTTTAATATTAGAATCATAGGATCATGGAATTGTAGACCCCAAGGTTCCTCCTCCCACCACAAGCCTTTCTCTTCACCACCACCACTAGCTGCTGTCCTGCTCCTTTTCCGCATCCTTGTAGCACCCATTTGCCTGCTCCATAGGGAGCCAACGAAGGAGCTGTCAGTGGCATCTCCTGGTCCTTTTTTGGCTAATACTCCATAGTTTGGGACAGAGCAAGAGCTGCGTGAACAAGGAGGTTGCAGTGGTGATGTGAAAGAGCAGGTACAGGAGATTCATGTCAGTGGCTGCCTGGCTGGGGTAAAGGCACTTGGCAAATACCCAGCCATGCTGATTCTATTTCTGCATAGGCTCACTCTGCTTATCTGCATGTATTCTGGGCAAGAGACCTGACGCAGGCACTTATAGCCCTTTCATCACCACCTCAGAGGACCTGAGAGAGTTCTTTCAGTTTGTTTGCAGCACACATCAGCCCCGCAGAGCAGAAAACATTTTAATCCACCATGGGAGGCAGAAATGCTTCTACATACCAGCTGCTGGAAGCCACAGGAAGAGTGCTCTTGTGCTCAAATTCTGCTTGCAGGTTACACACAGTTATTTGGTTTGCCCCTGTGAGAACAGGATGCTGGAACTAGATGGGCCATTGGCTCTTATGTTACAGAAATAAAATAGGCAAGGGCTAACAAATATGCCATTTGCTTTTCCAGAGTGACCATGATAAGCTGCTTCTTGGTAGTGGTGGTGGTGGTGTTTTTTAAAAAAAGAGCTGTGGCTTTGTGAGTGGGATGGTGGAGTGCTCCCATGCCCTGATACCCTCAGCTAACACTTTGAGCTAAGCCCAGAGCCACCCAAGCTCATCCCCATCCTATTCCAATGGTGGCACTCTCCTTCCTCTGGTCCAAACGCAGGAAGCTCCGTTTTCTAAAGGAGGACCCAGTTATGAAGAATGGCTCCACAGTTCCAGAAGAACGAATGCACACAACATGTGTCATTTTCATACCGGTATTTTTTTAAAAAAAGAAATGCTAATTAAGGCTGTAAGATACTTGAAAAACCAGAAGGTTTTGCAAACAATCTGGAAAGCAAGATCACATAAGTGCCTTGTTTTTCTATATACAGTATGTAATTCAAGTCCATTTTAAAAGGGCTAACATACTTCTCTGGCAGGTTCCCATAAATACTTTCCACAAAAGTTCATTTTTCCACATGAGCAAACGCTTTCAGTGTGTGTGTGTGTGTGTGTGTGTGTGTGTGTGTGTGTGTGTGTGTGTGTTTTAAACTAAGTCTTGATATGGAACTTAGAAAATTCTTGGCACTATTGTGTGGAGTTAAAATGACATCAGCTGGGCTTTCTATATTGAAACGCAACCGCATTTCATTGTTCTGAACACATCAGCTTTGCATCTCTCATGCAGCTCTCTTTCCAAAAATAGAGTGTGATTACAAAGTGGCCGCCTGTATTCAGAGCAACCCTAACTTACATGCCACGAAAGTGGGAAACCCTAGGGCAGCATCTCTCTCAATGCAACAAAAAGAAGTACCATCATCATGAAGCGGGGTGGCGCATCCCATTTTGCCACCTGGGGCAAAACGGAATGTGCTGCCCTGCCACTCGGCCACCACAGCCTCCCTTATATGGGTAGTGTGGCGGCACCTGTGAAGCACTGCAATGATGGCGACTTCCATCATTGTAAGGAAGGGCATACTCGTTGATGAAAGTGTGTGTGCTCAATTCTGACCAAACTAAGCCTCCTATGTTCTACGGTTGGTCAGAATCAAGTACAGTATACATTTCCAGAGTTAATGCTAAATACATTACTTTTGCTACAGAGGCAACATAGCCGATTTTGTGTCCTGGGCTTTTTAGACGCGTCTACCCATATACTATCTGAAACCCAAGGGGTGCATTGTTTGCCAGATGTTAAATATATTGGCATTATTTTCAGCTCTCCTAGCCAACTATGATGCTCCACACTGAGTGTGATCAAACCAGTTGCACTCCCCTAAATCTACCTCTGGCTGTCAGCCAGCCCACACCTGCCTGCCGTCTTACTTAAATCTACTTAAATCTAGTCCAGGGGGTGGCCCTGGCTGTCAGCTTCTTCCTCTTTTTTAGACTCTTTACTAGAGAAGACAGTGGGGACCAAACTAGAATTAGTTGCCTCTGCCACTGGCTCTGGTTCCAACTAATGCTGTTGACTCTCTGCCTTCTGCCCCACTAGCCTCAATGAGCACCAACCACCACTGAGGATGTGCATACCTTTGCCAGAACTACTGGCTTGCTTCACAATCATGCTACCCATTCTCAGGCAAACATCAACCAGAAGTCTCATAAAAACAGTGACATTGAATACAGGCACCTAACATTTCTAAATACATACAAGTGTGTATTTTAAAGGGAGGGAGATATATGTTTGTACCACAGAGGTAGGGAACCTTTTTCTATCTGATGGGCCACATTCCCTTGTGGTCAACCAGCTAGGAACCACATGCCAATGGTGGGGAGGGCAAGAGGCAAAAGTGGGTGAAGCAATGAATGTGCATTGTACAGTAGGCTATATTCTAGCAGTGCAAGCGTTAGAGGTTTACACACACATATACACGTATCTCCAAGCCAGAGACATTATCACAGTTCAAGGACACATTCCAGCCAGGCAGAAACACTCAATGAGTGTCTGCAGCAAGCCATGGAGGAGTTTGGCCCAGGAAGGGCCTGGCTATAATCCCGAGGGCCAGGTAAAGAGGCCATGAGAGCCACATTTGGCCCCCGGGCCCAAGGTTCCCTACCCCACCTTTGCTATTTGTGCAAACACATTATCTTTTTCAGCATGCAGAAAAATGATGTGCATCACAGATGCGCATTGCCTGGATTGCATCTCCACACATACTAAGAAAAATTCAATATGGTCTTGGGCCAAGACTAGCCCAAGTCATGGCCTTGGGCTAGTCACTTTCTCATTTGTATAAGCCCACATGCAGGTGTCTAAGCATATGGTACCTATTGGTCTTGGGCCAATATGGTCTTGGGCCAAGACTAGCCCAAGTCATGGCCTTGGGCTAGTCACTTTCTCATTTGTATAAGCCCACATGCAGGTGTCTAAGCATATGGCACCTATGAGGGAGCCCACAAAGCAATTCCCTTTCTTCCAGTTGTTGTTGTTTTTAATGGTGATCACTGATTGCCAATCCTGAACCAGAATGTGGTTTGAGATTCCCCTCTGATTATCTGCACAGCACGGAGAGGAGGAAGGAGCAGGTACTGTTTACATAGCAGAGAACTATGTGGAGAGTTCTCTTAATCCAGCATTTTGCAGAGCTGCTTTGTTATTTGCATTTCAGCATAAAAGAGGTTTTCACCTCCCCCTTTTCCTCCCCAATGTCTCAACAATTGAAACTGATCTGTAAAAATGTTATAAGAGACATTGTACACGTCTTTGTAAACTGAGAAAACAGTTAATAATTTTTTTTTTAAAGAGGTTTTCACCAGAAGCAAACCCTCACTGTGCCTTTGAAAGGAACCAAGCGGACAGAGAGGTGCTTAATTATCTGGCAAGGCTGCATTAAAGAAATACTCTGGAACACAGGGCAGTCTTGTGGTTACTATAACAGCATTAAGACATACACTGTAAACACAGCTAGTGCGATCCAAGTCAGGCACAGCTTCAGCCTTTGGCATAGGGATTACACCGAGAGACCTGAAGAGAGGCTGTGTTGAATATTCAACCAAACAAAACCAGCCAGGAGTGTAGCGTTACGACAACAGATCAACTCCACAGCAGCAACATCCAGTTGTGCCATCAAAGTCCCAAGATCCACAAACAGTTTCCTAAACACATTGCCCTCTTCTCCATGTGACACAGGAGTGCTGGTTTGCTACTATCTGCTCAGGGCACTGGGATAATTTCACTCAGGTTGCATGTACAGAAATAGCCACAAGACCAGCTGTGAACAGTTCAAAGCCTTTGCCACTAAATGCTTCTCATAATAGCAACAGCAGTCTTGTGGCCACATTCACACACGAGTAGACAGCAACACACACACACACACACTCTCTCTCTCACACACACACACACAGCCCAGAAAATCATTACCTTGAATGCAAAGAGGAGACACCTTGCTTTCCTCTCATGGATTGGAAGAAGCAGGATTTTTAAAATGCCACCCTAACACAGACCCCGCCTGCTGAGAGTTCTTTCAATCCCACTTTGGCTAGCGACTCTAAGTTTGTGCTCTGAATAGAGGCTGTGTTATTTTAACCACAGGATTTCTAGTCATGGGGGAGGAGAGATGGATTAGGTACGTTTGCAATCTAATGCTCAGCATTCGATGCTGGAGAAATGAACCAGCCCTAAAGCTTGATGGAAAGGAGAACTTTGTGTCGAGAGATACATTTCAAGAGACCCTGCAAGCCAATTATGGCTAAACTAACATGCTAAGGAACTGTAAAATTCCAGAGGAGTAAGATAACATACGCTTGTGTTCTTTCCTAAATAAAAGGCATGTGTGGAATTTCATGCCAGAGACTGACATGAGGGAGGCTGAGCAGATGTGCTCAGTGCGGGTCAACCTCTGTCTCGATACCTGAGCATACCTGACCAAGAAGCATGCCCAACACCTGCGAAAATGGGTTTCAGCAGCCATATCATCCATTTGTGTGGGACATGGGGAGAAATTTGATTCATGTGCTAGATTGATGTGCATAGGAACCCAGAGTGGCAGAAATGGCTGCAAGTGTTTTCTTTGATGTGCCCTGTGCATTCCTTTGGCTGGGGAGATCCCTTGACAGTGCAGAATTGCACAACAGGATGTTTCGTGTGTCACCAATTGAATATTTCCTTCGTGGCTTGCTCATATTTTGGGAGATTTCATCCATAATTGTCAAGGCTGAGTTGCAGGCAGGTGGGTGATAGGGGGGGGGAGGAGTCAAGAGTGTCATTGCTCCCATAGGTACAATGTGACTAGGGCAAAGGGCTTGATCTCAACACTTTGGGCCAAGCGGTTGTGCGGACAGGCCCTAAAAGGGCACATTGCTACAAATGCACCTATTAGGCTTCTGCATTTGGATGCTAGAATGTAGGCAAGATCTCTGACTTGCAAGAAGAAGGAAGTAGCTAACATGTCTTAACACAGACATGTGTACCAGAAATAATTACAGACCTAATTAAATGCAAGGATGAAATTGTTCCTGCAAAACTAGTTTGGAACATCTGGATTAGATCCCAGGCTTAAAATAATATATGCCTGATGTCACGCTATTTCATGGCAATACAGCTTTGGGCTTCTGTACACACCTCAGAAGCAATTGTTAAAAACCACAGCCGTTAATAGCACCCTGTCTTCCTAAGATGAATGCTTAAAAAATAAACACACACACGAATTTGAGGGAGCAGTGGGGGGGACACACACAGCGAAAGCGAGGGTCAACTTTAATCCGTCCATTGAAACAAAAACACTTGGGCTTAGTTCCATTGAGAGCAAAATCCAGATCTATAAATAAATAAGCAAGTCCTATGAAAAACCGCTCATGGTGGGACATTGTTTTGCCCGCCCTTAAAATGCAAGCATCTCTTTAGTCACAGGCAGAGCACAGATGCCAGAATGCTCTGGCTACCAGTGTAAGAAGGAAAGGACAGCAAATCCCATTGAAACCACAAGGGGGATTTAAAAAGGCTGAATAGGCTGCAATTACCTACCCTGGAATCAGGCCAGCATGTCAAGACTAATACCCTTTACTCTTGTGAAAACGACATGGTGGAGAAGAGCCAGTCCTTTGCTAGTATTTAAGCCTAACACACATAGAGCTCCTTTGAGATTCCAAAGATCATGCTCCAATAAAGTGAAGGGCTCAAATCTATTTAATTATCATCGCAAAACTGTTAAATAAATTTCAGCCCAAAGCCTCAGCTGCCCTTTTACTCCACCTAGTGGCCAGAGGAATTTGTTGCTCAATTTCTTAGAGGGCAAAGGGGAAACTCCTGCAGGATTAGGCTATCTATGAATACTAGCCAGGATGGCTATGCTCTACCTTCACTGTTGGAGGCTGTATGCTCCTCAATGCCAGTATTATTATTATTATTATTATTATTATTATTATTATTATTATTATTATTATTTGCTGGGAATCCCAGGAAGGCAGAGTGCTGTTGTGCTCCTATCCTGTTTTGGGACTTACTTGAGCAAACAGGAATTCTACCCCAACACGCAAGGCAATTATGAAACAAGTTGGGATAAAACCTGAAATCCTATGCATGTTAACAAGTACCTGCTAAGAAGAATTTAGTATAACAAACTGGGTAGTCGTAAATAATAAGGATGTAATTAGTAAACTTGATAAAATAAACCCAACATATGGAACAAATAAAAATTGTACTAAACATCAGACTACAACAAAATGCTTTCTGACCAGATGGGCTTTTGGATGGATCTAGCAGGCTCTTCTAATGTTCTTAAATGAAATGTCGGAAGCTGCAATTGTGGATCTCCAATGCCTCTTCTGGCTTGGCCCTCACTCAGATAAATTTGAACGCTTTCCCAACCAGGGTGGGCCCATAGAGGCACCTGCACAAAAAGAAGCTTGGACATACTAATCTTTCATACACAGTACATATATTCATGTTTCAGCTTTTTGCAATGATTTAGTTTTCAGCGTGGAATTATTAGACATGTTTTCAAAATGGGTAGGTGAAAACTCAAGTGTCAGGTGGGAAAGGCCAGCTAAGGTGGAGAGAAATTGCCATGGAGCTTTTCTAGACATGCCTTCCATTGACTTTAGTTCTCTCACCTGGAATGAGAAACAGAATGGAGCTTGAAACCAAATATAGCATTTCTCTAGTTTACGGGCTAGCAAGATTAATCACCAGAACAAGATGGTAGGTGTCCCACACCCACATTCTGACATATTTTTTCACAGCTATGTGGGATGCTAGCAGAGATGGGATATGTCTTGTTTTCCAGGCAATCAAAGACCAGCCACACCCACTGATTTGCAGCACATCAGTTTTAATTAAGAATAAGAATACTATATTTGGCAGGCATAGATAGATAAAGGCCTCAATTGGACACCATGTAAGGAACCTTCCAGAGGCCACACACTAGTATTGGGTGGAGTCGGGGACAAAAGTAGGCAGAGCTATAGGCTATTTTCTACATACACTCAAGCATCTCTCTAACCTCCATCTAGGCAAGAACGGCATTATCAGAGTTCAAGGACACATTCCAGCCAGGCAGGATGTAAAGCAGGGCCAGTGAGGGGTGTGGCCTGAGAATAGGGGGTGTAGCCTTTGGAGAGCTCCAAGGATCAGATGGAGAGACCTGGAGGGCCACAGTGGGTTTCTGGGCCTGATATACCTCATCCCAGTGATAAATGAGAGATAACATTATACCATGATCATATTTGCACTGGGAGGAAACAAACAATGACCTCAGGCTGAGTGTTTACATCTGAAGCAGAGATCATGGTTTCTTTTGCTACAACAAACCATGATCAGCAAACCTTGGCTACAGATCATGGCATATTGAAAGCATTATCCAGCACTCTTCAAAGGAGGAGGCTGACCAGGAGGAGGGGAGGCAGTTAAACAGATCGAAGGATGAAGAGGATGGGAGAAAAGTCACACTGGGTGGGGAGCATTTCCTTGTTACAGAAAGCCCTGCTTCCAAATATTTAACGGGGAAACCACCCACACTTTTTACATTTTTCTCCAAAGTCATCTTAAGCTGGAAGTTCTGATTCTTCAAATTCCACAGCAGATATCATTCGGCACTAGAGTTACGTGTTCATTAGCACAATTCCAGCCATGTTATTTTCCAGAGCCCTCTGCTCAAAAGGTTTGAAGTTTCACGGGCACCAATGAATTTGTCAACATCAAATCCATGTCAGTATCTCAGTTTTGCAGATAATGAATTAAGCCAGTGAATAATTTGCTTAGGGGCAGTCATTATCTCAAAGAGTTTCATTCTCCTCCATTAGCGGCAGCTTGTTTTTATGCTTGCTTCCTTCCTTCCCGCTTCTGTCCCAGTAGATTATTTGATACATCAGCATGTTAAATAAACCAAGAAACGGGGTTAACCCAGACACTATCATCTAGCCACCATTTGCCTCTTTAAATAGCACTAATTTCATCAGAACTGGCCGATTTCTATAGCTCTTGAAGACTTAGGGCCTACATAGAAGTTATTTATCATTATTTATTTATAAAAATATTTCCATACCACTAAATGATAAAAAACACCGTATATCAAAGTGGTTTACAACATTAAATTATTATTTTTTCAAAAACTAAAACCATACGATAAAAGCATAAAAGGCTAAGACCATTTTAATGCAAAAAAGGTTATTTTTATTATAAAAAAAGGAAGAAGTAGAAACAAAATAAAATAAAAAATAAAAATAAAATGAGCATCAATCCCTGCATAGGCCTGGTGCAATAGAAAAGGGGCACATGAGGAGGTGACCAGCCTGAACCTCCATGTTATCTCCTCAGCATGTCGTGTAAAATATGTGATGTTGTGTTGCCTTATATTAAGAATTTCCTGGCCACCAACAAATTGGATTGGAGGAGATGTCATGGGATGTGTCTGTTTTATTGACCTTAGTGGAAACAGATATGGGGAAGGATGCAAGTCAATGTCTGCTACACATATCCCCATATTACCAAGTGAGGCCCTGAAAGCCTCTGTGTGTGTGTGTGTGTGTGTGTGTGTGTGTGTGTGTGTGTGTGTCCTACAGGCCAGATAGAGATGCCTGGAGGTCTGCATTTGACCCTGCACCACCCTGTTCACCATTGGTGCTTTCTACAATCCCCATGCTGATTTGTTACCTGGTTCAGCATAAAAGGTAAGGTTCCTCAAATTATTTATATTCATTTATTTATTTATTTTTAAAAAATATACACCACTGTATCATAAACATGTTTCACAGCAGTTTACAACAAATAGGAAAACATAAAACCAGACAGTAAAACCATGAAAAGTTAAAAACAAGTTTAAAGCATAAGAAACAAACAAATAAATTCTATTATTCCTCCTCCTTTCCTTCCCTGCACAATAGCTTCCCATTTATGTCTCGGCAGTGGTTGCAGTTGGTTCATGTGGAGTTTTTAGAGGAAAGGAAAGCCATTGGATTGTGGTCTTGTAACTCCTCTGACCAGCTAGGCAGCCTTAGGGTGACATTGTGGGTCTCTTGTGTGTTTGGCATTTGACAGGATGAAGCTGCCTGGGTGTTAGCACTGTGTGGCTGTGGTATGTCCCTGGGGGATCTGATGCCAGGGCACTGGGGAAGTTGCATGAGCATACTGGTATTTGTGGATCGTGGCCCACTCTTCTAAACTTCTAATGTAAGCTTCTCCCCCTTTTCAGAAATTGATTCATCCTGCTTCTCTAAGGCAAAAGACTGGCACTGCAATAGCCCCTTCCCATGAGATATAATATAACTTCCAATATTTAACTAGGAACTGAAAAAAGCATGATGAGAAATGAATACCAAACAAAAACAGTCTTCCCAACTCAGAATTTCAGAAAAAGAAACCACCCAGTGTGTTTTGCTTAATTAAGAACCGAAGGCTCAGGTATCAATCTATTTTGATAAGTACACTATTAAGTATCTATTTCTGCAGAAGGAAAATATTTTTGTTTTAAGTGAGACTTTTAGAAAAGAATGTTGGTCCTAACCATATGGTGTTTAAAATTCATCACAAGGAAATTGTGGGGGATATCACAAAACTGCTCTGACGTAGGTTGCAGTTTTCTATGGAAGCAGGCGAATTTGCTTTAAATATGTATTTGACTCAGAAATACAAAACAAACCTTAGAAAACTCTGGGCTGTTTCAAATGCTTCGCATTTCCAGATCTGAAAGCACTTCCCCGTATGAAATGGGGAAAACCATAGAGGAGAGGTCACCATTCACATAGATTTCATCTACTTTACTACATAGAAAAGCTGCTTTGTAGGAAATGCATAACATAAACGGAGCACCCAGCCAAAGGTAAATCTTAACCTTTTTTCAGAAGCAACATCACCCTTTTCATTTGGCTTTTTGGTGAGCAGGATTAAGCCGTTAGCAAAAATTCTGTGTGGTGTCTTAGAAGGGGGTCTGATTTTTATCTGGTGCTGTGTTATTTTAAAACTATGACCCACTCGAAGCCTTAGGGATGGGGCAGGCTAGAAATGGAACTACATGAAATATATAAATTATTCCATGCATAGCTAAATGAGAATATTTATGGAACTCTGTGAACCATAACCTAATTCCACCAAAGACGCAAAGTGAAAACATACTTTGCAAACCAGCGTACTTTGTTATTCTCCATGGGAAAGCCACCACATTTTTAGTCACTGCAGAACTAACAAGTTTATTAGTATAGAAGAGCTTGCTAGAGTTCATGCCGTGTCCATCCCAGGATTAATTCAGGAAAAGACTATTTCTTTACTCAGAATATTTATACCTGCCGCTGATAAAGGAGCTTCCAAACATGAGTGTATTTTGGAATTGATGTTGGTCAGGTCCACAACTTTTTTTTTTTGTAGCAGCCACGTGATGCCATTGTCATCAAAACACCAGATTTTACACACACACACACACACACACACATATATATATATATATATATATATATATATATATAATCCAGATACAGTGGAACTTCAGTTTTCGAACGTAATCCGTTCTGGAAGTCCGTTTGAATTCCGAAACTTTTTATAAAGCGAGGATCAAAGGGCTGCCAGCAAGTTCAATGGGGAAATTTGAAAAATGTGCCTCAGAAGCCATTCAACTTCCGAGGCATGTTCGAAAACGGAAGCATTCACTTCCGGGTTTTCGGCATTCAGAAACATTCGGCAGCCGAGACGTTCGAAAACCGAGGTTTGACTGTAATTACATACCATGGAAAATCCAGTAAGTAAAGATAAGCTATTAAACATCCGCAGTCATTGTTGGTTTGGAAGTTCATTAGCACATTTGTAAGCGGGCGTTTTGTCGTGTGCATTTCGTAGGTGGTCTCTTTCAACACTTCCCTACTTCCTTTTCCTTTGATTATCACCAAAACACAACCTAGCCATTTTGTTTCCAGCAGACCCCAATACCAAACATAACGCCAGTCGTTGTATGCCAAAGTAACACCCAGAACACAGGAGATACTGTCCATATGAAAAATGTGGGGATTACCTGGAATATATTAACTGCAGCACACATACATTGGACTGAAAAAACAATAATACAGGGGTCTTGTGCAAGATTTCTTTATCACTCTTGCATGAGACCTCACTGTTAAAAAGCCAAATGGAAATAGATATTATCCCTCTCCCAGAAAGCACGAGCCTTCATTTTGCCTACTATGATAACTGCCCACTATGTAACACTGCCAGGTTACAGATAAGGAAACAAATCACAAGGAGCACACACAGGTTGTATAGCACGCAATTTGGAACAGTAAAGAAGCAAAGCAGAGTGAAACCAGGACTGTTATCAAGGGTAAAATGAGCTACAGCTATTTAACAGCGAAGAATTAAATAGTGCAAAAGTCATGTATACCTAAATGTCAGTCCAGCATTAAAAGCTCTGGGTGAATTTGTAACAAGAGACTAAACTACATGAAGCATAACTTGACTTGCACCAATTGACTAACAGCGATTCTAACAATCCTACTGGGAAGTAAACCCTATTGAATTCAGTGGGACTTACCCCCAAGCAAGTGAGGTTAGGATCGCAGCCTAAATTTTTGCATGGCATTTCAACCTAAGTGGGGAACATGTTGAATTTCAAGGAGAACTCTGTAAAATGCTGCATAGTTGGCAAGAATTGCGACTACAGAGAAATGCAGAGCATGTTTGAGTCCATCAAAGTTACCACAGGCCCCAAAGAAATATAGTTGTGGTACTATAAAGCCCTGCCCTGTTTCCATCCTCCAAAAATCTTGTGGAATGTTAGAAGAAATAATATACATCTCTAATATCCTCAACATTATGATACAGTGGTCTATTTAACTGCACCAAGAGAAGGCCCACAGCTGTAATTTCAGCCTTCAAATTTCCTGGCTTTGCAAGCTTAAGCCAGATGCTCAGTTTTGTTTTTGTGAGGGAGTAATATATAACATCACTGATGCATGCATGATTTTATAAGGGAAAGGTATGTTTGATGTATATGAAATGGTGCCTCATTATGATGTTGCCGTTTGAGAGCATAGGGTACCGAGCAGAAAGGATTCTTCAAAGTACAGTCTTCTAGAGGCTGAAGAAACTTGTGAAGCATATAAGCACCAATGTTTTCATGGCGGTGTGTTAAAGTGGATGCAGTTGGGGGAGGACGGCAGTCCAAAGTCAGCCACAAAACTCACAGGTGACCTCAGTCTAGCCTACCTCGCAGGAGTGATGTAAGGATAACAGGAGGGATACGTATACTGCTCTGAGATTATTGGAAGGTGGTACAGTGGTATCTCGGGTTGCGGACCCGATTCATTCCGGGGTGCAATTCACACCCCGAAAAGTCCGCAACCTGAGCGGCACTTTTGCACATGCACACACGATAGAGCGCTTTTGTGCACGCATGCACACGCAATAGAGCGTTTCTGCGCATGCGCGCGTGGCGAAACCCGAAAGTAAACACTTCAGGGCCCGACGTGTTCGTAACCTGGAAAAAGGCAACCCGCAGCAGACACAACATGAGGTATGACTGTATAAGAATGCAATAAATAATGTTTTGATTGCCCCCTCTTTTTTGTTTACAAGGTTCTCTATATTTTGTGAGGTAGGGCAATAGTGAAATGCAGACTTTTGTTTCGAAAGGAATTGTACTCTCCATTTGTCATTGGAGATAAGTTTGAGTAAGGAATCGTCAGTGCTTAGTACTAGAAAATGTTTCCAGTATTAGGCCTTAGACCGGAGAGGTGATAAAGAGTGAAGTGATTTGAGGATGTGCAGAGTGTGTCTTCCTTGCAGCGCTGAACAAGCACAGTGAACAATTCCCCATGCCTATGGCTTCCCCCAAAGAAGCCTGGAAACTATATGTGTTAAGGGTGCTGGGAATTGTAGCCCTGTGGGGTGTAAACTACAGTTCCCGGGATTATTTAGGGGAAGCCATGGTGTGTGGGTGTCACCAACGTGCCTGAAGGCCACAGGATGTGATTCGCCCTACCATTTTCACACAGTTGTTTTGTTTTCTAGGATGTGGTAGCTTGTGATGCCACCATACAGAGCTTTCCAATCCCAACTTCTTCACCGCACAAAAAACTTGAGAGGGTCAAAACTCAAAAACGGGTCACGCAAATCAGTTCTTGTCTTGTCAAATCCCCACAGATTGCTCCCTCCAATAAGCTCAAACAAACAACGCCCCCAAAATGGATGCCGATTTGCTCTGTACCTGGCGGGGACTTGCCAGGTCCCAACTCCCTGAACTTCTGAACTCTTCTTAATTCTCTGTACCTGGTTAAAATCACTTGGCGCTGTGGGGGGGACGGGATCCAGGCCTACTGACAGCAGCATTTAATGAGCCCTCGCCCCGTTCTTGGCTTGAGGGAGTGAGAGAGACAGAAGGGATTCTGGTGGCCTTCCTGGGGCCTTTTAGCATTTCTGAATGATGACAACGCAAGTGAGCGAGACGTACACATTTTTGAGTGAAGCGCTACATGGGTTTAACCCCTTCATCTGGCAGTACATCTTAAGTTTGTTTGGATTTTTTTTTTAAAAAAAGACAAGGCAGTAATACCTGAGTAGGCCCATCATTAGGAGTTGCCCTGGGCAACCAGGTCACAGAATGTGATTTATCTTCCTGTTTTCTTGTGCAGCATAACAGTAATATTTCAATGACCACTTTCCCCTTTCGTGCCTCGACAGCTCAGCAAACTGAGGAGGAAAGTTAAGCAGCATTCGGTCAAACTGTGCCACAAAAGGAGTCTGTGGGTGTTTGTGTGGGTGTGTTTACAAATACAAATTGAGCACCCCTTACCTCAGAACAAAGATCTTGAAGAACATGAGCCAGTGATTTTGTTAGGTCCCCATCTAGATCTCTAAAGCAGACACTTCTTGAGACAGACATTCTTCCCCTGCCCACTGCATACTTTCCAACACTTTGAAGCCAAAATCTGGGGCGCCGTCTTCCCAAAGGCCGCCTTCCCATTTTTTTTACTGCGAAAGCAAGCACAGCAGCCATTTGGGTTGCTGTGATCTTCTTGCGCAATTCGTATCACGGTTCCCCTACCCAAAAAAAAACACTTTGGGGGACATGGCGCCCCAAAAACATACATTTTGGGGTGCCACATGAGATTGCAGCCCCAAAAAGTGCTTTTCCGGGGGTTGCTTGGTGAATTTGCTTGGGATCATGGCAACCAAAATGGCCACCATTCTCTCATGATGGAAAACAGGACGTTCCTTTAAATACAGCTCAGCCTACAGATTCCTGCTCTCTTCCTTTGCCTGTGGGCTGGGCCAGGGATAACCAACCTGGTGCCCTCCAGATGTTGTTGGATTACAGCTCTCATGGCCAATGACCATGCCAGCTGGGGATGATGGGAGCTGTAGTCCAATATTATATGGGTTGGTTACTTCTGGGCTAGGAGAAAAAACCCTGCTTGCAAGTCTGTGTTAGAGCCCTGCTAGGTGCATTGCCAACATCTTATACAGCACCTGAAGAAGCAATCAAGATTCAACAGACAAAACAACATCTTGAGATGATAGGTGCGATGTTAGTAGGAACTAAAGTGACTTAGAAACATAGCTGCCAAGTTTTCCCTTTTCTCGCGAGGAAGCCTATTCAGCATAATGGAAAATCCCTTTAAAAAAGGGATAACTTGGCAGCTATGCTTAGAAATTGTTATACAGGGGAAATCATTTCTTGGTGAGATCATCAGGGAAGTTAAGGAGTACCTGACTAATTTCAGTTTAGTATGTACTTTTGGTAGCAGGGTGGTACCCTGTAAAGTTTGTTCCTTCTAATCCAGTCTGTGGATGATTTATAATCTTGCAAACACTGCAGGGGGTGGGTCTCTTTACAACATGATTTAACCAGACAAGATCCCTTTCTCCGCTTTTATTTTCCTCTGACTGGCTTCTTTTCTCCTTTTCTGCATAGCCAAGCTTTATACAATCATGCTGTCTTCAGAAAGGCAACAGATAAGTCTTGCGAACACATATGAACTCTATTTCACTCTAGTTTTCTGAAGAGTCCCTTTTACCATCTGCTTTCTTTGAAATCTAGGCTCTTGCATGTAGATTGTTGATACTAACAATAAACATTAGCGTCTGCTTAGAAGAAATGGTAATTACCCTTTACAAATAGGTGATGATTTTAGTGTCTTCTTCCCAGACAGAGAATCCATTGTTTATTGAAGATAAATTCTAGGCAGCAGCAGGCTCCGAATTAGCTCATCCAGTAGAAACAGAAGATAATCTGAATGCATTTTCTCTATGTAAATCATCCCAGGCAAATAGCTGGACCTAATTTAGTGGGAGAGGGTGCTCTGTGATGTATACAGTAAACATATAATCAAGGACCAAATCAGTGCTGGATTTACACACCGGATTGTAAGCAACAGCATAGGAACCCAGAATATGTGGGACCACTAAATTAAAATGAATAAATAGGCTAAATTTAAATTACTAAAAAATTACATAACTGGTTAAATAATAAAGGAAGTGGAAAACACTCTAAGCAGACATTACAAGTTTTCATATATGGAAAGTAGGAAGTCATAAGGTATTTTCATTTAAAGGCATTTCGTATGCAAATAGACTTATTGCAAGGTTAAATTATATTGTTAATCTACCATTGAGCTATGGTGTCCCCAAAACCAGGAAAAATCTGGTGGGTAAGAAAAGGAGCCAGTAGAGTTCTGGTGAAGTCCTGGGGGAAAACGGCATTTGCTGACTTTTCACCCCAACCTCCCCTCCCAAAAAAGTGTCCCCATTTTTGGGCCAATAAATGTGACACCGACACACAGGATAAGCTCATGTATGAATTAATGTCAACCTCAGCTTCTCAGAGGAAAAGTGGGATACAGTGGAACCTCGGTTGATGAACACCTCGGTTTATGAATTTTCGGTTTATGAACGCCGCGGACCCATCTGGAACGGATTAATTCACTTTCCATTACTTTTAATGGGAAAGTTCGCTTCAGTTTATGAACGCTTCAGTTTATGAACAGACTTCCGGAACCAATTACACCCATGTTTCAGTTTATGAACGCTTCAGTTTAAGTACTCCGCGGACCCGTCTGGAACGGATTAATCCACTTTCCATTACTTTCAATGGGAAAGTTTGCTTCAGTTTATGAATGGTTACTCCGTGGACCGTCTGGAACGGATTAATCAACTTTCCATTACTTTCAATGGGAAAGTTTGCTTCAGTTTATGAACGCTTCAGTTTATGAACAGACTTCCGGAACCAATTGTGTTCATAAACCGAGGTACCACTGTATAAGAATGAGAGAAAACCTAAGCCCAGGGGTCAGCAAACCTTTTCAGCAGGGGGCCGGCCCACTGTCCCTCAGACCTTGTGGGGGGGCGGACTATTTTTTTCGGGGGGGGATGAACAAATTCCTATGCCCCACAAATAACCCAGAGATGCATTTTAAATAAAAGCACACATTCTACTCATGTAAAAACACCAGGCAGGCCCCACAAATAACCCAGAGATGCATTTTAAATAAAAGGACACATTCTACTCGTGTAAAAACACGCTGATTCCCAGACTGTCCGCGGGCCGGATTTAGAAGGTGATTGGGATGGATCCAGCCCCCAGCCCTTAGTTTGCCTACGCATGACCTAAGCCCTTGTCAAGAGTTCAAAATGTGTACAATGAGCACATGGATGTGTGTGACAAATTATACATGTGGAGGCACCCTGCAGATGCTCTGTTAAGGCACAGGTTGAGGGGCCAGAGTCTCCTCCTCCCAGTATTCATTTTGAGTGTCTGAACAGAGTTTAGGCCTACCTGGTCTCGACAATAAGAAACAGGTGTTTGGTTTGGTTTGATTTGAAAAGAAATACAAAATGCACACTTTACTCCATGATCATATTTCTTCCTTGTACCGGTTTCAAAAAATGCATTCCACAAGTATATGAAATAGAACTGCTAGGTGTATTTTTAGGTACGCTTATTGCTCATACATTGCATAGCAGCTCATCAGAACTAGAGCTTCCTAACATGTTCGAAACATATGGGCCAGGTGACATATGCCACACAGATGCACTTTACTATTCAGTGCGTGAACCTCAAAGGAAAGAAGGCAACTCATCTCAACTGTAGGTGATCCATTGATTTGCTCTTAGTATCCACTTTCTTTATGTTTTTAATTTTCAGCATATGCAGGCTCTTAGGAGAGAGATGAGGTGTGATTTCAAACACAAGCTTTCATATGGGTCAACTATCTAACAATCTGGTAATTTAGTGTGATGCTTCAGCTGAGATTTCTCCACATGAAGTACACGCAATTGATTTGCATTTCTTTCAGCCATCTGCAAAAGATTGTATCAGATCCATGACAACAAACAGCTAAAGTATATATGCAATTCTGTTGTTATGTGGCTCTAAAGGGCTCAGATGGTCATGGGCAAAATATCTCTGGATATCCCTGGTTATTCCCAAAACAGTAATGTAAAGCTAATGCTACACCTGGCTCCAGGTATCAGAGTGAGACACCTTCCATAGCCTCTGCCCTCCCCCCAAATAACATCACCACTTTTCTCACCAGCTGCTGCTTTTTCCTCTTCCTGCCTGCCCGACCCCTTCCTATTTTTTTGTAATTGTTTTATGAAATTGTTAATGCTTTATGTTGCAAGCTGGAATAAAATAGAAGCCCTGCAACATTGGAAGAATGCCAGATTGCCTCTGTGACAGATATGCCGGCAGATCACCCCAGTGTCATGAACTGGCAGGACACCACCGGGACAAGCTGAACATGGGGAAGGGGAGGTTGAGGACTTAGGAGGTACTCACAGGCAGTGCCGGATTTACATATAAGCTAAACAAGCTATAGCTTAGGGCCCCACTCTCTTGGGGGCCCCCAAAAAAATTAAAGGGAAAAAACCTGGATGTACATTTCCAAAGTTTAAGATAAAAAACAAATAAAATAAAACTTACATACAGCAACAGTGTTTTGTGTTGTGTAGGCTCCTAAGATTTAAGTACAGTGGTACCTTGATTTAAGTACACAATTGGTTCCAGAAGTCTGTACTTAACCTGAAGCGTACTTAACCTGAAATGAACTTTCCCATGGAAAGTAACGGAAAGTGGATTAATCCGTTCCAGATGGTCCGCAGAGTACTTAAACTGAAGCGTACTTAAGCTGAAGCGAACTTTCCCATTGAAAGTAATGGAAAGTGGATTAATCCATTCCAGACGGGTCCACAGAGTTCTCAACCTGAAGCGTACTTAACCTGAAGTATGAGTGTAATTGGTTCTGGAAGTCCATACTTAATCTGAAGCGTATTTAACCTGAAGTGAACTTTCCCATTGAAAGTACAGTCATACCTCGGTTTAAGTACGCCTCGGTTTGAGTATTTTCAGTTTAAGTACTCCGCGGACCTGTCTGGAACGGATTAATCCACTTTCCATTACTTTCAAAGGGAAAGTTTGCTTCAGGTTAAGTACGCTTCAGGCTAAGTACAGACTTTCGGAACCAATTGTGTTTGTAAACCGAGGTACCACTGTAATGGAAAGTGCATTATTCTGTTCCAGACGGGTCTGTGGAGTGCTTAAACTGAAAGTACTCAAACCGAAGCGTACTTAAACCGAGGTATGACTGTAATGGGCCCCGCCTGCTCCCTAAAATATCACTGGTTTGCTCATTTCTATATATAGGGTGCCTATTAGGTTCATAAATTACCATATAGCATATATTCAACACAAAAAACAGCAACAATTTGTTGTTGACAAAGGACACCTGGACATATATAAAGGACCCCATTACCTCCAGTAGCTTAGGGCCTCATCAAACCTAAATCCGACCCTGCTCACAGGACATTGGAGGACATTGCAGGGCCAGTGGGCTCTGAGGCATCAAGAAGTGTGAGAAGTGCACTCCAAGAGACTGAGGCAGGCAAGTGAACACAGCCCAGACCCCTAGTGAACTAGGTGGAGATCATGGGGCTTCTTAGGTCGAGGAGGAGGTTGATGGTCACTCAGGTGGATTAAGATTGGGGCAAGCGAGGATCACGTGCTTCATCAAGCGGCGAGGTACAGCTTCTCAGCTTGAGCAAACTCAGGTGCAGCAATCCAGGTTGGGAAGGATAAAAGGGGAGCGAGGCAGAGACTGAGTGCAATGGGGAGCAAACTATGGCTGCTCTCTTAAGTCCTTCCCACAGAATGTTCTGAGGTCCATTGTATATCTAGCTTTCAAAAAGGATTAAGTATACAGAGTGTCAGCTGATTAGCATTATTCAAGCTGAAATACTATAACACCTCTGACAACGTGTAATCAATGTAGAAGATTAATATGGCAAACATTGAAAATTCCCCTGGGACATCTAGCCAACTAGGGTTGGGAGAATTCACTATACCAGGGTTTCTTTGTGTGTGTTTTTTTGTTTTAGGGCTGCATGGGCAGTGATCTGGGATTACACGCATGTACCGGCTGCAATGGACATGGCCAGAGTGGGCAGAACAACTGATGTGCCTTTTACCTTTGTGTAGTTGGCTACATTCCAGCCATGCAAAAGTCAAATTTCTCTGACAAATCTCTCTCTCTCCGCCCTGGCAAGCAAGAGGCATTATAACAGTTCATTGGCATGTTCCAGGCTAGGAGAGAGTAAGGCAGGGCCACTCAGGGAAGAGTAGTCTAGGGGAAAACTTGAGAGCTGGATAGAGAGGCCTAGATAGAGAGCTAGATAGAGAGGCCTAGATAGAGAGCTGGATAGAGAGGCCTAGATAGAGAGCTGGATAGAGAGGCCTAGAGGGGTTCCTTGCTCCTGCACTGTGCACACATTGCAATGAGCAGATCATTGGTCTGGGTCAGCATGACAATCCTTATCAACCCTGATCGGATTTCCAGAAAGAAATCAGTCCATAAGCTCAATGATTACTTGGCCTCTTTGAAATGGCAGTCTCAGTTGTGGGGATGCCTGATCTCCTTGCATTACAAACTTTCTTGGTGACCAGGAAAGATTTCTGCATGGTCATTTTTCATAGTGTGTGTATAATATATCTATATCTATTATATACTGTATACACACACACACACACACACACACACACACACACACACACACACACACCCTTTAGAATTCCTATAACTGTGAGCATAGTCTGAGCTGCTTCAGGGTGCTTTGGCAAACAAAGAGAAAGCAGAAGGCCATTTTCCCAGCTGCGAGTGAGCACTACAGGAAGTGTGGCTCTGACTTGGTGACTCACATAGCGCTAGCCAACAATTGGAGGAACTCTCTAGAGGAAGTGACCAGAATAGCTGTGCAGGATCCTGCTTGTGGCTGTTTAAATAAATATGGGATAAATAAAAAGCCAGGCTGTAGGGCACAAAGTATGGACGCCAGGTTTGAGAATTATTTAATGCCAGTTCCGTGTCAGGCACACACCCACACACCCAAACACAACACTCAGGAAACAGCAGTGATCTTATGCCTACGTCTTAAGGTGTGTGCCCTTAGGATATTTCATCCCCTGTGCCAGGAGAATAGATGGAAGCTTCTATTATGGCTTCTAAAGCTGTGCAGGTGCTTCGACAGCTGCAGGGGGAAAGAAGAAACAGGTGGTGCTGCCGCTAGCACCATAGGAAATGGATGGAGGATGGGAGGCACAGAGGACCAGATGGGTGTGACCTAGGACATTGGTTTGGAAGCTGTGGCTGGAGAAAGGCTTGCCAGCGTTGATGTAAGCAACTGTGGAAGCTGCCAGGGATGTCTGAGAAACAAGGCAATAGCTTCCTCATTAGTTTCTCACTGACAGAAGATAGCGTGGGGATGGACCTCAAGGCATGCAGAGGGCCTGGTTCACACTTGCCTCGTAAATTTCTCCCCCAGCTAAGCTGACATTAGGAGCTGCCGAGACCCACAGACAGCTACCCCATGAGGTGATCCCTGGAACTGCAGGTAGCAGTTTCTCAGTGCAGTACACTGGCTTCTCAAATATCTATTCTGGATTCACTTTAAATAGTAGTTTTATTGTTGAGCCAAACTGGAATCCCAAACAATAACTGAAACACAGACTGTGCTCTCAAACTTTTACCTGCTGGAAGAACTGAACAACTTCCTTTTGTCCAATAAAAACGAGCAACCCCAGCTGCGCTGTTATTAGCTCTGGGCCAAAATGCTTTTACCCTAAGCCAGGCATCCCCAAACTGCGGCCCTCCAGATGTTTTGGCCTACAACTCCCATGATCCCTAGCTAACAGGACCAGTGGTCAGGGCTGATGGGAATTGTAGTCCAAAACATCTGGAGGGCTGAAGTTTGGGAATGCCTGCCCTAAGCCATCAAGGACCCTGAAAGACGAAGCCTAAATACTTAACGGTTTTAACTTGCTTGTCCAAAAGTCATTCCTTCAATTCCTTTTGGAGAAGAAGACCAGTATTTTAGTTTTTTCATAAACTGAACCTGGGCTCCTTTGGAAGAGAATTAGGATGCAAATACTGTATAATCAATTAATGCGGGTGCTGTTTAGCGTGCAACCTCCCAAAGCTTTTTGACAAGTGCATACTTTTAAATCTTTATTTTATTTTACTTCCACAATCATTTGGCAGCATGGAAGCCTCGAAGGCTGCTATGAACTTCCATAAAAGGCTTCACTCAACATGTATTAATAATATTTGTGCAAGCAGTTGGCCAGTGTTTAAACAGGACAGAGAACGGAACTAAGTCCTGCCAGCTCTCCTCTCCCATTATGAGTGATGTGACCAAAGTCATTTGTGGCATAACCCCACAGCGATCAGGGTGTCCTTGTCAAGGTGGAAAGCACAGACCACTCCCTGTAGCTTTTGAGGCTTCTGCATTTGGTTAAGAAAGCAATAAATTTGCGTAGCATAATGTCTCTTATCATATCCTTTTTATCCTTTGCTTCAAAGAAGCCAAATATATTTACACAAAGAGCACAAGACTTTGTGGAGTTTATCTTAACATATGTGCCACAATAAACAGGACTTCCAGTAAAAACAGAATCATAGTTCTACTTCTTCCTTTGTTTTACAAGGGGCTCATAATATAGTTCTTCCCTCCAGCTAGGCTTTAAACATATTCATTGCCCTTTTCCTTTCCTTTTTCTTTTTTCTTTTGCAAGGTTTCCTCTATATAAAGCATAAATATATGTTGCTTGCTTTGATCTCCTCACTGGCAGCACTTGAGTTTGGTCCAGACCTCTGTGTAGTTAAACGTTATCATATGCCATACAGCATTTCCTGCGGACTGTATTTAAAAAGAATGTGAAATCTATGCATGTCTTGCTGTAAAGGATGGGGGCATGACCTGTGTTCTGTTTTTCAAAAACTTTGATTCAGCTCTGCCTTGCTCATACTTAGGCTACAAGTTGCCTGGCTCTAATCCATAGCCTAGTTAAGCCACGCTACTTCATTTTAACGTGATGTATTCCTCTTGATTTCAACAGGAGCAAATCTGTTTAAGTCTAAGTCCTTCAAGTTTAAATAGGATGTGAATGGGGCTCCACCAATTCCCATTATTGTTACCTAAAGTAACTCTGTAGCCTTTCAGCAGCAAAGGGAAAAATGCTGAATAAATACATCAACTCCAATCAGCAGCGCTATTAAAGTCTTTCTGATCCTTTGTAATCCCTCCAGAGTTTGGTAATGTTTAGCCTGTATAAACTAGGGAGACTTTGTGGAGGGGAGATATTGAAAAAAAGGACTGCATTGTGTGAAAAAGAAAAAAGCTTCTTCCCTCCCTCCTAGTTCTGCCACGATACCCAAATCGCATGCAGAATCTGATCGTAGTCATGGGCAACAAGTAGTTCTCTTTGGGCAGGGGTCGGCAACCTAAGGCCTATGGGCCACAAGCAGCCCACAGGGGTCATTTAACCGGCCCATGAGCCGCCCCCCAACCGAGCCGCCCGCTTGGCGAGTCCCCGCGTGCTGCGCTAAACTGGTGCAGCACGGTGCAGGGACTTGCTTTCGCGATGCCGGAAAATGCCTCTGAGCACGCACCCACGGCTGATCAGGCCCACGAACGGATCTCCGCTGGAGTGAACTGGCCCAGGGAAGGTAAACCTTGCCGACCCCTGTCTTTGAGGAAGGGCTGTGGTTCAGAGCACATGCAGAATCCTTGGCATCTTCAGGTAGACAAAGTTTTAATTCAAAGACAGTGCAAGAAGAAGAAAAAGAATAACCCAAACAGTCATAACCGTAACATATCAGATGAATATCATCAGTATTATTGGGTTGTGTATTTAGTCTAACTTCCGCAAATAAACCAACAAGACACTTTAATCATAGTTTGCAAACTCTCTTTGATTGGGGGGAGTCTGTAGTGAGCAGAATGGAGAGAGAGAGTTTTCCTTTCCATCTCAGAAATACAGAAAATCACTAGCTCCACATTATTGAGAAAGTGGCTTCTCCTTGCCGCCCCGCTAGGTAGGAACCATCCTTGTCGCCTTGCTCTGACTTTGAATTTCCAATGTGTTTTGAATGCACACACTAATGGCTCAGAAGGGAGTGACGTTGTGGGAGAGAAGTTAAAGATTCTGGAATTGGTGTTTGAAATCTAAATCATCTTTGAACTGCCCAAGTCTCTCTGCTCTCATTAGAGAAAGTTGACATTTTCAATAAGGAAGGTCCATTTGTGGTTATTACTACAAATGTATTGCTTTTCCTGCTGTCAAAAGCTGAAACTCAAGCCACCTAACTGTGCTGGAGACATGCAAGAGGCAACGTTTGAAGAGCAGTTTATTAAAGGAGGAAATGTGCTGAAGCTCAGATGTCACAAAATAAAGGCAGATTTGTTTTTAATACCCTCCATATAACATTAAGGTTATTGTATTATGATCCACTTGTTACGAGACTCGGTGATCTTCAGTAAAGCAGAGCAAAGACAAAGGTTAGAAAACACAGTGGCTCAGATTGAAAGTACAGACAGAGTTTAGGGATATACCGTACATGCTGTGTAGAAAAGATGTCATAGTCGTACAGGACTACCTGTTTATCGAGCATTTATCCTGTTTCGTTTGCAGGAAGACTAGACATTGGCTGTTTAATAAGCATTCACTCTGATTTGTTTGTGGAGAGGTTATATGACATCGCGTCAAAGCAGGTGGTATCTGACTTTCTCACTTTCCTTATTGAAAAAAGTCTGTATGAGCCTTTTCCTTACACCAGGATTATATTAAAAAGATGGTGATTGCACGTCTCTTGTTTTCAGTCACCACTGCTATCGTGTGGCTGTCAGTGTGTATCAGCATCCATCACAACAGTGCGCCAGGAGACCACTCGTGCTTTTGTTTTTTAATCTAGCATCTTCCTCCATCATTGCAGTCATCTCAGTCCCGCTCAGAAACACAACTGAGTTGCTGCGACCAACTTCCTGTCAGACAAGTGGGGGGGGGGAGAGGTGCTGGGGGGGAGGGCAAGTGTCCCTTTTCTTTGCACACACAGGGAGTGCAGAATGCTTTGTCATCCAGCAACTTGATGTGCCAGGATGTGGCCTTCCTGGTGGCCTTTGGTTTTAACACGCTGCAAAACTGCTTGCTGGTTCCATTTGTTTTCTGCTGGGAATGCAAAGAAACAGTTCATAATTTCCTGCACTTTATTCCCCCAGGGTGTCATCATTACGGGGAAACACTGCCGAAAGAGGAGGAAATGTGTATGCGAAAATAGCAACAGAAATCAAAGGGAGGCATATTCCATATTCCAGTGCAACTGCAGCAAAAACGGTTGACTGTAACATGTTAGCAGGGTCGTTCTTCTGCTTTGGGTGACTGGTACAAATTCTAGAAATTCTGGAAGTGGGGTGGGGAATAGGGGTTTTCCCCTAATTTGGTTTTTTTTAAAATAGAAAAAAGGTAGGGAAAGTTGGAGGGAAATTATAAAGATCTCCAACATTTACTTAACTATTCACAATAAAAATACACTCGGCCTATGCCAAGTTGGGACTAAATATTAGGAAGAAGTTTCTGACGGTGAGAGCTGTTTGACAGTGGAACAGACTACTTTGAACGCGTTGGACTCTTCACAGAGGTTGGATGGCCAACTGGCAAAGATTCTTTAGATTCCTGCATTGCAGGAGGTTGGACTAGATGACCCCCAGAGTCCCTTCCAACTCCACAATTCTATAATTCTAAAGCCAAACAGATTCTCTCTCCAGTACAACAACTCAAGGGGCCTATTCCACTTTTAATGAACATACGGGTTATTAACTGCACCAGACTAGAAAAAAAAATCACATTTAAGTTCCACTGAAGTCAATGGTGTGGGCTAAGTTCAGGATATACCGGTAAATGTAAGCAAGGCTTTGTTCTTTAGAGTTGGCCTTAAGGAGGGTTCTTACATTGTGCCTTTGCACTGGCCATGAGGAGCTTTTTTTCTGTTGGGTGAAGGGCTGGCTGATCTTATCTGCGGGTTGGCACCAGTCCCCAGTTCAGACTGCAGAACATAGACTGATCCGGAGCTAAAACCAGTGTGTGTGTCCTTCCTCTGCCCATTAACTCCTCCATTGAGGAGGAGATCCACTGTGGAGAGGATTTGGGAGTCTCAAACATCGGTGCCGTGCAGGAGTTCATCATTCCCAGACCTAACCCTAAACCCCAAGGAGAATCAAGAAATGCATGATTGGGGCAAAGGTGGTACAGGCGTTCGCCTGTGAGACTTTGACTGCGCAGGTCTGGGTTTGCATGCCTCATAAGTCATGAGGTTCACTGGATATTCCTGGGTCTGGGCTGAGCCTGCCTAAAAAAGAGCTCATGTGCCAGGCCATCCCATGCGCAGATCCTGTTTTATGAAACTAAAGGAGCTTAAGATTCAGGGCCCTGAACCCTTGAGGGGCCTCTGAAGCGACTTTAATCCTCATTGCTTAGAGAGAGGGGCTAGTAAACCAAATTTGAGTCACACAGCTCAAATAGGTTAATTTCTGGTGGTACCTATGTTGACAACTACAAAGTCTGACAGTCGGTAGTGCAGGTGCTGCAAAGGTAAGTTGGTAAGTTGGCTGTTCTGCTGAACAGTGCTTAGATTCTTTCTGCATTTGGTCTCCAGAAAATGACATTGCAGGAAGGCTCTCCACTGATTAAACTGGGTGGATGTTGCTAGAAAACCCAGAAATGGTAGAGGTGGAAGGGACACTGAGCATCATCCAGGCTTTGACAGGTGAGATAATCCAGGACTGCCATTTTAATCAAAATCTGAGATGTAGTAGTTAGTTGATTAAATGTGGTGATCTGTCATGGAAAAACCCCATTGAAGAAGGTAACAGGGGTGACCCAAACCTCATTGCTGGTTGTGAAGGGGCCCCCATAACATTTTGAGCTTCAGGGTCCCAAAAATGTAGGTCATTCCCAAACATACAACACTGGCAAATACTTCAACAAGTGATGCCAGCCCTCCTGCTATGAAAAAAGTACCAGAGCTGCACTCCCACACATTAATGCTCTTTAGCCGTACACTGGTCTCAAGTCCACAGTGATGGCATTCATAACCTTGTGCATGGTTTTACTAAAAGTTGGTCCAATTAATGGTGCTCCTTTTTCTACTCTCTCTCCCACCCCCCATCACCCGGTAGTATCCAACAGCTGTTTCCAGCAGTCATTCTTCGTATTCAGCAAACCTTCCTCTCCCAACAGCTGGAAATCGATCTATTCTGTGTTAAGACTCTTTGCTGTGAAGGTTACTAATATCCCTCTTGGGCCTGCCTTGATTTCGCCTGGCTACATCATTAAGCAGGTCAGGACTTTGATCTTTTGTGCTTTGTACTTTGGTTTCACAGGGCTTAGATGCTTGTGAAAGGAGAGGCCTAACATGGTCAAAATATCTGCTCTGAGTTAGCAGCTCTTTAAATTCTCCTGTGTTAATGAACCTGCTAGGAAATTTAAGGAGGGTCAATCCAATAGCAAAACACTCAGATTGGCATACTAGGAGTTCCGATGTAGTTCATACTAGGAGTTCATGTAGGAGCTCCAATTACTGTATGCTTCATACCTATTGTCCCAGTATTCCTTTTAGGAGGGATGGGGGACCTATGAACCTGTGGCCAGGTCCTTAAAAGATTCGGGTGTGAGCCTGTAGACAAACATTGGCATAAAGTTATATGTGTGAATTTGAAGGTCACAGAAGGCAAGCCAACTAGTTTCTCGTACAAATGAGGAGAGGAGCTCAAGAGCAGCTCATGTCATGGGGCACAGATGCAGCAACAGCCTCACTGCCACTTACCAGGAAGTGAGCTTAACATCTATTCCAGGAAAGCTGGTATTAAACATTGTCAAATTAAAAACCGCCAAGCATATACAGGAGAACAAGTCTTGCTGAAGCAGAACCAGCATGGTTTCTGTAAGGTTAAGCCTTGTCTCACCAGCCTGTTAAAGTTCTTTGAGAGGGTCAACAAGCATCTAAATCAGGGGTCAGCAAACTTTTTCAGCAAGGGGCCAGTCCACTGTCCCTCAGACCTTGTGGGCGGCTGGACTATATTGGGGGGGGGGTGAACGAATTCCTACGCCCCACAAATAAACCAGAGATGCATTTTAAATAAAAGCACACATTCTACTCATGTAAAAACACGCTGATTCCTGGACTGTCCATGGGCCAGATTGAGAAGGGTCTTAGTTTGCCTACCCATGATCTCGATAGAGGTTATCCACTTGACATTGCTGAGGGAATTTGTCAAAAGTATGCAAAGACTCCTTGGATCACTTAGCAGTGATGGAATAAGAGGAGAGGTCTTCTTTTAGATCAATACTGTAACTGGTTTAGAAACAGGAAGCAGAGAGTAGGGATAATAGACAGTTTTCCCTATGGAGAGACGTTGAAAGATTATTGGGAGTCCCCCAAGACAGGGGCAGAGATACCTTCACCAGATGGTTTCTTTCCCTGCACTGAGTGAAGCTTTGATCTGCGCATTTGTAAGAGCAGCCTGAAGTGTCCATTGCACAGGGGAATTCTGGAGGGTAGGACTCGAACCAATGGCTTCAAGTTACAATAAAGGATTTTCCAACTAAACATCTGGAAGAATTTTCTGACAGCAAGAGCTGTTCGACAGTGGAACGCTCTCCTTTGGGAGGCTGTGGGCTCTCCTTCTTTGGAGGTTTTTAAGCAGAGGTTAGGTGGCCTTATGTCATGGATGCTCTCACTGAGAATCCTGTATTGCAGGGGGTTGGGCTAAATGACCCTTGGCATCCCCTCCAACGCTACAATTCTGTGATTCTATCATTAAAATGTCCTCCCTAGTATTTTCTGATGCAGCTTTTAAATGTAATTCTATGGTTTCTGCTTTCAAATCGGATATTAAAAAGGAACTGCGAGATTGAGAGTGAGAAACAAAGCCTGATGGTGGGAGGGAGGGAAGTCATAAGCTCGGCAGAGCGAAAGGATTGAGAAGGGTGAATATATGATGAAATGTAATTTGCTTTGTTTATTTGGAAAATTTAATGAAAATTATATTAAAAAACAAAAATAAAAAACACCAAATATGATGGGAGCTTGTTTCAAGAAAAACACATTGAGGAGGAGCATTTCCCTTAAGGCTATGGGGCACAGATGGATTGTGGCTAACGTCGTCATGTGAACCCGGCTTAAAAATATCAGGGGTGGGAGGCATGCTGGAGTCACAGTAAATGGTAACACAAACACAACCGCTTCTTGCTTCTAACAGGGTGACCCCACCCCACCGAAAGCTTGGTCTCAGAGATTTCATTCCTGCTAAGATAATTTGTGTCCTGTTTCTCAGGAATAGAACCCCTTTTCTCTACATGGCCTTCACTCCGGGGATCCGGGTTAACAGCCAAGGACTGGCTATAAATTGTAAGATGCATCTGAAGGAAAAAATCTCCGAGTAACAATTATATTTGTCACAGACTTGCTGGAGGGGAATCAGCCAGGTAAGTCCTGGCTGATGAGACAAGGTTTGAACTTCCAGTTTCATACCTCGGTATATTAACTTCCCCCCTACTACGTTGAATATGAACTCCTTAACTTCTTTGTAACCTTCAAAAAGATGGTTGATAAAGGAGATTCCACGTGAAGCTGCAGAAAGGGTTTGTCTCCCAATCAAAAAATGCATGCCCCAATGAAGAGCGTGCAATGAAATAGATTTTTTTGAATCCCCGGGGCTCTTTGGCTTCAGATGAGATACTGCTCCATTTGTTTGGGTTTGTGGGTGTGCAGGAGGCTGTTCTGTTGGCCCCGGCTCTGTTTTGCCTCGGAGAGCAGCAGGATCCGTGCCAAGTGCAACCCTGCCTGCTCATAAACATGTCCAAAAGGGTAGGGGCGTAGGGAGGACAAACATGCCAGCGGCTGCACATAAATAAATAAAACCCAGTTCTCCGGCCTCTGTTGGCATAGGGACTCCAGGGAGATCCCTTTCCCATTAATGCTTCTGAACTTTCAGATTCTCCTTGTTGCTTTTTTACTCTCTCTTTTAAGAGAGGTTTTTTATTATTTCGGGAGGCGAGGCTCTCTGCAGCACACTGTGGGACATTCTGAAATGGAGTCCATGTGACTCAGTAGAAAGCTCATCATTACCTTGCTGGGTGGCCAGGTCAAGGTCTGTCTTCATCCTTCCCTTACCTGGACCCACCAACTTGAACCAAAGCATGCATTTGGGCACCCATTGCTTTCATATCTTTGTAGGGTGGTAGTAGTGCTGTTACAGCGCCCACCTTGGATCAGGTATCAATCAACTGGTAGTGGGTCCCGATCTCCCCAGTTGAAGACCACTGGGCTAGTCCACCATTCTGCTTCTCTTTGTGGTCCTGAGCCCCATGGAGATGTCATGGGGTGTGTGGTCGAACTCAGAGGAGCAATGGGAGAAAAGCAGAGAGAGCAGAGAGCAGAGTTTGGGGAATGGAAAGATGGAGGACCCTTGACAGAGGAGTGATCTGCCCTGGGATATTGGACACTCCTAGTCAGAAACCTCCTGCTGCAGAACTGCCTCTGATGCCTCCTCCTGTCAATGTGGAGCCTCTTCCTTTGGAGAAGGCGACTGAGAGTAAATCAGATGCTGAATTGGAGCTGACACCACCTCTATCTCCAAGGCCTCGGACATGCCAGCATTAGTGCAAAGTCGACCTCACAAGCCCAGCCCACTCAAAGGAGTGCCCTGCTTGCTTGCCCAGTCGTGGGACTCCATCTGCTTGCTGTGCTGTGGACACCCCATCCTTCAAAAGGAAGGTGCAGGGGGTCTGTTGCATCCATCTATATCTTCTTTGTGCCTGTTGCTCTGTGTAATCCAAACCTTGCCTATGCATAGAAACATAGGAAGCTGCCTTACACTGAGTCGGACCGTTGGTATATCTTGCTCAGTCTTGTCTACACTGACTGCCAGCGGCTTTCCAGGGTTTGGGGCAAGAGTCTCTCCCAGCCCTTCCTGGAGATGCCACCAGGGATGGAACTTGAGACCTTCTGGGTGCAAGGCAGATGCTCTACCACTGAGCTACGGGTCTCCCTCATTTACATGTTGTAGCCTTTTGCCGAGTTTGCTGTTCCGGACCACATCCATCTTCATGTAAATAAGCAAGAGGCACTATCACTATTCAAAGATGCATGCCAGTCAGGCAATAGCACCAGAGGAGGACATGGGTCCAGAAGGGTAAGAGGTGTGGCCTGGGGAGAACCCCGAGAGCCAGGCAGGGAAGACTGGAGGGCTGCATGTGGCAAACAGACAGGAAAATCCACACCTCCAGGCATGAAGGTTATCTCTCCAGAAGCATGTGATAGTCAGGACAGGGGTTTTGAACCAGTGTGTGCCTTGAATGATGCTCGGGGTGCCACAGGCAACACTGGCCTCTGTCCCTCTTTCCTCCCCTCCCTCTTCTGATGCCTTCTCTTGTCTCTGCCTCCCAAAGGCTTTTGCAGCTGTTTGTTGCAAACAGAGAGGAATCTATAAACCAAAATATTGTTCAAAGGAGTCCAAGTGGCTGCTTTTTCACAAACTCTTTGGCTGGAGTAAAAGTAACACAGAAAGACAACCTGTTCCCAGGCATTGCCCAGGCTGATGTCTTTACTGATAACAGAAGAATTCCAATTCAGGAAGCAGGTGAATTAAGATCTGTTTATTATTTGTACTTCCAAAGCTCTTGATGCTTTTCTAGTCGCCGTCCCCTTCCAATTCCTTAAGCCATATTTTGTAGCACAAATGTGCCTCAGAGCAAAGTTTCTCTCATCTTATAATGTTTAATTAAAAGTGCCAAGAAAAGCAGGCTAGCTACACAACCGCATAGCCCAACCACAAGGATTTCTATTTACTCCACCCAAGAGAAAAACACGCCTGTAACTTGAAGACTTGCCTGCTCATTTTCATGTCTTAAATCAAGAGCTTGTGAGAAGAAAAAAGAGATACGCAAAAGATGATGACATCTCTTTCGCCTCCCAAATTTATCCCTGAGGCCACCCAAGGAAACTGAGGGTAAAAAAGAACACAATGCAGTCATGCCTTGTCTTATGTTTGCTTCACGTTGCGGCTTTTCAGGTTACAAATGCGGCAAACCCGAAAGTGTTAACTTCCGGGTTCGCTGCATGCGCAAAAGCAATCTGCGTGCTTTGCGCATGCGCAAAAGCGCTCTATCATGCTTCGTGCACCCGCAGTAGCGGTGCTCTACTTATGGACTTTCCGGGTGCGAACGGCACCCTGAAACAGATTGCGTTTGTAAGTAGAGGTACTTGTGTAGCTTGCAAGTGTATCAATGGTTAAAACAAAAACAAAGCATGGGGCCAATTTTAATCAGGGATACAGCACATGCAGATAGATTTAACATTTGACTCCCTAGCTGTGATCCTGACAAAAATGCCACCCCCATTCTACCTAATAGTAGGCCTGGCCCTTAGTGGTGCCAGGGGTCCTCACAGCTAGCCATCCATGTTACTTTCTGTGATCATCTCATACTGAGGGCCTTTGATGCTGGCTTTGCTTGTACATTATGCCAAGCTCCTTCAATAAACTAGTGGCCTGCTTATTTCCATTTATGGGTACAGTACCTGTCTCTTTCTTCCTCCCATGACAAGACTACCTTCCTGGTCTTTTGTGGCAAGATTCCATTGCCTCCAGGCCTTCTGAGCAATAAACTGGGTTTGGTTTGGGCCTTCCAAGATGCGAAGCTTGAGCAGATGCCCTTGACTCCTTAGCCACAAAACTCCATGCACGCAACAACAAAAAGCAGAGAAAGCACATTTTATTCTCCTGGGAGTTAGCAACTGCTAATCCAGACAGCTCACTAGAGCAATCCAAAACCTGCCTGGCATTAAAAGCAAACAAAAAGAGTCCACCAAAAAGAGTCGTACCAATCTTAATGGTAGGTACAAAACCAGAGAGAGAAAACCTGGACACTTTGACAGCTGGCACTGGTTAATATTTATGGATTTTTCCTGTGATAAGTGGAAGAGCTTTTTTTTTGTTTTTTTAAATAACAATCCAGGAGATTCAGAGTGATGAGGTGTCTCTGAATGAAGTCAGCTTTAGTCTATGCGATCTGAAGTATTTCTCTTACCAGTTTTTGGAGCATAAAATCCTATCACTTCTGCCCAACTGTCATGTCCAAGGAACCCTGCTCAAGACAGCTTGGGAGTAAGAAGCAACCAGCACTTGGCTTCCTTCCCCCTACAAGTCAGTACGGCAATGCAGGGCCTATTGCTCATTCAATTCAGGCAAAGGAGGGTGGGTTGATGGGATGATAAGAGGCAGGGAACCAGAAACAGACAATGCTGCCATTACTATTTTGTAGAAGAAATGCATTCCAGAAAGAACAAATTAAATCTACTCACAATTGTTCCTTATGACCCATAGGGGCTGGCCTGTTATAGTGAACAGGGCATTGCCCCAACAACCTAAGCCTGCCCTCAGCCAGCCCCCCACCTGCCTGTCTTCTTACAACCAGCCCAAAGGATGGTCCTGGCTTTCAGCTTCCTCCTCCATTGTGATGCCCTTGTGTAACTCAGCAGGAAGGAATGTGGTGAGAAAGCCAGAATTATTTGGCTCCACCTGCCTGTGGCTTTGGGTCCTCCTCTTGTTTGGGCTCCCTGTCTTCTGCTCTACCAGTGCTAACAGACACCAGCCAACACTATCCACAGGACAACCCAGATTGCTTTCACTGAAAGCTTTCACTTGCACCTAACCCTTGCTCTGATCAATGCTTTATTTCACAAATTTTGACTTGCCATGTTCCAAATACTTACCTCAAACTTACAAGCCTAAAGCCCTGATTTGTTATAAGGACAGTATGTAATCTAGATTTGCTTAGATAAAAAATTGCCTTGTTTCTCTTTACTCAATGCCTAACAAGGAAGCTTTATGTTCTGGTTAATGTTAGAGACAAATTTGGGTAACTGCTGACTGTTTTTATCCCGTGGGGGGGGGGCAAGCAAGGGATGAGGCATGAGGCTTGTCTCAGAAACCTACACAGCAAAGCTGAATTATGTCACTGACATGCAAGAAGCATGCACTACCTAATTCAATGGGGCTTTCTCCCAGGTAAGCATGTATAGGATGGAAGCTTCGATTTTAAGGCTTCATTAAACAAGGCTGATCATGGAAGAATTGATGCTTTTGAATTATGGTGCTGGAGGAGACTCCTGAGAGTCCCATGGACTGCAAGAAGATCAAACCTATCCATTCTGAAGGAAATCAGCCCTAAGTGCTCACTGGAAGGACAGATCCCGAAGCTGAGGCTCCAATACTTTGGCCCCCTCATGAGAAGAGAAGACTCCCTGGAAAAGACCCTGGTGTTGGGAAAGATTGAGGGCACAAGGAGAAGGGGACGACAGAGGACGAGATGGTTGGGCAGTGTTCTTGAAGCTACCCACATGAGTCTGACCAAACTGCGGGAGGCAGTGGAAGACAGGAGTGCCTGGCGTGCTCTGGTCCATGGGGTCACGAAGAGTCGGACACGACTAAACAACAACAACAAATCCATTGTTATGAACTTGGAGGACATGGCAACTTGCTCACTCTTTTGCGACATTTTGAATTTCTTAGGGTTTCATTAATATAAGTCGCACAAATGTCCATTGAGTATGCAATGTTTAAACCAATTATGGCCTTCAAATTAGTGACATCTAATAGAAATAGCAATGAACACCAATTGATACCACATTGTGCAGAAAATGCTCAGAGCTGGAGGGAAGCTCACGAAACCTGGAAGCCAGCAGCTGTCATCCACATCCCACTTTACTTTTATGGAAGTGTGCTGAATGTGTCATCGGCAAGTGCTTAAAAGCTGGAGAAATACTTAGCACTGTAAGTGACCCGTCAAGCTGGACGTCCCAAAGTGCTTTTAGATCTGCTTCCTGCTTTGTGAACCGGGAGGATTTCAATTCCCTGTAGTTTTTTTAAACAAAACGTGACTCAGGAGGTGATCCCCCCCCCCAGTAAATCTTTAGAAGAGATATTTGTGCCTCCTCCTACCCCCTTCAAACTCCACAAGGTCAAACCCACATACCGTAATATGAGCCTTTAAAGTTTTAAGTGCAGGCTCCAACCCTGTTGTTGTTATTGTTTTTCTTCTATACTGCCCTTTATCAAAAGATCTCAGGGTGGTTCACAAGATAAAAATACAAGATAAAACCACAGATAAGTACCGGTAGTTAAAACAAAAAACAAAACAATAGCCTCCTCTCCCACACCTTTAATAGGCTGTAGATTAATCAGCCAAAGGCCTGGTTGAAGAGGAACACTTTTGCCTGGCACCTAAGATATATAATGAAGGTGCCAGATGGAATTCCCTTGGGAGAGCATTCCACAAACAGGGAGCCACTGCAGAAAAGGCAACACCTGCTCTCATGTTGCCACCCTCTGGACCAAGCGATGTTTGTGCTTTGACTTCCCAATTTTCGGGATTTCAAAGCGCACTGCTGTTTGAAAGCCCTTGGAAGTAGCTTCATGCCTTGCTTAAGAAGAGCAAAGATTTCTGTTCAGTGGAAACTGCTTCTTCCTTTCCTGTACTGCTCCTTGAACTTCTAATTTTGGAGGCTTAAAGGAGCGGCGTGAACCACTTCCAAAGGGCTTTGCAAGCTCCTCTGTGTGGCTCCGTTAAACTTTCAACATCAGAAACTTAAAAAGCAGTGCAGGGAGCAAGAACAATCTTCCAGTGAATGGAAGCTACTTCCTGCTCTCCTTGAGCAAAGTGCATTCCTACCACCCACCAGGTGTTGGGCATTTAAGAGTGTGCCCTGCTCTGGCAAAGGAACAGGGAGCCCACTTTAAGCTCCCGATTGTTCCTTTGAAGCCTTGTCCTTACCCACCCCACAACTAACATCATAAATGACTTTAGGTCTAAGTCTGATGGGCATGGCTTCCCTATAACAGACCAAATAGGGAGGCCTGGGGGACCAAGCTGGACCTGAAGGCTGGAGGTTCCCGACCCCTGCTGTGGAAAGCAAGGGTTGGGATGGCTGAAGATTGCTTTATCATGTATAATGAGATGAGATTCCTACCAGTATGTCTCTGTTCAAACCAGGCCCCTCCATGGTTTTGAGCTTGGTGATAAGTTGCAATTCAGTTAGGATTCTTATCTCATTATACATGATAAAGTGATCTTCAGCCAACCCAACCCTTGCTTTTTCATGCAAGACCATTTGCAGTCGTTCACAGCTATCAGTCAGTCAATCACCCATTTCCACCACCCTTCTGAGTGATACGCCCTCCCCACCCTTTCCCTACATAAGCGCCTGGGGACTTCTGCTTCAGTGTATCTGAAGAAGAGTACATGCACACAAAAGCTCATACCAAAATAAAAACTTAGTTGGTCTTTAAGGTGCTGCTGGAAGGAATTTTTTTTATTTTGTTTCGACTACGTCAGACCAACACGGCTACCTACCTGTAAATATAAATACCTGTTAGAATGGGAATTAAAAGATGAGGTGGTGAAGTCCACCATGATAAAATGGGCTCAGGATATAGGGAGGCCTATATATATGAATCAGTGGGATAAATTACGGAGGGAGGGGATGAGATTTACAGCGTGTACAGGGATAAAAGAGAATATGCTAAAATTAGTTTACAGGTGGTATTTAACCCCAGAAAAAATTGCCAAAATATACAAAATCAATGTGAACAAATGTTGGAAATGCCAGGAAAAGATTGGCAGCTATTATCATTACTGGTGGCAATGCACTAAAATTTTTGAATTTTGTATATGAAATTTTTTAAAGGATGCTAAAAATGACGTTTGAAAAGAAACTGGAATTATTATTGCTAAATATGGTACTGTACCAGAAAACATCCCAGAAGATAGAAATAACATACTCCTATATGCCTGCACAGCAGCTAGGCTCATCGCACAAAACTGGAAGGGAGAAAAAATGCCCACAATTTTGGAATGGCAGGAAAAGTTGGTGGAGTTTATAAATTTAGATAAAATGACTGCAGTAATCAGAAATACTCCCAAGCAGAAATGTAAAATTGAGCGGAAATACGTTGAAGACTATCTGATCAAAGAAGATATAAAAACTGATTTGGTGATTTGCTTAAATTAAAAGATATGCAGGGAAATTTAGAGAATGTATGTAAATATAGGGAATCTATGCAAACAATAATGTGAAATGTAGATAAAGCAAGATATAAAGAAAATTAAACAAAAGGGAAGCGGTGTACAAACAATAAGGAGTCAAGTTGGGTTTTTTATGTGTTATTGTTGTCTTTCTTTAAATTTGCCTTTCATCCCCCCCCTTTCCTTTGTTTATATTATTTGTTTATAAATTTCTTTATTTGTTAATGTTCATTATTATTTGCTTGAAAATTTTGTAAATTTTATAAGTCTTTGTTATGGTCTCATATGATTTGTTATTGTTTCTTATTTCCTTTTGTTTTGTTTTTTCTGTGCTGTTGTTTTGTTCCTTTGTAATATTTTAAACAATTTAAATAAAGATTTTTAATGGGGGGGGAATAGTGTGAGAGAGACAGAAGCTGGGCAGGAGCAAAGTGAGTTTAGTGTCTTCTTACTCCCTGCCACCCCTCTAGGCTTGACGCTCAGTGACAAAACTGGTTTGTGTGGATGGCCCTCCTTGTTAAATAGAAATGGAGGCTGGAGGGCAAATTGATGAATTAAACAAGCTAGTCACTGGGTCCAGATTCGACGCACTGAAGAGTTCTGAAAGAGCTCTCATGTAAAACTGTTGCAATAAAAATGCCAAGTCACTAAAATCAGTTTCTGTACCAGACGGTTAGAAAGTAGCCAATTTAACACTAATGTTTTTTAAAGAGTTCTGGATGGAAAGGGGGAGCAGTCCAGGAGATTGATAGCATAAGGTCTATCATACTTAAGCTGGTGGGAAGCATTAAAGCCAATATTTGGGGAGAAAACACATACAAAAAGGAAAGGCCTTGCTGCAGAAGAATCAGCACGGCTTCCCCAAAGCAGATTTCTGTCTTAGCACCTTCAAAGAATTAAAGAACAAACGTTTTAACAAACCCATAAAGACATGATCCAGTAGACCTTAAATACTTGGGACTTGAAAAATGATTTGACAAAATCAATCACTAAAGACTTCTGAGTAAACTTAGCCATTCATAACAGAGAATCTATCCCATAGTAGCTAACTGGTTAAACTGAAAGCAGAGGGGCCGGAATAAAGATAGTTATCACGGAAGATGTTATTTAGTATTGGAGCTGCCCAAATATCAGTACAGGAACCAGTGCTATTTAAAAGACTAATTGCTGATGTGCAACCAAGAGTGAGCAGCGAGGAGCCCTAGTCTGCAGAAACAAAACAGATAGTGGAAACTCTTCAAAGGATTTCTCCAAGTTGGGTTGTTGTTGGCATCTGCCCGTCTTGAGAGACAATGGAGTATGCTTCTGGGGGTGAATGAGCAGCATAATGCCAAATGAGGTCCAAGGTAAATAGTGATATGATGCGTCTTGATTAGTCAGCTGACTTCACATACAGAATGATGTTTGAAGGGGTAGGGAAAGTGAACTCGGTGTCATCATAGGTGGCCCTAGGAAAAAGATCAACTCAGTGCGCTGGAGGTAGCAAATGCCAGGAAAATGATTGAAACACCTCAATACAATGATGAGCGTATATAAAAACCAGTTGCATTTGGAATGCTGTGCACAGTTCAGATTGCCCCCATCCCAATGAGGACATTGTAGGGATGAAGGAAGTACAGAAAAAAACAACTAAATTAATCAAGAGATTGGAGCGCCTTTCCTACAGAGAAAGGCCACTCAGTTTTAATTTATTATCAATTTTTTTAAAAAAATATATGGACAGAGTACATGACCACAGAATTGCAGAGTTGGAAAGGACCCCTAGGGCCTATCTAGCCTAACCCGCTGCAATGCAGGGATCACATGATAAAGGATTATACAATTATACCTGGTGTGAGTGTATTATTTTTCTCCTAAACTCAAGGTTGTCCAATAAAACAGATTGGCAGCACGAAAGGCTGCAGCTCAGGTGGCAGAGCATGTGCTTTGCATGCTGAAGGTCCCAGTTTTAACCCCCAGGAATCTTCAGGGAGGGCTGGGAGAGAAGCCTACCTGAAACCGCTGCCAGTCAGTGTAGACAATCCTGAGCTGGATGGAACCATGATCTGGCTCAACATAAGGGTCCCTATGCTCCTAGATTCAGGGGAGGCCAAAGAAATCAGAGCTCCACACAGAATGGAAAGTTATTTGACCACAGGCTTGTAGATGGCTTTAAAATGGAATTGGACCCCATACTCCATAAATGCGCACTGCTGCTTGGAAGCAGGGGAAGACTGCAGCCTTTGTGCCCTCCTGTGAGATACCCAGAAGAATTTGGCTGTCCACTGTCAGAAACAGGATGCTGGTCTCCAGCCAGCCAGGCTCCTCTCCTACTCAGTGACAAGCAGTGGACTGGCCCAACCTCATTCCTTCCCCTTGATTTCAGGTGCTTCAGAAGCCATCCACATGATTGGAGGGAAGACCACCATGTGGCACTTTGATAGCAATTCAGATTTGGAAAACAAGCAGGATAAACACAGAAACTAAGAGGATGAAGACAGTACAGTGGTGCCTCGCTAGACGAATTTAATTCGTTCCACAGGTCTTTTCTTATAACGAAAAATTCGTCTAGCGAATCCCATAGGAATGCATTTAATTTTTTAAAAAACTTTTTTGCCCATAGGAACGCATTAATTGAATTTCAATGCATTCCTATGGGAAACCGCAATTCGCTAGACGAATTTTTCGTAAAATGCATTCTTCTAGCGAGGCAACCTCCGCTAGAAAAAACCTTTCGTTAAGCGGAAATTTCGTTAAGCATGGCATTCGTTAAGCGAGGCACCACTGTATGCTAAACATTTCACTCTTGATTCATTTTTATCATGTGCCGTTTAGTTTCACACTGCAGCCTTAGAAGCCTGTTAAATAGTCAAAGGAAAAATTGGCCATTTTTAAAATAGAAAAAGGGGTAATATTATTTCATATTAATGGTTCCCCATACAGTCATACCTCGGTTTAAGTACGCCTCGGTTTGAATATTTTCAGTTTAAGTACTCCGCGGACCTGTCCGGAACGGATTAATCCACTTTCCATTACTTCCAATGGGAAAGTTTGCTTCAGGTTAAGTACGCTTCAGTTTAAGTACTCCACGGACCGCCTGGAACGGATTAATCCACTTTCCATTACTTTCAATGGGAAAGTTCACTTCAGGTTAAGTACACTTCAGGTTAAGTACAGACTTCCGGAACCAATTGTGTTTGTAAACCGAGGTACCACTGTATTCATTAGAGAAGCTGCCTACCAGAGTCTGGAAGGCCAGTCACCATCCATTTATTTCAGGCTGACAAGAATGCTATTCCAGCAGGAAGCAGAGCAGTCAAAGTGACAGGTCTCAAAAGTGAAAGGAACAGAATGATTTTGAGAGGGAGAAAGTCAGAAATAAGGACAACGCTGAAACAGAGGGGAGATGGAGTGAGTTGTTAAGCACAGCAGTCACCTACAAAAATATTGAGCACACACACACACACCCGCAAAAAAAGGGAAGAGGTTTGTGTGCGTAATCACACATGTACGCAAAAAGCACAGCACAAATTAATTCAGGGATGTGTACTTGGATCTGTGCCACCCTACAACATGGAGCTCAATGGGAAAGCAGAATAATGGCAAGTAGCTGATAAATTTGCAGGAGCCGTGTGTGCTGTGCTTTGGGCTCCTGCACACGTAATGTGTCCTTAGATCACACCAAAGAAAAAAATACTGCAAATTCACAGGAAGGTCTGTGACAGCTCGATTCAGAACCTTCAGTGCAGGTTAATACAAGTTCCAGGCAGTATCAACAACACAGGCTGCAGTCCTCTTGGATTTCAACTTCCCAAACCTTTCAAGTATTAAAATTAAATGAAGATTTCAAATACAGAGACAACATGACAGTAAGGAAATGGTAATATTGTGTTAAAAAACTTAAAAGGGGTTTTTTTGTGGAGGGGGGGGGGTGTGGATGCACAAAGGCAGCTTCTACAAAGGCATCATCTGCAGTATTTGTTCTCATATTGAAACTCACAAACACATTTCTTGTTCAGCACTGAAGACTTCCACGACAGCAGTACCACATGCAACCACTCTGCCTTGCTCACTTTATTTCACCTTGCATCGTTTATGGGTGTGGTTACAAAAACAGATATAGGTACTTTGGCTACAACTGTTTGCTGTGCATTAGTGCGCTAGGTAGGTGCAAGCCGTTCCCAGAAGGAAGGGGTTTACTGTACATTTCCCCCCTCTCTTATTTAACAATATTTCCAAGACCCAGATTCTCAGATCCTTTGTGCCTTTCCGATCACTACTGAGCATAAACCTATTCATAAAAAATTTGATATTTCTCAACCAAAAGAGCAGCACAAACAGTCAAGAAGAGCAAGAGGAGATTCAGCATATCAACCTCCCCAGTTGCGGAAGACCTGAAGGCTGCGCTGCTACGACTACCTTTTCATTCCATGCAGAAACCAGGTTGCTCAAGAGATCATGGTTGATGCTGCAGAAACTACTACGCCCGAGTACTAAAAGGCCTCTTCGCATTCTCAGCGTTAAGCTTCAAGGAGTCCAACAAGCCCTTGATCCGTTCGCTGGCTGGTCCCCTCTTCCTTCTCGTACCCTTGCTGGCATTATTTCCTGCTGATGTTAGGAGAAGGGCTGCCAGTCCCCAGCGCTGGTTGCTGCTGGTCGGACCCTTCCCTGTCTGCTGCAAAAGCCAGGCGCTCTCTCTAGCCAAATTGACAAATCTTTCAAGCTGCATTGCATTTACGTTCTTGCTGATATTATGGTTTTGTTCAAAGGGGTTCTGTATGTGAAGAGCAGACGCTTCTGGCTTGTTTTGCTCTTTCCCCTGTATACAGTATTTGGAAAAAAGGGGGGCAGTGGTGAAACAAAAATCATTTAACATGTGCACCATGTATTATTGACTGCCCTGAAGCAGAAACCCATGCAAAGTCCAAAACTACCACCACCCATTTATTGGGCCTTTCAAAAGAAAGCCAGGTGTTTATATGCAAGGGTATGCAGAAGGGAGATCGGGATCTACTGGTGGATCTCTGGCAAGTTGCAGTAGATGAGCAAGAGTTTCCAACTCCCAGAAATGTAATGGCTTTTCTTGCTTATAGCAGAAGTGTGCATGCACACAAAAGCTCATACCAAAATAAAAACTTAGTTGGTCTTTAAGGTGCTACTGAAGGATTTTCTTTATTTTGCTGAAATGAAGTAAGCTAACCAGAAATGGATTCGTGTATGAAAGGTCTGAGTGCTCAGTTCAGTTCTAGTACTGGGGGGGGAGGGGAGAATATTTAGGCATACAATATGCTCAGAGGCACCCTGTTCTACAATATTAACAGAATATCTTTTCTGCCAGGCTCTGGTTTGCAGATCTAGCAAAAGACACCAACCGTCCTGACTTTGCCTACCCCTGTAGTACAGAACACAGGGAATATGCTGTGTCCTTAGAGAAGCATTTCGATGGGCAAGCCAGAATTGCTGTGGCAGAGACAATGAACTGGGCTCAGAGGGAAAGTTCAAGAGCGGAAAGGCAGCAATTTCCACATACTCAAACACAGCAAAATACATATTTGCATATTTCTTTCATTCACAATAACTGAAAAGAGGAGAAAGGATTCAAGTTTTCGCCCCCATCTGTGAATAAGTCCAAGGGGGCTCTTAGCTGGAGTTTGTGCATCAGCCAAAAAAACAACAACAACCGAGGGGTGGCCTTAGATGCTTTGTCCTAAGGCAGGGGTAGGCAACCTAAGGCCCGTGGGCCAGATGCGGCCCAATCGCCTTCTCAATCCGGCCCACGGACGGTCCGGGAATCAGCATGTTTTTACATGAGTAGAATGTGTGCTTTTATTTAAAATGCATCTCTGGGTTATTTCTGGGGCATAGGAATTTGTTCATTTCCCCCCAAAATATAGTCCACATGGTCTGAGGGACGGTGGACCGGCCCACAGCTGAAAAAGGTTGCTGACCCCTGTCCTAAGGCCATAGCCAGCAAGGCCCATTTAGATCCAACATAGCAGGGAACTAGCAAGGTATTAAAATGTTCTCCCAATACGGCTGCTCAAAAAACGCCACAAGCCACCCACATCCATTCAGCAAACAGCCCCTCTCTCACCCAAATAATACATTTGGAGGTTTCTGAATTGAATGCCAACCCATACTGGCTGCACAATACAGTCATAGCAACACAGCAAAGCAGGAAGAATTACTAATGTCGATTTGCCCCCCCCCCGCCTCCAATATTCAGACATTTTCATACAGTAACGTAAAGACTCGTAATAAACCCCACAGGGGTGTGAAAGTTAAATACTTTTACCTTCCTGATATTTAGTGAATACTTGTTAAAATTAAAATTTCCAAAGTATTCAAAGAAGTCACTCAATAGGACATCTGAAAAAAGAGAAAAAGCACAGTGAGGAAAGAAGAGACCCAAGTTCAGATCTGACTGGTGAAAAGATTTACAAGGGGGCCTTCTTACCTAGGGTTTCTGTGTTTTCTGTGGGCTTAATTTTGTTCAAGTTACTAACGAAGGTACAGTCATGACCTTCAATCACATGCTTATCTTCTGCATCTGAAACAAAAAAAACACTTTTGATCTATCACATACAGAGACTATAGAATTTGATAAGGGATGAAGTTAATTGCATAGAAATTACTGTGTGACAAATTATAAAAATAACCGTTCAAGCACTTCAGCATTAAAACAATTCAGGCACAGACAATTATTATTTATATCTCTTATTCACTCTTCACTGGAAGGTCCCAGGGTGGGACACAGCATATAAAAAGGCAATACAACTGAAACAGCAACAAATACACACACCACCCCTTAATGCCTGAATGAGTAAGGAGGGTACTCATTGCTCCTAACAGTACCTTTTGGAAACGCAGAGGTAGAAAGTGGTGCAAAATCCAAGCAACTGCTCCAATTTGCAATGCTTAACAGTTAAAAACTTTTACCCTCCTTCCATTGCTTTTATCAACTAAAAAACAAATTGCAACCACTGCGAAGTTCTGGGAGGGGTTAGACTCTCCCTGAAGGAACAGGTGCATAGTCTGGAAGTAGTCCTTTGATTTAAATCTGTAACTGGACTGCCAAGCAGCTTCTGTGGCTACGAGTGCTTATGCCCAGCTCTGGCCATTCGTGGACTGGGATAACCTGGCCTCAGTCGTTCATGCCAATGACCTCCCCTTTTGGACTACTGCAATGTGCTTCATGTGGGGCTGCCCTTGAAGACTGTCTGGGATACTGCAGCTAGTGCTGGGAACTGTGAAACTTAGCTGTGAGGATATCTGGTTTTGCAGTTTGATTTTTTAAAAGTCCATTGTCTTTTCTTCTTTGTTGTATTTGCTCTGGGTCCCTTCCGGAGGAAGGGCAGGAGAAAATCTTATAATTATTATTCCACCTGCACATGTTCGTCAAACCCCTCCCTCTTACCAGCTAGCACCCTCAGCTGATCCAAAGTTGGAATGATGGGGGGCTTTCTTCTTTGCAGAAAAAACAAGACCATCATTGTGAGCGAGAAATTAGTAATCCAGGAGCCAGGAATGCTGCTGGTTATGGCTTGGACCCGTGCCCAGCACCGCACACTGAACACCAGAGCTCTCACACGCGGGTCGAGGCTGCCGTAGATATACAGGAGCTCAGAACTTTTCAGGGCAATTCTGTTGGAAAAGGAATGGAAGAGGGTCAAAGGGACAATATAGAGTGTCAACAACTTATAAGTGCAACACATGAGGGTCTGAGGAGAGCCCCTGCCAACAGGGAAACTGGGAGCATGCATCCTTTTTAAAGAAATGGCAACAGACTGTTTCCCAGGAGACAAAGGATCTACAACTGTAAGGCTTGCATAAACCTTTGCTGGTTTATTGCTGAAGAGTCAAATCAACACAGAATCACAGTTCTCAATGTATGATGTTCCCTGAGATGCAAACTTTATAAAGGCAGGGGGCATTGTGCTTATTAGTATATCTGCCCCGCAACCCAGATGTGGACCCATTAAGAGATACTAGGTTGTATCCAATGCTAGACATACTCAAGAGAAATTAATGTTCATGGCTAATGCAGGGTTATTAAATTCAACTTTGAGTAGAATTTAGTAATTGGATTTCACCCACTATGTCTCCTCATAGGAATAGGGCTGTCACTCAGAAGGGTAAAGAGGGAAGCAACTAAGGCCATCTGAAACGGTATCAGGAGGCTTCAGAGAGGGCTGGCAGGCAGGGTCAGACATGAGTGGTAACATGGAAGCACTGTGATCTTTCTTTGCAGAGGGCAAAACGACAGCTTTTGTCTGGCACAGAGAACTCAACATGGCAAAGTTCACAAATGCTAATCTGGTCAATGAAACATCAACACAGGTGTCTCCTGTGGTTTATTATAAAGGCAACTGTAAAGTATTCATATAATTGGTATTTCCCCTATACACAGGATTGAGAAAGGAAAGGAAAAAACGCTCAAAGAAAAAAAGAAAGAAACTGTGCCAGAAATGTTATTACTATGAAGCCTGCTCCCCCTACTGGTCATCAAGTGAAAAAACAAAGTTTTCTTTAATACAGTGGTCCCTCAACTTACCAATTACTGTATATTCTTGCGTATAAGACTACTTTTTAACCCAGGAAAATCTTCTCAAAAGTCGGGGGTCGTCTTATACGCCCAGTAGTCTTATACGCGGAAATATACGGTACCTGACATCTGTAGGTTTTGACTTATGAACGGGACAAATGGCCGCACACTTACGAATTTTTCTACATCTGACCGGAAACCGTTGGCGGCTTTAAATGCGGTTTTTCGGCTTACGAATTTTTACATGTGGTTTTTTCGACTTACGAATTTTTCCGAATATTTTTTTTCCTATGGGAAACCGCATTTCGACTTCCAAACTTTCCGACCTACGAATGTGCATTCGGAACGGATTAAGTTCGTAAATCGAGGGACCACTGTACCTCAACACTAATGCCCATCTGTATACTTTTATCCAGCAGTTCTCAAGTGGTTTCTCTCAGCAGACCACTTGAAAACTGCTGTTAGTCTTGGTGGACCACTTAACAGACCCTTCCCCACACCCTTTAGTGCTGTCATCATTGTCAAAACCAGCACCTAATTATGAACATTACAGGCCCTGTTGAGAAGGGCCCCTTTACCTGTAATTTTTTAGGGAGTAATTTGCAGGCTGCACCAATGCCACATTACGATGGACAGAGGCCCTAGGCCAGGGCTGTGGTGGCCTGTCTGATAATCCAGCCTTGCTTGGTCAAAACAATCTCAGTCTCCATTGCTGGAGTGGGGTGAGGAATAAAGTTGGGGGGGGGGAGAGATTATATTGATGCTAGCAGATCCCAATCTCCGTTTTGCCTGCTCCCGCTCAAGAATGCTGATATACATTGCCACTCTATAGCCACTGATGCATCCATATCTAAACCCAATATGGTGTGGTATACAGTATCGTGCATGGATGGGGAACCTGCAGCCTTCCAGCTGTTGATAAACTACAACTCCCATGATCCCTGACCATTAGCTGCATTGGCTGGGGTTGATGGGAGTTAAGAGCCCACCAGCTGGAGATTACCTGGTTCCCTTTCTCTGGTGCAATGGATGCAGTGCCAGGCTGGAAAGACATCACTAAGCGTCCTGGGTATTTCTGGCTGCCCTTGCCCTGAGTTTCCTGGACGGTAGGATATACATTTGAAAATGCTTACCTATTATTAGCTGTCAAGTCACACTGAAATCCTGAAGGCTGATGAGAAAATCGTACCAACGGACAGCGAGCATTAAGTATTTTTTGGACGCCGACACACCCAGGGCCAAAGTTATCAATAAATTCACCAATCACATAAAGGGTCCTCTGCGTTGCTACTCGTTCAGAAGGTACTCTCTTCATTAGATAATCTATGTTGAAGGGACCTGTTTGCTAACACAAAAGAGACAGAATAAGTCAAATGTTCAAAACCAAGGCAAGCCCCCTGACACAGTGTCCTCTTCAGAAATTTGTGTAAGATGATGAGCACTTGAAATTAGGATTGTTACCTGCATCTTCTACTGACCTGCCTCTTTTTAGTCTTTGCCCCGCTGAATGAGCAAAATATTATTGTTCCACACCTAGAACTCGAAAGATGTGGTTTATTTATTTAACATAATTTTTATACTGCTTGATTGTAAAAAAAAAAACTTCAAATTGGTTTACAAAGAAGGAATAAACAATACAGTCATATCTTGGTTCTCGAATGCCTTGCAACTCGAACGTTTTGGCTCACGAATGCCGCAAACCCGGAAGTGAGTGTTCCAGTTCGCGAACGTTTTTGGGTAGCCAAATGTTCGACGTGGTTTCCACAGCTTCCGATTGAGTGCAGGAAGCTCCTGCAGCCGATCGAAAGCCGTGCCTTGGTTTTCGAACGTTTTTGGAAGTCGAACGGACTTCCGGAATGGATTCCATTTGAGAACCAGGGTATGACTGTACAATTATTAGTATAAGCAATTAAAACATTCAAAAACTGAAAACCAGCAATAATCTAAAAACACACTGGCTTTCTAGATATCTCGGTAGGCCTGTCTAAACAACATGTTTTTAGCAAAGAGTACAGTGAAGGTGCCTGGCTGATATCAATAGGCAGGGAGTTCCAAAGTATAGGTGCCACCACACTAAAAGATCAAGTCCTTACAAATGTGGAATGGGTATTACACGCCATCTGTAATAGTGCCAGTTCTGCCAATCAAAGCTGTTGAGTGGGCATATCTTGCAGGCAAACTGTCCCCAAGTTGTTATGGGCTTTGTATACTAATAGTATACCAAGTAACTTGGCTTGGTAGCAAATCGGTAGCATATCTTAGAGTACTGGTGTTATAGGAGGCAGGGAAGAGCAGTTATATCCCTAAAATTAAATGGCCAGGATCCAAAGAGCCCCACTCATACCTAGTTTCTACTAACTTGTCCTGGCTTGCCCTAGATGCTGCTTCAGCTTGGGAGGGAGGGGGGCATATGGAGGCTGCAGCAGGAGAAAGGACAGTCAGAGACAGGCTGCATATAACCCCTTAGAGCCCAGCCAGTCTGAATCATGTCCAGCTCCAATGGACACTTGGGGAATAGATTTAACTTTTTTATATATAAAAGCAATGCTGTTCAAGAAATGCTCTGATATTGGAAACACATGCACCATCCATATCCATGACAAGAAAAGCTGCCTCCAGGCAAAGACTGAAACTGAGCCAGTTCTCTCAGTAGAGAGAAAAACCAACCTGGAGAAAGTCAGGGGTTTCCCACATGTGATGGGGAAATGGTTTTTAAGCACACAGCCTCTGTTTACAGGAGCAAAACAAGGCAGCATTGGCCAATACACTCTGGCAAAAATTACGCAAAAGGAGGAAGTGGTATATCTGGGACTCCTTTGTGCTGATGGGCAGCATTTTATTATACTGTCATAAGAACAATGTAACCGTGAACCGCATTACTGCAGTTTGCATATACTGCTGTTTGAGATAACATTGGCTAATTGCATAGAGGAAATGTACATGGCTTTGTAGCTGCCTGGAACAAACCTGCTTAGTTTGCTTATCCCCATGCGGACATTGTGTTTAACTCTTCCTGTGCTTGCACATTCATTGTCCAGGAGCATGTTAATGTGGCCACCGGCTGCAATGCAGCACATGGTACGGGCACCCAAGTCCCATTTTCATTGCAGAAAGCAAAGATGCATGAGAGCAGACTGTTTTGTGGGTGATGCTGATAAAAGCAATAAACACCATCAAAATTTTAGGGCAGGGTGGGGAAGCTGTAGCTCTCCACATGTTGCTGGACTCCCTGAATCCATCATCCCTGACCTTTGACCCCATTCAGTGGTAGTGATGTTAAATTCTCGAGAATAATCTTTTGGAGAATATTCTCGATTAACAAGAATATTAGAGAATTTTCATTTAAAATAGGAGAATATTCATTTTAATGCATTGAAAATGTTATAATTCTAATGCATTGAAAATGATATAATTAGTTAATATACATGTTAATCATGGGTAAACTTGTTCAGGTGGCAACCAAAAACTGTACAGATACTTTTATTCAATGGGGCAATGCAGTGAAATCATTCTTTGATTTTTTTTGCACGAAACTTCAAATTGAAAATTCAACATGAATGACTCATGTTAATCACTAAGCCTGCCACTAACCGTATATTTACCATCAACTTTGGATTCTAATTATGCTGTGTTTGTATGAAATGTAGCTTTTAAAGTAAAAGGAATATTTAAAAAACTCAGCTTGACTTGTTAGTTACTAGATTTTTAAAATGTGGGTTGTAAAACTGGTTCTTACATTAGAATTTAGTTTGTGAAGAATATTCTCCAGAGAATTTTCTAGCAGAGAAAATTTATAGTACCATCTATGTACACAGCACTCTTTGAATATGAGTAATTTGTAGCACCCCCAAATTTCAGTGTCAGGAAATTCCAGGAAGTAATGTGAGCAGAGAGGGAAAGTATATATATATACACACACACACACGGTAATCAGTCAATGAAATGCTGTTGTTTCGTACTTGAAGAAAAAGCCATTTACCGTGTTTCTCATATTTTAAGGCATCCCCAAAAAATAAGCCATGACAGGATTTCAAAGGGTTGGTGAAAAATAAGACATACCCCAAAAATAAGCACTATCGCAAAGCCCCGACCGAGCGAGAGGCGAAGCCGCGGGACCCAGCAGGAGCCTCGGTGTCCCCTGTGCGAAGCCCTGGGACCCGGCAAGAGCCTTAGAGCGCGTGCGCTAACCCCTGGGACCCGGCTGGGCCGCGGGAGTGAGCGCGAGTGGCGAGAGGCCGGCGAGGTAGCGCAAGATCGGGCCCTCGCCGGCTCCGCTACCACCGCAGCTGCGAGCCCTGAATTGCGGCGCGGCGGGGACTTTTCGCCGTTTGCCTTCCCCTTGGTTCGAGGAAGGCAAACCGCGAAAAGCCCCGCCGCGCCACAATTTGGCTCCTTCCCGCAGGCGCTTCGTCTCGGGCAAGCAGGCAGGGAGACGGCAACAGCCGGAGAAGCTGCGGGCTGTTGCCGTCTCCCTGCCTGCTTCCCCGAGCCGTAGCACATCGGGGGACAGAGCCGAAGATCGGCGGGCGCTCCTTGCTGGGCTTGACAAGCCCGGGAAACAGCGCCCGCCGATCTTCGGACCTGTGCTGTGTGACAGGCGGGGGTGGGGGGGAAGCGGAGATCGTTCTCCGCTCTCCCCCCACCCCCGCCTGTCACCGAAGATTGGCGGGCGCTGTTTGCTGGGCTTGACAAGCCCGGCAAACAGCGCCCGCCGATCTTCGGCCCTGTGCTGTGTGACAGGCGGGGGTGGGGGGGAAGCGGAGATCGTTCTCCACTCTCCCCCCACCCCCGCCTGTCACCGAAGATCGGCGGGCGCTCCTTGCTGGGCTTGACAAGCCCGGCAAACAGCGCCCGCCGATCTTCGGACCTGTGCTGTGTGACAGGCGGGGGTGGGGGGGGAAGCGGAGATCGTTCTCCGCTCTCCCCCCACCCCCGCCTGTCACCGAAGATCGGCGGGCGCTCCTTGCTGGGCTTGACAAGCCCGGCAAACAGCGCCCGCCGATCTTCGGACCTGTGCTGTGTGGCAGGCGGGGGTGGGGGGAAAGCGGAGATCGTTCTCCGCTCTCCCCCCACCCCCGCCTGTCACCGAAGATCGGCGGGCGCTCCTTGCTGGGCTTGACAAGCTCGGGAAACAGCGCCCGCCGATCTTCGGCCCTGTGCTGTGTGACGGGCGGGGTGGGGGGGAAAGCGGAGATCGTTCTCCGCTCTCCCCCCACCCCCGCCTGTCACCGAAGATCGGTGGGCGCTCCTTGCTGGGCTTGACAAGCCCGGCAAACAGCGCCCGCCGATCTTCGGCCCTGTGCTGTGTGACCGGCGGGGTGGGGG